>NW_022589747.1:7333493-7444020 GCF_004348235.1 Phoca vitulina | reverse complement strand
GGAAAATATATATATATATATATATATATATATATATATATATATATATATATGAATTGACTCATGTATTTATGGAGGGGGCTGGCAAATCTGAGATCTATATGACAGGCTGGCAGCTGGAAACTCAAGCAGGATCGCTATGTTACATTCCTGAGGAAGAATTCCTTTTTCTTTGGGAAACCTCCCCTTTCACTCTTAGGGCCTTCAACTGATTAGAGGAAACTCACCTACTTTAATCAAGATTAATCTCTATTACTTAAAGTCAATTGTGTGTAAATATTAATTACAACTACAAAATACCTTCACAAGAACATTTATACTAGTTTTTGACCAAACAACTAGCCAAGTTGATACACAGTTCACCATTACGGATGGGAACATATGCACGCCCCCCCACCCACTGTTTTGAACTGAAGTATAGTTGATATACAATGTTATATTAGTTTCAGGTGTACAACATTTGGACATTACTCAATGCTCACCACAATAAATATCTGCCACCATACAATGTTATTACAATATTACTGACTATATTCCCTATCCTGTACTTTTCATCTCTGTGCCTTATTTATTTTATAATTGGAAGTTTGTATTTCTTAATACCTTTTATTTATTTTGTCCATTCCCCCACCCACCACCCCTCTGGGAACCAGTTTGTTCTCTGTATTTAAGAGTCTGTCTGTTGTTGTTCTGTGTTATTTGTTTTTCAGATTTCACAAATATGTAAGATCATCATGTATTTGTGTTTCTCTGACTTATTTCATTTAGCATCCTTTAGGTCCATCCATTACACAAATGGCAAGATCTCATTACATTTTATGGCTAGTAATACTCCATTGTATGTTTGTGTGTGTTGATATAAAAAAGATGCACATAGAAGTCATAGAGATGTGAATTAACTTGACTGTGATACACACACACACACACACATACACACACACACGTATATGCAGTAGATTAAGCCTCGCAAAAAGGAAAACAAAAAATAGTCAAGCTGAGCACACAGCAATAGAAACTATCCAAAATAAAACCCGAGAACAAAACAACTCAACCTAAATAACAACAAAAAGGAAACATTGCTTGGGGGACACTGTTAGATAACATCAAACAGTGTAATTACTTAATCAATTTGTGTAATTGGAGTCCCCAAAGGAGAGGAAAGGGAGCACAATAAATATTTGGACGAAATTACTGACAATTTTCTAAATCTGATGAAAATTATAAACCTACAGAACCTAAAAGCTGAGTAAATCCTAAGAACAAGCAACATAAAGAAAAACTACAATAGCTTACATCATAATCAAATTGCTCAAAACTAGTGATAAAGAAAATTAAGTGCATTCAGGAAAAATTGCTATGTACAGAATAACAAAGATAAAGGATAATACCAATTTCTCATTAGGAAAAAAATGCACCTGAGAAGAAATGAAGCAACATCTTCAAAATCTCAGCACTGAAAACAAACAACAAACCCATTAAGCTAGAATTCTATACCCATCAAAAAATCTTTCAAAAACTAAGGATAAAATAGGTACTTTTGAAGCCATGGAATGATTGAAAGAATGAATCACAAGCTGAACTGAAACCAAGAACTGGACACTTAACTAATTGTGCCACCGAGGCACCCCACCCTTCATAGTTTTTGATGAGAAATCAGCTGATAACTGTATTATAGATCTTTTTTATGTAATGAGTCATTCCCTCTTGTTTTCAAGGTTCTTTTTAATGATTTGTATTTCAACAGTTTGTTTGTGGTGTAAATGGGCATGAATCTCTTTGTATTCATCTTACGTGGAATATGCTGAGCTTCTTGGATGTGGAGATTCATATCTTTTATTGAATCTGGAGTTTTTTTAGACAATATGTCTTTAAATATTCTGTCTTTCCCTTTGTCCCTCTACTCTCATTCCGTAGTTTCCATTATGCATAGCTGGTGTGCCTGATGCCTCTGAGGCTCTGTAATTTTTTTTTCATTATTATTCTTTCTGTTCTTCAGACTCAGTAATATCCTATCACTTGGCCTATTTTCAAGTAAACTGGTTGTTCCTTCCTTTATCTCACATCTACTGCTAAGCTTCTCTCTTAAATTTTGCTTCTGTTATTATTATTTCAATTCCTGAATTTTTATTTGGTTCTTTGTTATAATTTTTATGACATCATTGATATTCTTTATTTTGTGAGGCATCATTTTCATACCTTCTTTTAGTCTTTTGACATGTCTATTGGACATATTTAAAAGAACTGATTTAGGGACGCCTGGGTGGCTCAGTCAGTTAAACGTCTGCCTTTGGCTCAGATCATGACCCCAGGGTCCTGGGATCGAGTCCCTCATTGAGCTCCTTGCTTAGTGGGGAGCCTGCTTCTCCCTCTGCCTGCCACTCTCCCTGCTTGTGCTTTCTCGCTCTCTGAAAAATAAATAAATAAAATCTTAAAAACAAAAACTGATTTAAAGTCCCTGTCTAATAAACCTAACAACTTCATTTCTTCAATTACAGTTGGTATCGATTCCCTTCACGACCCCCCCTGACCCCCCTGGACCTCCAGGTATGGGCCATACATTTTTATTTCTTTGCATACATTGTGAAATTTTAATGATAACTTGACATTTTAAAATAATATAATATGGCAACTCTGGAAATCAGAACCCTTCTCCCACACAGGAGGGTTTGTTGTTGCTAACTTAGTGACATTCCTCTATTAAATTAGTAAAGTCTCTATCCTTTATCATTTATTGCCACTAAAATCTCTACTTGTGCAGATACTCAAGTTTAGCTACAGGTGCGAGTTTAGGTCCTTCTCAGGTCCTTCCAAGGCAAATGCACAGCCTTACCCATATACATGAACTTCTAGGTCCCCAATAATATGTTGGAGTGTTTGAAAGTCCCCTATGGGTAGCTCATTCCCCAGTTGATTCTTACAAGTTTATTGGTCAGCTTCTTTTATGACAAAACTGTCTTTACTGCCTCAGGCAGTTATGATATTAAAAATTGCCAATAATTGTTTTTCATAAACACCTCTGAGTAAAGGTTATTTGTACTGAATGATCTCTGAATCAGGTCATGTAAATAAAAGTCTTGTAACTGGGGGTTTGGGAGTAATGGCCAGACATAACTAATAACTATAACAATCAGTGGTAATGGCTCCTAATATATTCTGTCCCTCAACTGACTGTTAAGTTTGCTGGTTTTCACAGTGATTGTGGGGCTGTTGATTTTCAAGGCTACTGGGGATCTAGAGGCATGGGGATAGAAGTAAGGCTAGTCAAAGCATCACTGAGCTTATTGTCATTATTGGTATTCACACATTTTTGTTGAATAAATACTCCCCTGATTGTTGCAGGCCTTTGGTTAATTTTCAGAGTTCTGAAATAATTGGCTTTACGGTTTTTGTCAGTGTGATTGTGGCTCTTGAGAAGGTAAAGATTTTTGAAAGTCCCTTTTTCACTATTCCTACTGATAAACATAACCTACCTTTACTATTATTATTTATGCAATATTTATCTTTAAATTAATCGATGTTTTAATATTTACTCCTCTTAATTATAATATATATTAAATTGTTTAAAAATATATTATAATTAAATTATAAGGTAAATATTACAAACATTTTTATGTATTACCTGTTATAGACTAAATGTTTATGTTCTCCCAAAATTTGTATGTTGAAGACCAAAACCCCGTTCTAATGGTATTTGGAGATGAAGTTTCGGGGGAGGTAATTACGATTATATGAGGTCATGAGGGAGGGTCCTAGTCTGATGGAATTATAATAGACTAAGAGAGACTAAGAGACTCTCTCTCTCTCTGTCTCTCTCTTTCTCTCACTGCCATGTGGATTCACAAAGAAAAGGTGGCCAGCTGGAGGCCAGCAAGAGAGTTTTCTTCAGAACTCTACATTGTAGGTGCCCTGATCTTAGACATCCAACTTCAGAACCATGAGAAAAATAAATGTCTGTTGTTTAAAACACCCAGTAGACAAATTTTTGTTATGGTAGCCTGAGCAGACTAGTACACTACCTAAAATCACTTTCTATGCCTCCTATGCTTTCTATGCTTTATGTTGTAAAAAAAAAAAAAAATAATAATAATAATAATAATAATTAGTGAGATATTGTTTTTAAATAAAAAATATTTTAAAAATTATATTGTGATTAGTGGATGAATGGAATTGAAAGATTTGATGTTATTCTTATAATTTTAACATATCTGGAACCTTATGTATTAACTTTGTGAAAATTTCCATTTTGGAAGGGGATTTTTGACAGGGAGCTTAATCCCCTTATATGATGCTGAGTAAAATCTAGCCAGGTAAATCCTTAAAATGATATTAAATATATTGTACACCTGAAACTAATATTACACTGCATGTTAACTAACTGGTATTTAAATAAAAACTCTAAAAAGAGGAGATTTATTCAGCAAATGAATTATGTAATTCAACCAATATTCATTGAACGCTTGTTATAATTTTAATACTTTGCTAAGAGTTAAAACCATTAATTAGGATCGGAGTGTAAAATAAAATATGATATTGATTAATGAATTATTCTTTGCTAGTTATTTTCTTTGCTCCAGTTAGTAATCACTGTTTAGCCACGGACATATTGATCAAATTTCTTCTGTTTCTTATGATGCTCTTTCATGCAGTAGTGGAATGACCCTCCACATGGCCGAGAACATGATTAAGGTTCTTTTATTTTTACAACAGACTGTCAAATCTGCATCCTATTTGTCTGTAAATAAAAGCATTCATATCTTCATTTAGTGGGCAGTAAACCCAATTGCAATATTTCCTATATAACGTGGACCATCTGTGTCTGCAGCTCGCACTCCTACACTGCCGCATTGCATAAGTCACTAGGAAACAGAATACATGGACCGTAAAATGAAATCACTGCAGAAATATTTCCTCAGAATCACATAGCATGAAATCTGGTAGAAGGGTACAAGGCAGAAAGGTAGAAAGACTCAAGGCCATCTTGCCTCTCGTCCTTCTCACTGTCACGTTAATTAGCCCAAAGAAAGAAATATCACGATCTCATGTTTTTGCTCTTTCATCAGGGCAAAATTGAAATAACTGATTTGTCTATAAATGCATGCCTTCTAAATACCTTACATATTCTCGTGGTGCAATTACTTTTTAACTTATTTTATACTGTGCTCCCATGGGTATCTATTCTGACTTTTTTGAACTTCTTTTTGAGTCCACCTCCCCATTCACCCCAAAATAGAAATCTAATTGAACAAAAGTTTAGCTTTTTTATCTACAAAATAAAAAGATAAATATTTCATTCAAAATAATAAAAGAGATAATAAATATGAGTACTAAATATATATCAAATTTCCCTCCTTTCAAAAGACAGGAGATGTGCATGCAATACATCCAAACATTTCCCTTGGAAATTGACTTGCCTAATACTTATTGAAAAAAAAAGTGACTCACATTCTGTGAACTACCACCTTTATTTAGAACCTATTGGTCCTTTTGTTTTTATCTCTTCTCTCTGAGGACTTTCTTTTGAGAGATCACCCATCATGTATTTAGTAGACAATATTCTCCCTAACCCCTGGAGACCTTGCTTCATCATGCATTTCCTTTTGTTCAACATCACTTTTGCTTCATCTTTGGCCTTCTATCCTGTACCTAGATATCTTTTCCAGCTATTTTCTGCCCCCCCCAACATATTTTACTTCCACTATTATAAAGATATGACATTTTAACTTTCAATTTCCTTTTTTTTTAATTATTTTTATTAATATATAATGTATTATTTGTTTCAGGGATATAGGTCTGTGATTCATCAGTCTTACACAATTCACAACGTTCACCATAGCTAACTTTCAATTTTCCATTTCCTTTTCGAATTTCCCATCTCATGGACCGTGCAGTTAGTTTTTCGGGAGGGAGACACCTGTGACCTCCTATGATGATGGCTTTGTCCAAAAATGTGGAAGGCAGGGGTGGTCTGCTATTTTGTCATTCCTCTTCTGCGAAGTCACACTTAGGTCTGCTGGTCTTGGTTTCATCTACATGGCAGCCTAGCCCTACCTTACAATGGAAGTGGGAGCTGACCCCACAGGTCAGTAGAGAACCTACTGCCTCTCTGTAGCCAAGACCCAGAGTGTAGCAAGACTCCAGCCAGGGCAGTGTGTTCCCTGTGGACTAGGTTTCTTTAAAGATACAGAGCCATCCTCTGTGGACCAGACCTATACATTATTTAGGTACTTCTCTGTACTCCTAGCTCTTAGTAAAAGGTGGAAGTCCACAGTCAAGGTCATGAATCCCAGAGGGAATAAGTGTACCTGGAAAATGTGCTTCTGCCAAACATAATTGTAAGCTAACTTGGCTGTATATCCTATTCCTACTTCAAAGATACTGTAAAATGAACAACTCCATGAGTAAGCAAAAGACAAGAGATACTACAAAATAAGTGCTTTTTTTCTTTTTTTTTTTAAGACTATTTCAGAGACGATGTTAAAAATCTCTGTGAAAATAAAGACAAGTATCCTTTTTTTTAAATAAAGATTTTATTTATTTATTTGACAGAGAGAGCGAGCGAGCACAAGGAGGGGGAGCAGCAGAGACAGAAGGAGAAGCAGGCTTTCCACTGAGCAAGGAGCCTGACGTGGGGCTCGATCCCAGGACCCTGGAATCATGACCTGAGCCGAAGGCAGATGCTTAACCGACTGAGCCACCCAGGTGCCCCAAGACAAGTATCTTTTATTCAGAAAAAAAAATCAGTGAACCAAATGATTTTTGATGTGCATTTCAGATTTTTTATTTGAATTTAGAATATGATTAATTTATGTAGTTTGGGTAAACTTCCTTTAATAGCAGTCTTAACAGCCTTTTAAAACTCAGCATTGGAAAAATCTGGCACATAAGAAAAAAGCATGTTGTTTTTTACGAATTCTCCTAAAGATATCTTCAACCAAATGCTCCATTCTTTGACATCCCAGGACTTGCCAAATCAACCAAATAGATAACAAAATATCTCTGTAAAAAAAAAGTATATTTCAAACAATACCTTGGCAGGTATTAATCCATTTATTTCATTTCTTTATGAAGCAAAGCATGTAGAAAAATTGAAAACTATATTTGTCACTTTTATTTATCATTTATTGATGAAATACAGTTTTAATGACCAATGCCCATTTTCCTCCTATTTAACACATACTTCATGACCATTTGGGAATGGTATCTATTGTCAGATTATAGGAATGGTTAAAGAGCACATAAAACCATAGATTGCTTTTTTTTTTAAGATTTTATTTATTTATTTGACAGAGAGAGACACAGTGAGAGAGGGAACACAAGCAGGGGGAGTGGGAGAGGGTGAAGTCGGCTTCCTGCTGAGCAGGGAGCCCGATGCGGGGCTCGATCCCAGGACCCTGGGATCATGACCTGAGCCGAAGGCAGATGCTTAACGACTGAGCCACCCAGGCACCCCAAATTGCTGGTTTTGATAAGAATTATAGAGAATTTCTGGTCTACAAGATCATAAACTACAGACATATATTACTTTGGGATTTCCTCAAAGTTTTCATCATGAAGTTGTACACATTCTGGCTGGTTTCTAATTATTTTTCAGATATACAAATAAACCATTCAAAATTATTACTGGAGTATTATTATTACTACTCTTTAGGACTTAGGCCAACATGTGTAGAAAAAACTATATTACCAGATCCAGTTGTCCAAAGATACCATTTGTTCCAGAGTCACAATGCTATGTTTTCTAGTTTCTGCAGGATAATTGTACAAGGCACAGCAAAGGAAATCCACCTGGAATTTACATTATAATTTAACCTCCCTTTCCCTGATGACTAGTTATCCTTAAGGTCCAGCTTTAGAAATTTGATCTCTAGAAAGTAGCTAAATGACTAAGTAGCCTTTATTAGCCTTTTGATTAGGCTTTATGGTATAATTCTAAATGAATGAATGAATGAATTAAAAAAAAAAACCTAGTCTATCAAAGTATTTTGCTGAACAAAAGGCTGAAACTATGTCACCACTTTAAGGGAATGATTAGTGATTAGTTTTTTTTCCCCTCTTTTGAAATCTTACGTTCTCAGATTGCTCCTCTGTCATCAGCCACCATTTGTGTTAATGTTACCAAGGTCTAATCTTGTGTGTGATCTAGGATAGAGCTCTTATCTTTGATGATTCTATATTTCTGTTCTAAACAAGATTGTGTGTTATCCTAAAAGAGATAAATATAAAAGAATACAAATAATGAAAATAAATCCAGCCATTTTGCATTTTAGAATTCAGTAGAAGGGGCCCCTGAGTGGCTCAGTCATTAAGCGTCTGCCTTTGGCTCAGGTCATGATCCTAGGGTCCTGGGATCGAGCCCCGCATGGGGCTCCCTGCTTGGCGGGAAGCCTGCTTCTCCCTCTCCCACTTCCCCTGCTTGTGTTCCCTCTCTCTCTGTGTCTCTCTCTGTTAAATAAATAAATAAAATCTTTAAAAAATAAAAATAAAAAAAAGAAATCAGTAGAAAGGAGATACGTTATTAAAAAATATAGTCACAGAACAATGAGAATCAAGACAATGAGCCCCCATTTTGGTCACTGAGTTTAAATCAAGTACAGGAACTGCAGCTCAGGGAAGAGATAGATCAGTTATTTTTTTTAAAGATTTTATTTATTTATTTGAGAGAGAGAGAGCACAAGAAAGAATGAGTGGGAGGAGGGGCAGAGGGAGAGGGAGAAGCAGATTCCCTGCTGAGCAGGGAGCCTGACGTGGGCCTTGATCCCAGGACCCCAGGAATCATGACCTGAACTGAAGGCAGACACCCAACTGACTGAGCCACCCAGGCACCCCGAGATAGATCAGTTATGGAAAGAGGGCACATTTGGATTCAGGAAGACTGAGCAACTGGTCTGATTTCTTTCTGAGTGGGTGCTCTAGTGCAAATTTTTCATGTCCTCCAGACCAGAGTTTTTTAATTTTTCAGAACTGGGATAATGACACTAAATTTAAAGTTGGATGTTTTTGGAAGAAATTAATTGTTGTTATAACTACTACTATGAGAATTAGCGACACATATTGTTATGAGTTCTGGCAATGAAGAACCCAAATTTTTGCTCTACCTCTTACTGGTAACATGATTTGACATACATGTCTTACATCTCCAAGCTTTGGTTTCTTCATGTATAAAATGGAAATCACAATGTTCACTTGATCATATTTGTTTTTATTGAAGATGCATGTTTTACATATGTTATAAACCAAAAGTTGGAGAGAGGATAAGATGACTCAGATCAAGTGTGCAGCATGATGAGAAGTACCAAAGGCATCATTAAGAGAGCCACCAAGGACAACATGGGTGGGGATGGAGAGGAGAAGCCCATGTAGACAGGTAGAAGGAGGGAATCCAGAACAATGTCAGATAATTCAAAGGACAAGATAACTTCTAAAAAATGAAATAAGGGATTAACATTAATATATGATATGGAAATAAGGACTAAAGGTGCTCAAAGGATTTAGCTACAATAAAGTCATGAATTTTGAGTAGTTGATTGTTAACATAACTCATAAGCAAAATTAATTTCCTAATGGAAACCACAACCTTAAAGTATTCATTCATGAAACCTGCTTGTTCAGGGAATGGTGGGGATGACAACTGTAAAACAATAAGCAATAACTATACCTGGGGCCCTTATAGCCAAAGGAGGGCATTTTATTTTAATCTGTTTATTGTTGCTTATGGGTTTTTTGTTTTGTTTTGTTTTGTTTTTTCTTATCGTTTAGTTTGACTTGGTTTGTCTCTTCTTTGTTTTACATGGAAATGTCTTATGTATGCCTACATAGGGAAAGGGTCACTTTTGAAATGATAGGTTGCAGGAGGACTAATAGCACACGTGGAAGGTTAAACCTGGGCCTCAGGGTTAAACCTGGGCCTCAGGGCTAAACTGCTGAATTGGAAATGGAGAAGAAAGAATGGATGCAGGTATAGGCTTTTATTTGTTTGCATGTTATATTTTATGTTTATCTTATTTACTATTTTGTCCATTAGATTTCAGTATTTGTTTTATTTTCAGTGTGCTTCTTAATATAACACTGGATAATGGTCAAGAATATGAATTCTGAGGACAAACTGCTTGAGACTTTACCACTTCTCTGCCTTGTGACATGAGGCTATTCATTTAATCTCTCTGTGCCACATTTACTTGTTTATAAGATGGGACAATCATAGTATTATGATGTATTATATAACATGATAGTATATAATAGTATACTTCAAAGGGCTGGCATAAGAGCTAATTATTTAGTATAGCTAACATACTTAGAATCTTTTTTTTTTTTTTTTTTTAAGATTTTACTTATTTATTTGAGAGAGAGAGAGAGAGCGAGCACAGGCAGGGGGAGCTGCAGAGGGAGAGGGAGAAGCAGGGTCCCTGCTGAGCTGGGAGCCTGACGACGCAGGGCTCTATCCCAGGAATCCCGGGATCATGACCTGAGCTGAAGGCAGACACTTAACCTACTGAGCCACCTAGGTGCCCCAAGAATAGTTCTTATCAGTAACTAGTTGTACCTGTTTATTATTGAATAAGTTTCCATTTACTGGCCTGCATTTTCTCTCTGAAGGAGGTAAGCTCCTAATCTCTTCCCATGCTCCATGTTGTGTTTAACTCCATTCATAATTGTTTATTCTAAAGTTCTTACTTTTTACTTCTCCCTCCTCCAAGAACCAGTTCTTACTTTTTACTTCTCCCTCCTCCAAGAACCATTTTCTTTCATTTTTTCACCTACACAGTACTCTGAAACTTCAAGAGTAGCATCTCTATGAAGGTTTTCTAATGACTTACCTCATATACCTCTTGATTTTTATAAACTGTTGCATCAACAACTCTCAGAAGACTTACAAAAGAGAATAATGTGTCAGAACTAAAAACATGAGCTTCGAGTCCAGACTGCCTTGGTCCACATCTCAGCACTGTGACTTCCTAGTTTTCTCTTTTTGGTACTGTGACTATTTCAAAATCTGTAAAATGGGGATAATAGGGTTTTTTTTTATATGAATGTTGTGATGATTAAATGAGTTAATAGAAGTTGTAAAGAATATCAGTATTAAAAATGGCCACCAAAATATCACCTATCCCACAAGATATTTCAGCATCAAAAGCTGTTTCAGTTACTCTTACTGAGTTAAAGACCACTCCCCAAATTTAGTGGCCTAAAAATGGCAAGCATAATTTATTTCTCTCACTAATCTGTGGTCCTAGTAGCTCTCAGGAGGGTTAGGTCATCTCTACTGAATACAGCATTTTCTAAGACTGTCAAATGGAAAGTGGAGCATCCATTTTCAAGAAGGCTGACACATGTGGCTGGCTGACACATGGCTGATGCTGGCTGTCACCCACAAGCCCAGCCCAGGTTATGGATGGGGAGATTTCATGCTTCTCTATGGCTCTTTCCATGGCTTCTTGGGGTTCCTCTTGGCATGGTGGCTGGGATCCAAGGAAATATACTGAAAGAGAGGTAGTTGAAGCTCCTAGTTCTTCAGGGCCAGGAGCACAAAATAGCAGTATCACATTTCCCATATTTGACTGTTCAAGTAACCACAGACACCAACTTTCAATGGAAGGAGTGCCAGGGAATTAATGGACATGATTCAAATTGTCTACAATAAACAGTATTTCTTTCTCATGATCTCAAATGTTTAGCTGATAAGCTTATAATAGACCTTTACATTATATTTACTTAGAAGTTTGAAAATATATTATAACCTCGGAAATGTTTACTAATATGTAACTGTTATTATAAAATATATTCAAGGGAGTTTTCCATAAATGTATAATAAAGTATATAGTATAAAATTTAACTATACATGTATAATAAAATGCACTTTCTAGGTCTTCTATAAGTCATCTCTGATTAAAAAGAAAAAAATCTATATTTTTAAACATGTGTTTCCATTTCCATCGATACCCCTATCACCACCTCAAGTAAATTTTTAAAGAAAAGAAAATGTGTGTACATGTCTTATATTCTAAATGGTGCTTAAAATAACCTAGAAAACCCTTGTGAAAAAGGCATAAACACATGTTTTGAAGTGGAATTGGAAATATTGATGAAATAACAGGATCCCTCTTTCTTCTCCTCCCCCAAAACAATGTGCATTCACTATCTTCTAGTCTGTGGGTTGTTCCAGTCCTACAGGTAAACACACACAAACAGTATTCATACTTCTGTATGAGATTTAATATTTTAACATCATAGATATGGAAAGAGAACAGTGTGTTATGGTGATTAGAATGGGAAAAACAACGTAATTTCAGCAGTAGGTGTTTGAATTGGAGAAATGGTACTGAAGATCCCACTGTTCTCATTCTTTTCCTCCAGCAGACCAGATGGCCATGATCAGAAAGTTACCTGAGGGTTTTGGTTGTGAATTTGAATAACATATGTTTTCTATTGAAACTTAATTTCTTGGGGCACCTGGGTGGCTCAGTCATTAAGCGTCTGCCTTCGGCTCAGGTCATGATCCCAGGGTCCTGGGATGGAGCCCCACATCAGGCTCCCTGCTCAGCGGGAAGCCTGCTTCTCCCTCTCCTTCTTCCCCTGCTTGTGTTCCCTCTCTCGCTGTGTCTCTTCCTGTCAAATAAATAAATAAAATCTTTAAAAAAAAAAAAAAGAAACTTAATTTCTTTCTGGTTAGTAGATAACCTGCATAGAGTGGCAGTTAGGTATAAAATTCCTTAAAGTTACACAGATAAATAGTACATGGAACTTTTAATAATTTTTGATTCTAAAACCAAAAAGTGCTACAAATAATCTAACACTGTTTTCCAAATGCTATTTTGTAAAAGTAATTTATAACATTGTACAGGCTCATAAAGGCTTAGAAAACACAGATGCATATTTTAAAAACCAATAAAAAGAACATCATGTTCCTAACACTTAGGTTAAGAAACATCTTATTGCACTCCATGAATTGCTCTGTGCCTCTCCTGATTTGCATCTCTTTCCATTTCTCACAGAGGCAGACTCATTCCTGGACTTACTTTGTTAATAAACAATTTCTTATTTTTATTCTGTCTCTTCAATCTCTCTCTCTCTCTTTCTCTAAGCTTTGCGTGTGTCATTTTGCCAGTCATTTTTTTAATTGGAAACATAACTGTATGCATTATTTTGTCTTTTTTCTTTCTCTCCGTATTTATACTTGAAATTCCACCTACCGAGGTAATCCATTTTTCATTTCCACTGCCTATTAGATTCCATTGTATGACAATATCTCGGTGTAGTTATCTGCTCTGTTGAAAGATAAAAGAGTTTCTCTAGGCTATAAGTCTATGAGTGCACTTCCTGTATTTTAGGACATATGAATTTTCAAATACACTAGATATAATGGTTAATTTTATGTGTCAACTTGCCTGGGCCATGGGGTGTCCAGACATTTGGCTAAACATTATTCTGAGTCCATCTATGAACATATTTCTGGATGATATTAACATTTTAATCAGTAACTGACTAAAGCATATGGTCTTCTCTGATGTGAGTGGGCTTCATCCAATTCACCGAAGATCTGATTAAAACAAACACAAAAAGCTGAGTAAGAGGGAATTTTTGACTTCTTGACTGTTGAGCTGGGACATTGGTCTTCTGCTGCTCTTATACTAGAACTTACACTATTGATTCTTCTGCTTCTCAGGCCCTCAAATTCAGACTATAACTTACACTATTAGCTCTTCCGGTTCTCAGGCTTTAGAACTCAGACTGGAACACAACGTCAGGCTTCCTTGGGTCCCCAGCTTCCAACTGTAGATCTTGAGACCTCTCAGCCTTCAGAGCATGCAAGCCAATTCCTTATAATAAATGTACTTATAAATGTGTATTTATACATTTACATATACATATGCATAGGTGTGTGTATATATATGTTTGTGTGTGTGTATACATACATACATACAGTGTATGTGTATATATATATACATATACATACATGTACGTATATTGCTCTGGTTAGGGGTATATATATCTACCCCTCAGGAGAAACATGACTAATACTGAAATCTTTGAAACATATATTTTTACATGTTCTTGGTTTACCTTCAAGCCCTTAATGCTGCAAAGAAAACTGGAATGAGTAACATCTTAAATGTTCTCTTATGAAGTCAAAGGTGTGGAGCACCTGGGTAGCTCAGTCAGTTGAGTATCTGACTCTGATTTTGGCTCAGGTCATGATCTCAGGGTAGTGAGATTGAGCCCCTCATTGGGGCTCTGGGCTCAGCAGGGAGTCTGCTTGAGATTCTTTCTCCCTGCCTTGCCCCTCCCCCTGCATGCACTCTCTCTCTCTAAAATAAACAAGTCTTTAAAAAAGAACTCAAGGGGTGCCTGGGTGGCTTAGTCATTAAGCGTCTGCTTTCAGCTCAGGTCATGATCCCAGGGTTCTGGGATCGAGCCCCGCATCAGGCTCACTGCTCCGCGGGAAGCCTGCTTCTCCCTCTCCCACTTCCTCTGTTTGTGTTCCCTCTCTCGCTGTCTCTCTCTCTGTCAAATAAATAAATAAAATCTTTAAAATAAATAAATAAATAAATAAATAAAATAAAAAAGAACTCAAAGATGAATTGATTATATTTTCTTCCATATTTTATCTTCCAAGTCAGAAGTTTCTGGGATTAAAAGATGATGTTGAAAGACTAAAATTATAAATATTTTTGAATACATTTATTGGCACCAAATATGTTTTTTTGGTGGACCTGGAAAATTGTTCTTTTCAAAATGGTTTTCAAAAATGAAACGCTTTAAGAAATTTAAAAAAAATTAAAATTAGAAGTGTATATTAAGCAAAATTTACATTTCCTGAAAGCAGAATATATCTATGTCTTCTTTTTCTTAAAGTTTTAATTTAAATTCCAGGTAGTTCACATACCGTATAATATTAGTTTCAGGTGTACAATTTAGTCATTCAACACTTCCATACAACACCCAGTGTTCATCACAATAAGTGCACCCCTTAATCCCCATAACCTGTTTAACCCACCCTCCCCCCCACCTCCCCTCTGGTAACCATCAATGTATCTCTATAGTTAAGAGTCTGTTTCTTGGTTTGCCTCTTTCTCTTTTTTTCCCCTTTGCTTGTTTGTTTTGTTTCTTAAATTCCACATATCAGTGGAATCATATGGTATTTGTCTTTCTCTGACTGACTCTTTTCAGTTAGCATAATACTCTCTAGCTCCATCCATGTCACTGCAAATGGTAAGACTTCATTCTTGTTTTAATGGTAGGATAGTATTTCATGGTGTGTATATATACCGTATCTTCTTTATCCATTCATCAGTCGGTGGACATGAGCTGTTTCCATAATTTGGCTATTGTAGATAATGCTGCAATAAACATTGGGGTGCATGTATCCCTTTGAATTAGTATTTTTATATATTTGGGGTAAATACCTAGTAATGCAATTGCTGGGTCATGGGGTAGTTCTATTTTAAATTTCTTGGGGAACCTCCATAGTGTTTTCCAGAGTGGCTGCACCAGTCTGCATTCCCACCAACAATGGGGATTCCCCTTTCTCCACATTCTGGCCAACACCTGTTGTTTTTTGTGTTGTTGATTTTAGCCATTCTCACAGGTGTGAGGTGACATCTCATTGTAGTTTTGATTTGTATTTCCCTGATCATCAGTGACGTTGAGCATAATTTCATGTGTCTGTTGGCCATCTGTATTTCTTCTTTGGAAAGATGTTTATTCATGTTTTCTGCCCATTTTTAAAAAGTAGATTATTTGCTTTTTGAGTGTTGAGTTTTAGAAGTTCTTTATATATTTTGGATACTAACCCTTTATCAGATATGGCATTTGCAATTATAGTTCTCCTATTCCATAGGTTGTCTTTTAGTTTTGTTGATTGTTTCCTTTGCTGTGCAGAAGACTTGAATTTTGATGAAACCCCAAAAGTTTATTTTTGCTTTTGTTTCCTTTGCCTCAGGAGACATATCTAGACAGAAGTTGCTACAGCCGATGTCAGAGAAGTTATTCTTTGTGTTCTAGGATTTTTATGGTTTCCTGTGTCACATTTAGGTCTTCAATCCATTTTTCATTTATTTTGTGTATGGTGTAAGAAAGTGGTCCAGTTTCTTTCTTTTGCATGTGGCTGTCAGGTTTTCCCAACACCATTTGTTGAGGAGACTGTTTTTTTTTTTTTTTTTTTTCCATTGGATATTGTTTCCTACTTTGTTGACGATTAATTGACCATATAGTTGTGGGCTCATTTCTGGGTTTTCTATTCTGTTTCATTGATCTACGTGTCTGTTTTTGTGCCAGTACCATACTGTCTTGATGACTGCAGTTATATTTGTAATATAATTTGAAGTCTGAAATTGTGAAGCCTCCAGGTTTGCTTTTCTTTTTCAGGGCTGATTTGGCAATTTTGTTTGTTTGTTTTTTTGTGGTCCCATACAAATTTTAAATTTGTTTGTTCTAGCTCTATGAAAAATGCTGGTGGTATTTTGGTAAGGATTGCATTAAATGTGTAGATTGCTTTGTGTAGTATAGACATTTTAACATTATTTATTCTTCCAATCCATGAACATGGGATGTCTTTCCATTTCTCTGTGTGATTTTCAATTTCTTTCATCAGTGTTTTATAGTTTTCAGAGTACAGGTCTTATACCTCTTTGGTTGGGTTTATTCTTAACATATCTTATGGTTTTTGGTGCAATTGTAAATGGGATTCATTAATGTCTCTTTCTGCTTTCTGGTGCAACAGATTTCTATACATTGATCTTGTATCCTCTGGCTTTGCTGAATTTGTGTGTTAGTTCTAGCAGTTTTTGGGTGGAGGTTTTCTTGCGGGTTTTCTATATAGACTATCATGTCATCTGTAAATAGTGAAAGTTTTACTTCTTCTTTGCTGATTTTGATGCCTTTTATTTCTTTTTGTTGTCTGATTGCTGTGGCTGGGACTTCAAGTATTATGTTAAATAAAAGTGGTGAGAGTGGACATCCCTGTCTTGTTCCTGATCATAGAGGAAAAGCTTTCAGTTCTTCCCCAATGCAGATAATATTAGCTGTGGGTTTTTCATATACAGCCTTTATTATGTTGAGGTATGCTCCCTCTAAACCTACTTTGTTGAGGGTTTATATCATGAATGGATGTTGTACTTTGTCAAATGCTTTTTCTGCATCTGTTGAAATGCTCATATGGTTTTTATCCTTTCTTTTATTAATGTGATGTATCACATTGATTGATTTGCAAATATTGAACCACCCTTGCAATCTAGGAATAAATCTCACTTGATCATGATGAATGGTTTTTTTAATGTATTATTGGATTTTGTTTGCAGAGTATTTTATTGAGAAGTTTTGGATCTATGTTCATCAGAGATATTGGCCCAAAATTCTCTTTAAATGTTTAAATCTCTTAAATGTTTGATAGAATTCGCCTGTGAAGCCATCTGGTGCTGGATTTTTGTTTTTTGGGAGTTTTTTGATTACTGATTCAAGGGTTATCAGTCTTTTCAAGTTTTCTATTTTTTCTTGTTTCAGTTTTGGTAATCTATTTGTTTCTATGAATTTGTCCACTTCATACAGCTTGTGCAATTTGTTGGCATTTAGTTTTTCATTATATTCTCTTATAATTGTATTTCTGTGGTGTTGTTATTTCTCCTCTCTTATTTGTGATATTATTTTTTTGGATTCTTTCTTTTTTCTTTTTGATAAGTCTGGCTGGAGGTTTATCAATTTTGTTAGTTTTTTCAAAGAACCAGCTCCTGGTTTCATTGATCTATTCTATTGTTATTTTTAGATTCTATATATATTACTTCTGCTCTAATCTGTATTATTTCTTTCCTTCTGCTGGCTTTAGGCTTCATTTGTTGTTCTTTTTATAGCTTCTTTAGATGAAGTTCAGGTTGTTTATTTGAGATTTTTCTTTCTTCTTGAGATAGGCCTGTATTGCTGTGTACTTCCCTCTTAGGACTGCTTTTGCCCCATCTCAAAAAGTTTTGGACTATTGTGTTTTCATTTTAATTTGTTGCTGTGTATTTTATTATTTTTTCTTTTATTTCCTTGATGACCCATTCATTGTTTAATAGCATGTTATTTAAGGTCTTTCCAGATTTTTTCTTGTGATTGACTTCTAGTTTCGTAGTGTTCAGTCAGAAAAAGTACATAGAATGACTTAGACCCTGTTCTGTTTGTTTACGCCTCTTTTGTGACTTAATATGTGATCTACTTTGAAGAATGTTCCATGTGCACTTGAAAAGAATGTTTATTCTGATGTTTTAGGATGGAATGTTCTGAATATATCTGTAAGTCCATCTGGTCTAGTGTGTCATTCAAAGCCATTGTTTATTTGCTGTTCAGATGATCTGTCCTTTGATATAAGTGGGATCTTAAAGATCCCTACCATTATATAATTATTGATTGGTTCTTTTATATTTATTATTAATTACTTTATATATTTGGGTGTTATATGTGTTGGGTGCATAATATTTACAATTGTTAGATTTTCTTGTTGCATTGTCCCCTTTATGATTAGATAATACCCTTCTTTGTTTCTTTTTACAGTCTTTGTCTTAAAGTCTAGTTTTTCCAATATAAGTATTGCTACTCCAGCTTTCTTTTGACTTCCATTTGCATGATATATGTTTCTCCATCCCCTTACTTTCAACGTGCAGGTGTCTTTGGGTGTAAAATGAGTCTCTTCTGGCAGCATATAGATGGGTCTTTTTTTTTTTTTTTAATCCATTCTGACACCCTATGTCTTTTGATTGGAGTGTTCAGTCCATTTACATTCAAAGTAATTATTGATAGATATGTATTTATTGACATTTTATTACTTGTTTTGTTGTTGTTTCTGGACATATTCTCTGATCCTTTCAAATCCTTTTCTCCTCAGAGAGAAGCTGAGAGTTTGCAATTCCCTCTTTATTGTATGATTCTATGCTGGGGGAGGAGTTTATGGTGAAATTTGTCTCAGCATTTCCTATCCATCTTGATGTGGTATTTTCTCAGGTGTCTGCTGCATAGGAATCAATCATCTAGTTTCTAGATTTCTCTCAGAAGGAATTGCTTTGTATGTAGCTATATATTTGAGAAGTAAGGAAGTTCAGTAGCCTCCTCTGTCACCATCTTGGTCTGGAAGCCTCAGTGACCACCTGGAGCATGTTACTCAGTCCCTTAGGCCTGGGGGTGTTCAGGAATCTTAGGACTATGTGAGTGCAGTGTGGAGACAACAGCATGTCCCAGAGTGTGTAGATTCCTGCATCAGGGGTGCACTCTCACCGTGAGTGGTGATTGGTCATTCCCTTGGAAGTTGGCAATCATATCTTCTCTGGGTAGTCTTGTGCATATCTTTTGGTAACAGTCATAATGAGACAAGTGAGTACTAGGAGGCACCGAGTGCATCATTTGGGTTCTACACACATCACTCCCCAGTCCCATTGTATATACCTCTGCTGGTATGATGATCCCTCTTGCTTGATTGTGGACATGAGAGTTCAAAGTGCCCTGATGGCTGTGTTAGTCTGCAGTCAACGAAAACCTTGTTGCACTGATAAGAGTGTGTCCCCTTTGGGGACTGACCCAGGATCTCCAATCCTGCTAGGTTCAGGGTGGGAAAAAAGTCTTCCAGAGGATCAATGGAAGTGATGGCAAATGGAGCCACTCATGATGCCACCCGTTAGTTCCCAAACCCATTGTTTTTCCTATCTGTTGACATGGTGTCATATAGAGGTCTTGATTTAATGAATATGTCTTAGTCTGAAGGAGGACCCCATACCCTTTCGGAGTGTTATTTTTGAGCTAGTACATCAGCTGCTCCTTTAGAAGGCAGTGCCGGTGCTCTATTTAAGCACTTTATTTCTACCAGGTTCCAGTAATATGTCAGGAGCTATTTTTCAAAAGGTTTGGAATTCTCTGCTGTAAAGAGAATAGCTTTCCTACAGAATCTTATGGGCCTGTGTGGTGAGTTTCTTATTGATGCTTGCAACTTTCCCACCACTGAAACCTCCAACACCATAGGGCCGACTGGATCATAGTGCCTAGTGATAAGGCTCCATGTACTACACCCTAAACTTGCTACAAAATCCTTTCTTGTTTTGGCATGTTTCAAAGCTTGCAGCCTCCCATGTCACCTGGCTTATAGACTGGGACAGAATTCCTACATGGGGAATGTGTTGCCTCTAGAACCCAAGATGGCTGACCTCTCAAGCACTGCACTTTCTTCTTTGTGCTAGAGGATTATGATTAAATTATTTGTTTTATTCTGGAGAGCATATTCTGGCACATTCTTGGTGACTGGACTCCTAAAAACTTTATTGAAATGGTGGATCACTAAATTTTCATAAGGTTTCAGTCTCCTTCCCTGGAGTCCGTACACGTTAAGAAAACCCTCCTTACCCACCATCTGATGCTCTTCCTGTCTCATCAGCATGATGTCATAGATATGTGGTTGTGGGCAAACTTCTTTAAAGGATCAGCCAATTCTGCCTTAGTATTGCAAAAGCAGCTATAGATAAATCATAAATAAATGGTAATCGCTGTGTCCCTACACAACCTTTTTTTTCTGTTTTACAAAATCAGGCAGCCAGATTTGGCCCACAAGCTGTAGTTTGCCAACCCCTGATGTAGGGATCAATGTAATATTCTATAGAAGCTACAGATCCCGTAGATCTCTCACTATCATTATTATCATAGACAGCCATAGACAGAAAGATAGTTAAATTAGTCTTGTTCATCCCATGTAAATGCAAACTCTTTTTGTCTGATCTTCACTGATAGTAGTGGAAAGAATCTATTTACCAAGTCAATGGCTGCCTATCTCACACCTGAGAAAATGATCATTTATCCAGTACAGCAGGTGTGATGAGGGATACTTCTCACTTAAACTGTGGTAGTCTACAACCATTGTCCAGAACACATCCCAGTTTTTACAGAGGCCATTCTATGAAATAAATAGAAATATGATAAGATCATCACCCTTGCATCTTTTAGATGTTTAATGGTAATATCCACTCCCAGCTGGAATGCAATATATTTTTGATTTTCTATCTTGGTGGGGGTTCAATTTAAGACGTTTTCATTTGTCCTATTCCACTATGACAGCTCTTATACATAGGTAAAAGACCTAATGAGGGGATCATGCTGACTATCAAATATATCATAATCAATTACATAGTTCAGGACTGGGGAAGTGACAATTGAATGAGTCTACAGGTCCCATTGATCCAATGTGAGACAGCCTTTATCCACTTATTTCCTGGTCCCATGATGATTCTTTCAATCTCCAAACATTAATGTCCACCCAAATCCAGTATTTATTATTCTCCCAAATGTCAGAGTTTCTCTCTATCTGCAATGGTCATTCAGCCAAGAACATAGCCATCAGTCATTCCTTTGGGGAAGAATGAGGGAAATCAATGTTGCAGAGTCCTTTCTCCTAGGTAGATGGCTATCTCTTCCATCAATGGTATCTGGAACTAGAAATTGGCTCAGTCCAGGAACTGAGCAAGAAATCAGCTCTTTACTGGATTAGTCATGCTCAAGTTTCAGTTCTTCCATGTTTACTTTTTTTTCTGATTGTAGATGAAAATCAGTACTCTTTTTGGTCACCATTCCCTTTCATCCATAAGGATGCTGTGTTCTATTAACCATCTCCACAATGCTCAACTGACTAAGCACCCTAGGCTGCTTCTCCAACCTTGCTAGTTATTGTGATAATTACAGTTTCCTGGGTTTTGGCAGTGAAGCACTGCCACCTGGCTTCAGCTACTGTGGGGCCTTATTTTCCCTATGGATATTGGAGCCCTGAAATAGGACTGCCTTACCCACTACCACCTCTGGCATGCAGAAGACAGGTATGACTGAATTTCTTAGTGATTATGTTTTCCACCTCTCCAGAGCACTTGTGATGGCTTTGGTGAACAGTACGCCCTCTGAGCCCTCTCTTAGAACATGAAATTGGTGAATTTTCTGTTTTTAGATAATAGATCTATTAAAAAATTCCCATTGCTCAGTCTCCGATCTTCCATCTAATATATACCAGGACAACTCAGGCATTTCCATGTGACTTTGTCTTGACAATTGTCTCTTCGAATCTCCCAAATTCCACTCTAGCAGCAAATTTTTCCGTCTGTGTACAGTCTATCTTCCCCCTTATCCAGGTCCATGATGCTGCTAGCCATCTGATGCTGCCTCTTAACCCCAGTCATAGTCCTGCCAGCCAGCAAAAGAGATGAGGGGCCACTGATTGCCTTGTGGAGTAGAAGCTTCTACAATGACTTTTAGATGAGGAAAGTCTTAGCTTTTACTAGAAAAGAATGTGCTGTCTCTGCAAGTTCTGAGGATTGTGGGGGAGAAATGGTATTGTTTTAGAATCAATGTTCTCAAGAGATTCTCACTAGATGTCTTCATCCTTTGTTTCAAGAGTCCCAACCTAGTTAGTTTTCCCAATGGAACCTTCAAGTATCTAATGTGCCTTAGCTCAGCATTATATCTGTGGAGTTTTCTGACCCTATTGGGTCTTCAGTTTGTTGCTCAGTTGTGTGTCAAATATAAGAGCCTCTTTGGCAGTCACTAAAGAGGGCTCCTTGCTCTTGCATTTAGCCTTTAGCTGTCAGTGGTCATCAGTTTCTCATTATCTTTCTGCAGTGCCTCAGTGAAACTTAACAGTAACCAATGACTCCAATGTCCTTGCATTGGTGCCCCAATGGGGCAAATGTCTGAATCACCACAACTGTCAATGTGCTCCCCTTTACAGGAAGTTTTTCTGAGTCATCACTGGTGAGCTATTGTCAGTTGTCCTGGTTCCTACTGCAAGGGCTCTCCATATCTCACTTGCAGCATAAGATGGCATCCTCCTTGTCTACTCAGCAGGGTGAGAGTAAGTCACAAAGCGTCATCTCATCACCCCTTTTCTCAGAAAATTCCTGGCACCACTTATGTGTGTTAATTTGAGTTTTCTGTAAAGCATACATCAATGCCAAATTAGATATGGAAGGGATTTACTGAAGGACATGTCTATGAAGGAGGCAGAGGAGGAGGCCAAATAAATGAGAGCCTTCATATTCTCTGCAGGTCTGACATTTGTGAAAGAGACAGATAGGAGGATTTAGTGGTAAGTGTTTCAGACTGCCGCACAGATGTTTACTTAATTTGATGGTGGGAATCACTGGGTAAGTTACTCACCAAAAGTGTCTTCCATCTTGCAGAAACAGACCTTCACTTTTACCTCTGCCATGCTCAGTTTTGGCTGGGAATGGCCCATGAGAAAAGTGTAGTCTCGGTGTTTTGGAGCCAGAAGAGCAGATGCCCAGCCTCCAGTCAATCTTGGTTTCCATAGCAGATCTGAATCATGTATTTTCATGGTCCCCAAACCAAGAAAGTTCTCTTAGCCAGTCTCAGGCTTCTCCAAGCTTCCTCTGTATCCATATTACAGTTATCTGTATTCTTTGAGTTAGTAGTAAAGTTTGATAAATTCTGATTCTTGTGGGTTTGACTTGATGTTCTTGCTCTCTATAGTACCCTAATTTTTTTTTAGTAAAAGAACAATTTCACTAATATTTAAATGATGCAAGTCTTAAATCATCTCATGTTTTAAATAAAAAATTAGCTAATTCCCAAAATAGTTCAAATATTTTTCATCCAATTTATAAAATGAAAGGAATCTTTTGGAAATTCATTCAGTCAATTCAAAGATACAATATCAGATATTTTTGTGAATCCTATTTGAAATGTACTTTAAAAATTCTGGGATTGGTTGTTTGAAGTCATGTGGCCTAGCAACATATCTGACATACCATCTTGTCGATTTACCAGGGAAGCCAAGTTAGAAAGTTGAATTCCTGTTAAATTATTTCACAGAAATGGGAAAGGTTTATATCTAGACAGAAGTAGAAGCACAAAATAGAGATAACGGGTAATGCACTAAGATTTTTACACATTGATTAATAATGTTGCTATTATTTTGTGTTTAACTATTAGATTTTTAAGTTCATGCATGAAATCAGCCTGTATTTTTTTTCCTTCTAATACCCTCTTTGCCTGCTTATATTTAAGCATAGATTTTTAAAAAAATTATTTACATTTATAAAAATTTAACCATATAATGTCTCATTTTGTTTTTTCTATATCCTCCTTTTATCTCCATACTCCAGATTATTTTGTGTCAAATCCTACACATACACATTTTCATTTCTCTGGACCTATTGTATATGTGTATCTAAAAGATAAACTCTTTTTCTAAACATTACAGTTACATCATTATCACGCCTAAAAATTTGACAGTAATTCCTTAGTATAATCAAATATCCAGTCAGTGTGTCTATCTCTAAATGTGATTTTTCTTCCACAACTTATTTTAAATATCTAATTTATTCATTTATTCTTATTTTCTCTTTTCATTTTGGTTTGAACATATTTCCAAAATAATAACCTCTAATTACATGTAAAGTAATAATACTTAAAATGGAGGAAATGTCAGCAGACTTTATGCTTTTCTCCTTCACGCCCTGAAATACATGAGTTTGGTTGATCTTTGTAGTTGTGCTCTTAGTAAACATTGAGAATGCACTAGGAGAGGATGAAGTTAGAAGTAGTCCTCATTCTGGTAAAGGGAGTGGAGGGAGAGTTCAGGTCCTCCTGTAGTGGAAGAAAAGTAGGCATGGGAGATGCCCAACGGGATGGCCCCTCTTTATGCTGAACTTTATGAGAGGACTGGGACATGGGAATTAGGAGTGGTACTTTGCACAAAGGTAAAATCTTGAGTAGTATGAACAAAATTGCTCTTGTCCAGAAAACCATAATAGGCACTAATGAGTGGAGAGAAAGGAGCATTCTTCCAAGACCAAATGGCCCAGTGTGGCCAGGGCTAATGTCACAGGGACTTGCAGCAAAATTTCATTTATTACTGCACTTAAAAAGGAAGTGATGGCAGGACATCTTCCATGAAATTGGAAATCCTGCATGTTCTGGTAAGATTTATAATTGATTTAGGTATCATTTAATTAGATTATATTTTTATACATGATGGCCAATTTTGTTGTTGTTCTTGTTGCAGAATAAAAAGAGAATTCTAAAGTCTAGGTATCCAACCTAAAATTATTAGAACATAATTTTTTTGTGGCATTATGAAACAAAAGTATTAATAAGTGGTTATAAGAATGTGATATAACAACCTCAGCAACAGAGTAAAATGTAATTATGAGTATGCTTGACAGGTACTTGAGTTTCAGCTACAAATTTCAGCATGCTACTGTGGCTTAAAGGAAGAATCTGATTGCCATGACTAACCATTACTCATCTACATGAAAAGAACTCCCCAAAAGTAAGCGGAGATCCAAATTTTTTATCACACTGCCTCCTGAATCAAACTCTGCCAAGAACATAGATTTATTGTACACTAAGTCCCTAATTAAGGGGGCATTCTTTCAAAGAGAAGAATAATTACACCAGGCTATTCTGCTAGTCATTCAATCAGGAACAAGAGAAGGGAGACAGACCATATTCCGTATATAGGAGTAGATGAAGTGCCCGGTATATGTCACTGAAAGTCCTAACTGATTCATCTCAGGATAAGATGCTGTCAACTTAATTACATGAGAAATGCTTTTAAAAGTCTAATCAGATTTAATGTACTTGAAAATGCATTTAATAAATTGCAACTTTTGTCATGAAACAAAAAGCTTAATTTTCATTTATGTTCACATGAATGAGTTTAGCTAAACTACTGAAAGATTCTTCACAGGTTTGAAATTAAGAATACAAAGTATATAAGAACAAAGTTAAGAGAACAATCCTTGACATGGGTTCATTATTTTAGTTATTAAGTGATGTATCAGATTTAAATAGAAAAATTAGTTCAGAAACCAATGTTTACTTTGTCGGTCTCTTAGATAAATGTGCATTTGCAAGTCAGTTTCGTGTTTACAGATCAAATTTGTTTAAGCATAGATTAATTTACAAATTAAAATATGATTACTGGAACTGGTAGAGCTTTAGTACAAACTAAAGCAGTACAGACATACCTCAGAGATATTATGGAATCAGTTCCAGACCACTGAAATAAAGTGAATATTACAATAGAGTAAGTAATTTTTTTTGTTTCTTAACGTATCTAAGAGTTACATTTACACTGTACTGTAATCTATTAAGTATGTAATAGCATATATCTAAAAAAATGTGCATACCTTAGTTAAAAAATCCTTTAATACGAACTGCTAATCTTCATCTGACCTTTCTGTGAGTCATAATCTTTTTGGTGGTGGGCAGTCTTGCTTCAATGTCAGTACCAACAAACAAAAGTCCAAGACCAGATGGATTCACAGGTGAGTTCTACCAAATATTTAAAGGAGAATTAATACCTAGTCTCCTCAAACTATTCTAAAATATAGAAGAGGAAGAAAAACTTCAAATACATTCTATGACGCCAGCATCACCTTGATACCGAAACCAGACACCACAAAAAAACAAACTAAAGGCCAATATCCTTACTGAAAAAAGATGCCAAAATCCTCAACAAAATATTAGCCAAACCACATCTCACAATACATGAAAAGGATCATTCATCATGATAAAATGGGATTTATTCAGGGGATGCAAGGTGGTTTAATATTCACAAGTCAATCAATATTATATATTATTATATATTTTATTAATAAAATAGAGGATAAAAATCATATGATCATCTCAATAGATGCAAAAAAAAAAAGCATTTGAAGAAAATTCAACAACCATTCATGGTAAAAACTCAACAAAGAGAACTTAAAACATACCTCATATAATAAAAGTCATATATGAAAAACCTACAGCTAACATCATACTTAATGGTGAAAAACTGAGAGCTTTTCCTTTAAGATCTGGAATATGACAAGGATGTCCACTCTCACCACTTTTATTCAACGTAATATTAGAAGTCCTAGACACAGTAATCAGACAGGAAATATAAATAAAAGACATTCATATTGGAAAGAGAGACATTAAACTATCACTATTTGTGGACGACATAATACTATACATATAAAACCCTACAGATTCTACCAGAAAACTATTAGAAGTAATGAATGATTCAGTAATATTATAGGATGCAAGATTAATACATTGAAATCAGCTGCATTTCTATACCCTTATAATAGAGTAGCAGAAAGAGAAATGAAGAAAACAATTTCATTTACAATTGCACCAAAAATAATAAAATATCTAGGAACCAACTTAACCAAGGAAGTGAAAGACCTATACTCTAAAATCTATAAAACATTGATGAAGTAAATTGAAGATGACACAAACAAGTAGAAAGATATTCCATGCTCATGGATTGGGAGAATTAAAATTTCTAAAATGTTCATATTACCCAAAGTAATCTACAGGTTCAATGCAAGTCCTATCAAAATAGCAACTGAATTTTTCACAGAACTTGAAAAAATGATCTTAAAATTTGTATGGAACCATAAAAGACCCTGGATAGCCAAAGCAAACTTGAGAAAGAAAAACAAAGCTGAAGGTATCACAATTCCAGATTTCAAGATATAATACAAAGCTGTAATAATCAAATGAATATGACATTGACACAAATATAGACACAAATGAATAGAATGGAATAGAGAGCCCAGAAATAAACCCACACTTACATGGTCAATTAATCTACAACAAAGGAGGCAAGAATATATAATGGGGAAAAGACAGCCTCTCCAATAAATGGTGCTGAGAAAACTGGACAGCTGCATGCAAAACGATGAAAGTGGACCATTTTTGTACATCATACATATAAACTCAAAATAGATAAAAGACTTCAATGTGATACATGAAACCATTAAACTCCTGGGAAAAAAACAAAGGCAGTAATTCCTTTGACATTGACATTAGCAACATTTTTCTAGATATATCTTCTCAACTAAGGGCAACAAAGGCAAAAATAAACTATTGGGACAAAGCCAAAGTAAAAAGGCATTTGCACATTGAAGGAAACCATCAACAGAATAGAAATGCAACCCACTGAACGGGAGAAGATATTTGCAAATGATATATCTGATAAGGGGTTAATATACAAAATATATAAAGAACTTACACAACCTAACACCAAAAAACCCCCAAAATTCCAATTAAAAATGGGCAGAGGTCTTGAATGGACATTTTTCCAAAGAAGACATATAGATGATTAAAAGACACATGAAGGATGCTCAACATCACTAATCAGGGAAATGCAAATCAAAACTAAATGAAATATCATCTTACACCTGTTGGAATGGCTAGAATCAAAATACAAAAATAACAAGTATTGGCAAAGATGTGGAGGAAAAGGAACCCTTGTGCACTGTCAGTGGGGATGTAAATTGGTATAACCACTGTGGAAAACTTTATGGAGTTTTCTCAAAAATTAAAAATAGAAGTACCACATGATCCAGTAATTCCATTACTGGCTATTTACCTAAATAATATGAAAACACTAATTCAAAAAGAGAAAGGCACTCTTATGTTTATAGCAGCATTATTTACAATAGCTAAGATATGGAAGCAACTCAAGTTGGAACTCAAGTTCCATCAACAGATTAAGAATAAAGCAGTGGTATATATATATATATGGCATTTAAATGGCAACATTATTCAGCCATAAAAGAAGAATGAGATCTTGCCATTTGTGACAACATGAATGGACCTAAAGAGTATTATGCTCAGTGAAATAAGTCAGACAGAGAAGGATAAATACCATGTGATTTCACATATATGCAGAATGTAAAAAAATAAATAAATAAACAAACAAAATGCATAAACAGATTCCTAAAATACTGAGAACAAACTGATGGTTGCCAGAGGGAATGGCAGTGAGGAGATGGGCAAAATGGTTGGACCAGAGAGGGAGATACAGGCTTCCTTTTATGGAATTGATATATTAGGGGCATAATATGTACATCATAGGGAATATAGTCAACCGTATTGTAATAGCATTGTTGGTGACAGATAGATACACTTGTGGTGACCATTTGTGAGCAATATAAACTTGTGGAATCATTATGTTGTACAGCTGAAACTGATGTGACATTGTATGTCAAAGATACTTCAATAAAAAAATAAAAGTTATAGTAATGATTTGAATGAACATGCACACACACACACTGAATTAATTAGCAAATGGGGAAAAAAGCTAACCGTGATTTTCTTGCCTCATTTCTCAAATAACTCAAAAATATTTTATGTTAAATTTAATAGAGAGTCTCTGATACCAAAGACTAGTGGTTTCCAGGGATGACAGAGCCGCCATCATCAATCCACATTTTACTTCTGTGAACAGATATAAAAAGACTCTCCTTTAATACTGTGCATGAAATGCTTACACATTCCACACTGCATTATCTAAGGGGTTTTTTTTTTTTTTCACTTCTCTTTTAATTTTGGTAGCATTCAGCTTATTATTATATTCAAGATGCTATTCCTTGGTGACTCGGGTAATAAACAGCCTGAGTTTAATGCTTCTCCATGAACGGAGTATAATCATGCTAGTCTCATGGAACCAACCTGCTCTTTTAATCTACTAGGAAAATAATCCATAAACTAAAAAAACAAAACAAAACAAAAAACCCAAAAAACAAAAAACAGGCATGGTTGTATGGTGAGGCACAGAAAGTAAACAAAAAGTTTATGCCCATGTGAACAACTTATTTTCTTGTTTCTTTTTGTAGTTTGGTGTGTTTACAGATATTGTATATCTTCCTCAGACTGTGCTTGGGGCAATCATCCTGGAAATGTTTCTTTTTCATTCTAGGAGTAACATAATTTTGTCCATGCTTTGTATCACTTAACAGATAAAGTTGTTCCCATTGCCCAGACAAAGCAAGTTCTTTAATAATAACCATGAGTTAATATTTCATCATGACTATTTTGCTAATTTAAGCTCCAGTATACCCTTAATTTTCGTGGAGAAATCTACGTACTGCTTTGAGAGTATTTTTGGTGTTTCTATTTCATACATTCGTGCCTCGCTGCACCTCAAATTTGGTGTTTCTAAACTTTAAAAGGTGACTTTTATACTACCCGTCCAAACCTGCACCTCGTTCGATTTTCCATACTTCAGCAGATGCAATAATATCCGCTGGTTGTTCTGTCCAGCAACATGAATTGCTCTTGTCACCCTTTTTTGGACCCTTGCTATCCAATCTGACACAAAGCTTTAAAGAGAATATTGCCTAAATATCTTTTGACTCTCTCTGCTTTACTCCATATCTATCAAAACCACCCATCTTAATAATAACATAATTAGTTATATATAGGCGATTATCTGTATTTGTTTTCACAATAGGTAACTATCTTTTTTTAAGATTTTATTTATTTATTTGACAGAGAGAGAGCGAGCACAAGCAGGGGAAGCTGCAGGCAGAGGGAGAAGTAGGCTCCCCACTGAGCAAGGAGCCTGATGCGGGGACCCATCCCAGGCTCCTCAGATCATTACCCAAGCTGAAGGGAAATGCTTAACCAACTGAGCCACCTGGGTGCCCCTAAAGCTACGGAATCTTAAAAGAGGAAAGGGGAGCCAGCCATACCCATCAACTCCCATAAATTCATCTTTTTTTTTTTTTTTTTTTTTTGGTTTTCCCTCAAGGACATTCTCTCAGCATTTGTAGATTTAGAAATCAACTCTTTCTTCTATAAGGTCAGAGCCCAAGCAGTTAGGCTAAGTCACAGATTCAAAAGTCCCTTTGCCGGCTCTCTGACTGCTATATGTCTTAGGAGCTAGATAGGATGTACTTCAATTCCCTGATTAAAAGCTTGAACTAGACTCTGGAAAAAGCACAGATTTCTACTGAATTTCAGGAATGATAACATGGGTTTATGTTGTGTATTGTCACCCCAAGCTGTACTCTTTGCAGTACAGTTCCCTGTTAGACTAAGAGTCCTCAAGAGGCTCCCAATGTCTGTGAGGCACTCCTGTTCATCCTTGGGTGCCCACCCTAGTTTTGTCTTTTCCCTAACTCCTCAGTGAAGAAATTATTAAGTCTCCTTTCACTCACTAATCACAGTTCCTGGTTTTGAGCTGACCTCCCCCCCCCACACAGTGAGTTCCAACATCATCTCTTCTGTCAAAACATAAAGTCACTGGGCGCCTGGGTGGCTCAGTCGGTTAAGCGGCTGCCTTCGGCTCAGGTCATGATCCCAGGGTCCTGGGATCGAGCCCCGCATCGGGCTCCCTGCTCTGCGGGGAGCCTGCTTCTCCCTCTCCCTCTGCCTACTTGTGTTCTCTCTCTATCTCTCTGTCAAATAAATAAATAAAATCTTTACAAAACAAAACAAAACAAAACATAAAGTCATTCATGGCCAGGGATATGCAAGCACCCTCAGCAAGTCTGTCAAGAGCGCCCAAGGCCCCTAGAATCCTCATGGCACTGACCTTTCACAACACTCCACACGTTAGTGTGGATAATTAACTCCTCCCCACAGACTCTGTAGCAGATATGTTAAACCTTTCCCCCTCCAAAGCCATATATTGCTGTGGGAGAAGAAAAAGCTGAGATGTAATTAGACAGCCAAGAAATTTAATGAGGAATATGGCTGTGTTATGACTGAATTGTGCCCCCCATTCCTATCTTTTTTTTTTAAAGATTTTATTTATTTATTTGACAGAGAGAGAGAGACAGAGAGAGAGCACGCACAGCAGCAGGCAGAGGGAAGCAGGCTCATGACTGAGCAGGAGCCCGATGTGGGACTCGATCCCAGGACCCTGCGATCATGACCTGAGCCAAAGGCAATCGCTTAAGGACTGAGCCACCCAGGCGCCCCGCCCCATTCCTCTCTTGAAGCCCTAACCCCCAATATGATGGTATTTGGGGTCTTTGGGAGGTAATTAGGTTTAGATGAGGCCACGAGTGGGGTCCTCATGATGAGATTAGTGTCCTCATGTGAAAAAGAGATCAGGCAGCTTGCACTCTCTCACTCTCTCTCCCAGTCACATGAGGACAAACAAGAGGATGGCCATCTGCAAACTGCAAGCTACGGAAAGGGCTTTTACCAGGAACTGAATCAGCTGGCACCTTGGTCTTAGACTTCCCAGCCTCCAGAAGTGTGAGGAATAAATGTCTATTTTTTTAAGCCACCACTATATACTATTTTGTTATAGCAGCCTGGACTAAGCTAGTAGTTGGTTCTGAGAAGTGGGCTGGAAGCAGCTTTGGAACTGAATAATAGGTGGAGGAGGACACTGGAGGAATTCTGAGGTGCAACTTGGAAAAAGATTTCTGGGAAAGATCTGCCAGAATGAAAATGGACATTTAAGGTGATTCTGGGGGGAGCTCAGAAGAGCCGTAGCGAAAGCATCCATCTTCTGAGAGAAGACATAAATACATCACGTACAGAATCTTGGTAGAAATATGGATGCTAGAGGCTATTCTGGTGAGATCTTGGAAGGAAATCATAAATATGAGCTGTGGGATGATGGTGCATCAAAGGAAAAAAGGATTATGCTCAAGCATTAAGGTCTCACGGGTATATTGTGCTAGGTTTTGGACTAACTTGGATCCCATTACTCCTTCCTACTTCTCCCTTTAGGAATGGGAATGTCTATCCTATGCCTGTCTCACTATTGTATTTTGGAAGCAGATAACTGTCTTGGTTTCACAGGTCCAGATGGTGAGACATTTTGGCTCAGGGGAAATCATATCTTGTGGCTCACCCATAACTGATTTGGTTGAGATTCAGATGTGACTTTGGACTTTAGACTTGAAAGTTGATGCTGGAATGAGTGAGTTAACATTTCTGGGGATGTTGGAATGGAAGGTATATATTTTACATGTGAGAAGGACATGGATTTTGGAAGGTCAGGGACAGAGTGCCATGGACTGAATATTTTTCTCCCCAAATTTAGATGTGGAGATGGGGTTTGGGGAGGTAACTGGGTTTAGATTAGGTCATGAGGGTGAGATCCTCAGGATGAGATTCTTGTTCTTATAAGGAGAGGAAGACAGATTTCTCTCTCTTGCACATGTTCTCTCTCTCTCTCTCTCTCTCTCTTTCTCTCTCCATGTACACACACACCAGGCAAAGCCCATGTGAGTACATAGGAGAAGGCAGATCTCTGCAACCCGAAAGAGGATCCTTACCAGACACTGAATCTACCGGCACCTAGACAGTGGACCTCCTAGCCTCCACAACTGTGGGAAACAAATGTCTTTTGTTTGAGCCACCCAGTCTATGATATTTTGTTATAGGTGCCCAAGCTGACTAAGACAGCCTGTGAGTAAATATGAAAACAGGGCTAGACAAGGCTGGGAGAAGCACATACCTGGATATTAGATAAATCTTACAGAGTGGAGGGAGAGAAAAAGAAGGTTGAATAGGAAGGCAGGGGAGTTCCAAGGAAATTTGGCAAGACTGGTGGGAGTCTTCCCAGCAAAGTCTCCCCTTAGAAGAGGACCAGGGCTCACAGGACCCTGCCTGCATTAGCTTGCCTGCCATGCACAGGTGGGGAGCAGCCTGCAGGAATGCAGTGATGGAATCAGAGCACAGCAATCTGGGTCATCAGTCAACTGTCCCTTGAGTGACATACTTTCATGGATGCCTAAATTGCATTGGTTCAGAAGATGCTTTTTTGAATCAGAAAACCTAGCGTTCAAGTCTGAGGTTTGATACTTTCTACCTGTGAGGCATGAAGCAAATAGGCTTTCAAAACTGAGTTTTCTCATCTGAAAATGGGCTAAAAGGAAGTACCTTTCTTAGTGTTATTATTGGAAAGACACACACACATATACATCATGTAAAGTGCAAAAACAGTACCTGGTGCACTGTACTGATGCAATAAAAGCTAACTATGAAGGTTATTGACACACATTCGATGGTATCAGTGCATCAGAGTTTCATGGAAACAAGCAGAGTTCTGTTCAGATGCAAATGGTTGCCAGTCCTGCTGGTATCCTTTCATCCAGTTCCAAGAATCAGGTGAATTTTTAGCAGAACTACCCTCTCTCAACACACAGAGGCACACAATTTTCACAGATAGGTTGCTTTGACCCCAGCTTGTAGGTAAACTTTGAAATGCTTACAACTCTCTTGGCCAACATTAAATTCCTCAGAATCCAGGTGGACATATTAAGACACATTAATTAAGAAAAAAAAAAATCCTTGGGGTGCCTGGGTGGCTCAGGCTGTTAAGTGTCTGTCTTTGGCTCAGGTCATGATCCCAGGGTCCTGGGATCAAGTCCAACATCAGGCTCTCTGCTCAGCAGGGAGTCTGCTTTTCCCTCTCCCTCTGCCCTTGCCCCTGCTCACGCTCTCTCACTCTCTCTCTCCCAAATAAATACTATTTAAAAAAATTTTTAAAAACAAAAAGAAAAATAATCCTTGAATTTATTAGGGAGACAAATAATTTACTCATGTTTCTGAAGGCTAGATAGTGTAAGCTAAGCAACAGATGCTTCGAGGCAGATAAAGTTTGTGAACTAAAGAAGCATTAAAGCAGCAAATAATAAGAAGCACACTGTAGAATAGTTTATGAGGTGGCAAAGGTCATAGTAGGATTCTAAGCAGAGGTTCACTTATGGCTTGGGGCATCAAAATTGGCCATGCTAAAATCAAAAAGGTAAAGAACTCCACAAAATTGAATTCTCCCAACTGCTGTTACTATTTTGCACAAAATTTCAAATACAGAATTTGAGTTTTCCATGAATTATTAATTCTTTCTAAATCCAAGAGTAAAATGAGACTTTCCAAACCCATTCTCATAAAGGATTCTCAAAGACAGCTGGTTGAGGTTTCCAGTCATTGACTCCTCTGTGATCCCTTTTTGATAAGGAACAAACTAAGTCAACTGAACACAGGCAAATAAGAAATCCTGCCTTCCACTAAAGGCTACAACTGATAATAGCCAATTCTGAGGAGGTTACCTAAGCATTAAATCTTTGTAAACTTGGAACCTCTCTAGATAAAACAATAGGCTCTAACACCACTCCATTGGAGATGTGGCTTTTCTGTATGCAGTTAAGTGACTGGTTCCTTTGAAACCATGGAAATAAATACATATATGTACTTATATATGATCATATGGCTTTCAAACATCTCTGTATAGGGCATTAGGGTTATTAGGCCCCTTGAGCATCTTCTATGAAAGGATGAGAGATGGTCATAAATCTAGAATTAAAATCTGCTGACACTGAGGTGATTGTGTTGTGTTTTGAGACTCAGAGTAAGGACAGGTCAGTTGGTAGCTGCTCACAGTCTCCGACTGCAATGGTTCAGCATTTCTGGCATAAATGGAATTTTAATTCCAGATTTTTCACTTGTATTTCAGTACATAGCTGAAGAAAAATATATTAGGCCCCTTCTTCAAGCTTCATTGGAAGATTAAAAAAATGAAAAGGAACACAGACACACACACACACACACACACACACACTCACACAGCCTTCTCACTGCTACCAATATAATGCAGTTGACACTGTTGGTAATTCTTGCCATTAAGATTCATTGGATGGTGGTTCTCTGCGGTCTATAGTAGCATTTGGGTAAAGTTTTAAAACTGAGTAACTCATGCCCTGATCTTTTTAATAGAGGGAAGGCTATGTGTCTTACTATGTAAATTATTAAAATATTAAACGGTTTCATAATCTTTCAAAGAAGTTCTGTGGTTATGAAAATGGCAATTGATCTTATGCATTAAATTCCTTACTGTGAAAATATACAATTTTTATAAACAAAGTCTGGTTTCACTAAGTGGCTATTAAACCAATATTTGGAAAAAAAATAGTCTAAAGGACTGTAACAAGATTAGGCAATCTAAGATTCTTATGAATCTTTGATTGACCCTGGATGTCACAAGGACATGTCTTGATATAGGTGATGGCATGTTCATTTCCAGCTCGGACTTCAGATACAAAATTATACTGCAAAAGAGGTGTAAAATGCCTATGTTCCATCGCAGCATTGAAACACTAATTATGGCAGAGAATGAAGACATGAAAGAGAGACAAGTTAAAAGTTAAAATTTAAATTCAGAGGTTAGAAAAAAACAAGAAAATCATTCTCTTATTCTTGTTATTTTAAGTAATAGTCTAGAGCCAACACTATGCAAAGTATATTGAAAATAAAGCCATTCAAAAAATTTAATTATTAATAGCCGTATTTTTAAAAAATGCTTAAAAGTGTTTAAAAAATTAAAAATGAAAAAATAATGCTTAAAAACCCTTACATGTAGTCTTTGATTAGTAGGGTCTCTGCAGCAGGGTGTGAGAAAGCAGGGTGTGAGACATCTGATCAGGGTGTGAGGGCATCTGGTGTGAGACAAGAGTAGGGCTGAAGTAATGATGTGAGGTTCAAGATCTAATCCTAACTGACAGGGAACTAGGAATTTATGAGATTTCCTGGAGTGTCCTCCATAGTCTTATATATATGTAGTTGCATTTATAATAAACTGTATGAGAGATATACATGGTAATTCTCAAAAAGCTCTGTCATCTTCATAAAATGAGAACTAAAGAAATTTAGTTTTACATATCATGGTATTGGTTTTGCTAGGGATACCATAACAAGGCACCATAGACTGGATGGCTTAAACAGCAGAATTTCACTGTCTCCCATTTCTGGAGGCTACAAACTGTAAGATCAAGATGTCAGCAGGGTTGGTTTCTTCTGAGTCTTCTCTCCTTGGTTGTAGGTGGCTGTCTCTCCCTTTGTCTTCATGTAGTCTTCTCTGTGAGTGTCTGTATCCTGACTTTTTCTTACAAAAAGGACACCAGCCATACTGAGATTAGGGCCCACCTAGTGATGCCATTTTAACTTGAGTAACTCTTTAAAGACCCCATATCCAAATACAGTCAGACTCTAAGGTACTGGGGTGTGAGGATTTCAACATATGAATTTGGGGCAAGGTGCAGTTCAGCCTGTAGTGATAATTGAACTCTATATAACTTATGTGTGTATGCATGCACACACACACACACACACACACACTCAAACATATAATCTCTGTTTATATATAATCTAATCTCTGTATATCTATATTGATAGCTCTGTCTATAAGATGTATATATATTCATCTTGAAAAAAATTTAAGACTCTCCAGTGTGTTTTATAAGGTTTAGAAGACCATAGTGTCATAAGATTGTATTTCGAAAATAGTGTCAATGATCTTAAAAATCAGATGATATAATTTAAGCCTAAAGAAGATAAAATTAGATAATTTTAAAAGATAGAAGCCAGGTTGCACAAATTATAAAGCAGTCAGTTTGATGTAATCTATTGTTTATATCCTAGTTTTAATTACTAAAACCATATTTTCAGATCTATCATCTATCATCTATCTATCTATCTATCTATCATCTATCATCTATCGTCTATCTACCTACCTATATTGTCTAAATGTAAAGAGACATTTTTCATCACTAGGAACACATATGGATTTTTTTTTAAATTTTTTTATTGTTATGTTAATCCCCATACATTACATCATTAGTTTTAGATGTAGTGTTCCATGATTCATTGTTTGTGCATAACACCCAGTGCTCCATGCAGAACATGCCCTCCTCAATACCTATCACCAGGCTAACCCATCCTCCCACCCCCCTCCCCTCTAGAACCCTCAGTTTGTATTTCAGAGTCCATCATCTCTCATGGTTCATCTCCCCCTCCGATTTCCCCCCCTTTATTCTTCCCCTCCTGCTATCTTCTTTTTTTTTTCTTAACTTATATTGCATTATTTGTTTCAGAGGTACAGATCTGAGATTCAACAGTCTTGCACAATTCACAGCGCTTACCAGAGCACATACCCTCCCCAGTGTCTATCACACAGTCACCCCATCCCTCCCACCCCCCACCACTCCAGCAACCCTCAGTTTGTTTCCTGAGATTAAGAATTCCTCATATCAGTGAGGTCATATGATACATGTCTTTCTCTGTTTGACTTATTTCGCTCAGCATAATACCCTCCAGTTCCATCCACGTCGTTGCAAATGGCAAGATCTCATTCCTTTTGATGGCTGTATAATATTCCATTGTATATATATACCACTTCTTCTTTATCCATTCATCTGTCGATGGACATCTTCACTCTTTCCACAGTTTGGCTATTGTGGACATTGCTGCTATAAACATCAGGGTGCACGTACCCTTTCGGATCCCTACTTTTGTATCTTTGGGGTAAATACCCAGTAGTGCAATTGCTGGATCATATGGTAGCTCTATTTTCAACTTTTTGAGGAACCTCCATACTGTTTTCCAGAGTGGCTGCACCAGCTTGCATTCCCACCAACAGTGTAGGAGGGTTCCCCTTTCTCCACGTCCCCGCCAACATCTGTCATTTCCTGACTTGTTAATTTTAGCCATTCTGACTGGTGTGAGGTGGTATCTCATTGAGGTTTTGATTTGGATTTCCCTGATGCCGAACGATATTGAGCACTTTTTCATGTGTCTGTTGGCCATTTGGATGTCTTCTTTGGAAAAATGTCTGTTCATGTCTTCTGCCCATTTCTTGATTGGATTCTTTGTTCTTTGGGTGTTGAGTTTGATGAGTTCTTTATAGATTTTGGATACTAGCCCTTTATCTGATATGTCATTTGCAAATATCTTCTCCCATTCTGTCAGTTGTCTTTTGGTTTTGTTGACTGTTTCCTTTGCTTTGCAAAAGCTTTTTATCTTGACGAAGTCCCAATAGTTCATTTTTGCCCTTGCTTCCCTTGCCTTTGACAATGTTTCTAGGAAGAAGTTGCTGCAGCTGAGGTCGAAGAGGTTGCTGCCTGTGTTCTCCTTTAGGATTTTGATGGACTCCTGTCTCACATTGAGGTCTTTCAACCATTTGGAGTCTATTTTTGTGTGTGGTGTAAGGAAATGGTCCAGTTTCATTCTTTTCCATGTGGCTGTCCAATTTTCCCAACACCATTTGTTGAAGAGACTGTCTTTTTTCCATTGGACATTCTTTCCTGCTTTGTCAAAGATGAGTTGACCATAGAGTTGAGGGTCCATTTCTGGGCTCTCTATTCTGTTCCATTGATCTGTGTGTCTGTTTTTGTGCCAGTACCATACTGTCTTGATGATGACAGCTTTGTAATAGAGCTGGAAGTCCGGAATTGTGATGCCGCCAGCTTTGCTTTTCTTTTTCAACATTCCTCTGGCTATTCGGGGTCTTTTCTGCTTCCATACAAATTTGAGGATGATTTGTTCCATTTCTTTGAAAAAAGTGGATGGTATTTTGATGGGGATTGCATTGAATGTGTAGATTGCTCTAGGTAGCATTGACATCTTCACAATATTTGTTCTTCCAATCCATGAGCATGGAACGTTTTTCCATTTCTCTGTGTCTTCCTCAATTTCTTTCATGAGTATTTTATAGTTTTCTGAGTACAGATCCTTTGCCTCTTTGGTTAGATTTATTCCTAGGTATCTTATGGTTTTGGGTGCAATTGTAAATGGGATCGACTCCTTAATTTCTCTTTCTTCTGTCTTGTTGTTGGTGTATAGGAATGCCACTGATTTCTGTGCATTGATTTTATATCCTGCCACTTTGCTGAATTCCTATATGAGTTCTAGCAGTTTTGGGGTGGAGTCTTTTGGGTTTTCCACATAAAGTATCATATCATCTGCAAAGAGTGAGAGTTTGACTTCTTCTTTGCCGATTTGGATGCCTTTGATTTCTTTTTGTTGTCTGATTGCTATGGCTAGGACTTCTAATACTATGTTGAATAGCAGTGGTGATAGTGGACATCCTTGCCACGTTCCTGACCTTAGGGGGAAAGCTCTCAGTTTTTCCCCATTGAGAATGATATTCGCTGTAGGTTTTTCATAGATGGCTTTTATGATATTGAGGTATGTACCCTCTATGCCTATACTCTAAAGAGTTTTGATCAAGAAAGGATGCTGTACTTTGTCAAATGCTTTTCCTGCATCTATTGAGAGGATCATATGGTTCTTGTTCTTTCTTTTGTTAATGTATTGTATCACGTTGATTGATTTGCGGATGTTGAACCAACCTTGCAGCCCAGGGATAAATCCCACTTGGTCGTGGTGAAGAATCCTTTTAATGTACTGTTGGATCCTATTGGCTAGTATTTTGGTGAGAATTTTTGCATCCATGTTCATCAGGGATATTGGTCTGTAATTCTCCTTTTTGATGGGGTCTTTGTCTGGTTTGGGGATCAAGGTAATGGTGGTCTCATAAAATGAGTTTGGAAGTTTTCCTTCCATTTCTATTTTTTGGAACAGTTTCAGAAGAATAGGTATTAATTCTTCTTGAAATGTTTGGTAGAATTCCCCTGGGAAGCCATCTGGCCCTGGGCTTTTGTGTTTGGGGAGATTTTTGATGACTGCTTCAATTTCCTTAGTGGTTATAGGTCTGTTCAGGTTTTCTATTTCTTCCTGGTTCAGTTTTGGTAGTTGATACATCTCTAGAAATGCATCCATTTCTTCCAGGTTATCTAATTTGCTGGCATAGAGTTGCTCATAATATGTTCTTATAATTGTTTGTATTTCTTTGGTGTTGGTTGTGATCTCTCCTCTTTCATTCATGATTTTGTTGATTTGGGTCATTTCTCTTTTCTTTTTGATAAGTCTGGCCAGGGGTTTATCAATCTTGTTAATTCTTTCAAAGAACCAGCTCCTAGTTTCATTGATCTGTTCTACTGTTCTTTTGGTTTCTATTTCATTGATTTCTGCTCTGATCTTTATTATTTCTCTTCTCCTGCTGGGTGTAGGCTTTATTTGCTGTTCTTTCTCCAGCTCCTTTAGGTGTAGGGTTAGGTTGTATATTTGAGACCTTTCTTGTTTCTTGAGAAAGGCTTGTATTGCTATATACTTTCCTCTTAGGACTGCCTTTGCTGCATCCCAAGGATTTTGAATAGTTGTGTTTTCATTTTCATTGGTTTCCATGAATTTTTTTAATTCTTCTTTAATTTCCTGGTTGACCCATTCGTTCTTTAGTAGGATGCTCTTTAGCCTCCATGTATTTGAGTTCTCTCTAACTTTCCTCTTGTGATTGAGTTCTAGTTTCAAAGAATTGTGGTCTGAAAATAAGCAGGGAATGATCCCAATCTTTTGGTACCAGTTGAGACCTGATTTATGACCTAGGATGTGATCTATTCTGGAGAATGTTCCATGGGCAGTAGAGAAGAATGTGTATTCCGTTGCTTTGGGATGGAATGTTCTGAATATATCTGTGAAGTCCATTTGGTCCAGTGTGTCATTTAAAGCCTTTATTTCCTTGTTGATCTTTTGCTTCGACGATCTGTCCATTTCAGTGAGGGGGGTGTTAAAGTCCCCCACTATTATTGTATTGTTGTTGATGTGTTTCTTTGCTTTTGTTATCAATTGCCTTATATAATTGGCTGCTCCCATGTTAGGGGCATAGATATTTACAATTGTTAGATCTTCTTGTTGGATAGACCCTTTAAGTAGGATATAGTGTCCTTCCTCATCTCTTATTACAGTCTTTGGTTTAAAATCTAATTTGTCTGATATAAGGATTGTCACCCCAGCTTTCTTTTGGTGTCCACTAGCATGGTAAATGGTTTTTCACCCCCTCACTTTCAATCTGGGGGTGTCTTTGGGTCTAAAATGAGTCTCTTGCAGACAGCATATTGATGGGTCTTATTTTTTAATCCAATCTGATAGCCTGTGTCTTTTGATTGGGGCATTTAGCCCATTTACATTCAGGGTAACTATTGAAAGATACGAATTTAGTGCCATTGTATTGCCTGTAAGGTGACTGTTACTGTATATTGTCTGTGTTCCTTTATGGTCTATGTTGCTTTTAGGCTCTCTCTTTGCTTAGAGGACCCCTTTCAAGATTTCTTGTAGGGCTGGTTTCGTGTTTGCAAATTCCTTTAGTTTTTGTTTGTCCTGGAAGCTTTTTATCTCTCCTTCAATTTTCAATGACAGCCTAGCTGGATATAGTATTCTTGGCTGCATATTTTTCTCTTTTAGTGCTCTGAATATATCCTGCCGGTCCTTTCTGGCCTGCCAGGTCTCTGTGGATAGGTCTGTTGCCAATCTAATGTTTCTACCATTGTAGGTTACATATCTCTTCTCCCGAGCTGCTTTCAGGATCTTCTCTTTGTCTCTGAGACTCATAAGTTTTACTATTAGATGTCGGGGTGTTGACCTATTTTTATTGATTTTGAGAGGGGTTCTCTGTGCTTCCTGGATTTTGATGCCTGTTTCCTTCCCCAAATTAGGGAAGTTCTATGCTATAATTTGCTCCAGTATACCTTCTGCCCCTCTCTTTCTTTCTTCTTCTTCTGGGATCCCAATTATTCTAATGTTCTTTTGTCTTATGGTATCGCTAATCTCTCGAATTCTGCCCTTGTGATCCAGTAGTTGTTTATCTCTCTTTTTCTCAGCTTCTTTATTTTCCATCATTTGGTCTTCTATCTCACTGATTCTTTCTTCTGCCTCATTTATCCTAGCAGTTAGCGCCCCCATATTTGATTACAGCTCATTAAGAGCCTTTTTAATTTCGACTTGGTTAGATTTTAGTTCTTTTATTTCTCCAGAAAGGGTTTCTCTACTAACTTCCATGCTTTTTTCAAGCCCAGCTAGTATCTTTAAAGTGATGATTCTGAACTCTAGATCTGACATCGTACTAATGTCCATATTGAGTAGGTCCCTGGCAGTCGGTACTACCTCTTGTTCTTTTTGTTGAGGTGATTTTTTCCATCTTGTCATTTTGTCTGGAGGAGAATACATGAATGAGAGAACAATGCTAACAGGGTAACAACGTTCCCAGAAAATATACTCTAAAGAAATCAGAAAAGACCTGAAGCAGTGGGAAAAGAAAGGGAAAGAGAGAAAAAAGAAAAAGAAAAAAGAAAAGAAAAAGAAAAGATAAAGATAAAAACAAACAAAAACAGGACAAAATTAAAAAAAACCGAATGTGCTCAAATATGATCAGGCTGGTATATAGATCAGTGCCACACACTAGATTTTGGGTGTATTTTGGTCTGTTAGAAGAAAGTGCCTCCCAAAATTTTAAAGAAAGAAAAACTTATATATGTACAAAAATAAGGGTTGATATGATGAAGGGATGGAATATGACTGTAAAGATGGACATTATAAAAAATTTTATAAAAGGAATTGATAAGAAGTTGTTTGAAAAAAGAAAGAAGAGGATTTAAAAAAAACAAAGGGAGAGAATGTGATCAGGCAGGGGAGTATAAAAAAAACCATACACTAGAGATTTAGGGTATATTTTGATCTGTTAGAAGAAACTATCTCAAAATTTTAAAGAGAGAACAACTTATATATATATGCCAAAAATACGGGTAACTACTATGAAGGGATAGAATATGACTCTAAAAATGAAAAATTAAAATGTTTTTTAAAAAAGGGATTGATAAGATGTTGGTTGAAAAAGGGAAAAAGAAAAATTAAAAAAAAAAAAAAGACAGTTAAAAAAAATATTAACTTTGAAAGACTAAAGAATCATGGTAAAAAAGCCATGGATTCCATGTGCAGTATTCCCCTAGCGCTGGAGTTCTGCCGTTCTCACTGATCGGTAAACTTGGTCTTGGCTGGCTGTTCTCGCTGATCTTCTGGGGGAGGGGCCTGTTGCCGTGGTTCCCAAATGTCTCTGCCGGAGGGGGAATTGCCCCGCCCTTGCCGGTCCGGGCTAAGTAATCTGCTCGGGTTTGCTCTCGGGAGCTTTTGTTCCCTGCAAGCTCTCCGTACAGCTTTGGAGGCGGAGAGTGAAAATGGCGGCCTCCCAATCTCCGCCCCGGAGGAGCCGAGAACTCGGGGTCCCGCTCCTCAGCGAGCCCCCAGAGAAAAGCCGTCAGTCACTCCCGTCTCCCTGGTCTCCGGCCGCACTCCGCGCTCACCCGGCCTGTGACCGAGCATTTCTATCTCTGGCCCCTGACCCCGGGTGGAGTCTCCAAACCCAGCAGATCCCCGCGGTGCGCTCCCCGCCGCTCCTCCCGGGGGAAGAAGGTGAGTCTCCCCGGATCTGCCGCTTGTTGGGTCCCTGCTGGAGGAGCAGTGGCCCGACTGTGCCGCGGATCACGGTTTATAGCAGCCCCGAGCTGAGAGCCCGCGCCTGGGCTCCGTCTCTGCAGCCGGCTTCCCTGCTCCGATATCTGGGAGCTCTGCCGCACTCAGGCACCCCCGGTCTTTCTGTGACCCCGAGGGTCCTGAGACCACACTGTCCCGCGAGGGTTCCACCCCCCACTTCGCCACCAGAGTGACGTCCCTCAGCGGAGCAGACTTCTAAAAGTTCCGATTTTGTGCTCCGCGGCTCTATCACTTGCCAGAAGCGGCCGACGGAGGCCCCTCCCCCGCCGTCTATCCTCCCGAATATCGCCTCGGATTCACTTCTCCACACGTCCTACCTTCCAGAAAGTGGTCGCTTTTCTGTTCAGAGAGTTGTTGCTATTCTTTTCTTCGATCTCCTGTTGAGTTTGTAGGTGTTCAGAATGGTTTGATCCCTATCCAGCTGAATTCCTGAGAGGAGACGAAATCCAGGTCTCCTACTCCTCCGCCATCTTGCTCCGCCCCTCAACACATATGGATTCTTATACAAGGGGCAGTCATTTATATTTTTTATAATTCTGTAATCAGTATTAGATAGGCACATATTTGGTATACAAACTATGTTCAGTTTCATCAAAGAATTGGATAAGAGTTCTCTTCAAATCATGAACAAAATGGAGACATCATGCTACATATTTCAGCCAATCGGTTCATTCTTAAACCCTAACGTAGCAGACGTTAAGCAGAAGGGGAAGTGCACAAATCATATTTTGAAGCTCTTTCACCAACCCTTATTTTTATTAGTGATTCAGTGAAGGACATTGATAACATTATATATTTAAGGATCATAAATTTGGCTTCTCCAGAAAACAAAATTCAAAAATATGGGATCAAGAATACTTAAAAGAAATGTGTGAGCCTGGGTGGCTCAGTCGGTTAAGTGTCTGCCTTCGGCTCAGGTCATGGTCGCAGGGTCCTGGGATCGAGCCCCGCATCAGGCTCCCTGCTCGGCAGGAAGCCTGCTTCTCCCTCTCCCACTCCCCCTGCTTGTGTTCCTTCTCTCACTTTCTCTCACTCTGTCAAAAAATAAATTAAAAAAAAAAAAAAAGAAATGTGTGAAAGTAAGGTGAAGAAAAATCAATATATTTCAATAGTGTGATGAGCCTATAGAATTTAGGGTATGTTAAATAAAAGTATGTAGAGAAGAGATTTTTTGGTACCTCTTAAATCTTTCCTGGTCAGACCATATCACATATATGTACAGGTTAGCTTCGAAGATATTAAGAGTAAGATATAAAGATTTGTAAATATTGTTAAAAGAGTGACAAGGTTTCTTAAAACAAGAAGAAAGACTTGGGATTACTTACTCTAGTAATGTGAAGATACAGGGGCTACAGCTATTTAATTAGATTTATTTTCTGCCATAATAAAAGGCTGAGAATGCTATGCTGGGTAAAAAATGAAATTGATATTTGTGTTAGCTCAATAAAAAGATTTTATGATCTGAGTGTCTCATAATAAAACATATGCATGTCTGGGAGTATTCAAGGAGAAGATCTTTATCATGTTGTACAAGGAATTCAAATATTGATTGATTACATTTAAGTTTCCTTCTAAACTTAAAATGTTATATTAATTTATGACATAGGTTGGAGGTGAGTTTTGATTAATATTTAATAGTTTCTTTCTTTAGATTTTAATGCATAAAATAAACTCAAGTTGAAACCCTGAATTTGCAGGATAATCAACTGTCAGGTCATTTTCATAGTGCTTAGCTAAGGTTTTGCAAATTACAAATGTATAGTATTTATGTTATTAGTACTATACATTCTTGAAGCTTTTTATTTTTGAATAATGTTAGATTTAGAGAACTGCAAACATTGTACAGAGAGTTCTCATGTAACCTTAGATTAACATTTTATATAACCATGTCACAATTATCAAGATAAATAAATTAGCATCGGCACAGTACTATTATTTAAACTACAGAATGTTTGGATTTTACCAGTTCTCCATTAATATCCATTTTGTATTTCAGGAATCAATCAGGGTAACACATTAAATTCAGTCATCACATCTCCTTAGTCTCCTCAGGTATATGAAAGTTTTTCACTTTCCTTGTTTTCATGACCTTCAGAATTTTCAAGGGTACTAATCAGCCATGTTATGGAATGTCCATCAGTTTGGATATCTTTGCTGTTTTATTGTGAGTTGACTAGGGTTACAGATTATTGGGAAGAGTGCCACAGAAATGAGATGTCCTTCTCATTACATCAAATCTGGGAATCCATGATATCATAAGATGCTCACCTTGATCACTCAAGGTATTGTGTGCTAAGGGTCTCCATCATAGAGTTAGCTACTGTTCACTTTCTAAACTTTCCTCTTTGGAAGAGAATTACTAAATGAAACTCATACTCAAAGCGAGAAAAATTAAGCTCCACTTTATGCAGGAGGGTGTATTTACATATGTTATTTGAAAATTTTCTGTGAAGAAGATTTGTGTTTTTCATATTTATTTGTTTATTCAGTAATTTATTTATAATTATATGAACATATGGATATTTATTTTACTCTTTAAGTTCTCATAGAATACTTATTTCTTTGCTCAATTTATTACAGCTTTGGCCACTGAGGGACCTTTCAGTTTGGTTTTTCTGTCTTTTAGATATTCCTATACCTCCATCCTTCTTTTTGGTGGCTGGAAACATTCCCTACTTTTTGGGATAACAAGATAGTCCAGGTTCATCTTGCATTTACCCTGTTCAGCCATTTCTCCAAAGTTCCCTGCTTCTTTTTATAGGAGTAAGGCATTTAGAAACCAAGATCTGGGTACTAGGTGTGCTCATTGCTCCTGGGGGCTCACTGCTTAGGGGCCCTCTCAGCAGACAAAGTTAAGAGATCTCTATATGTATAAAAATCCATGCATACATTTATATCTGTATGTATTTATGTATGAATCTATCTGAATATATATTAAGATAAATGAGCTCCTACTGATATTTCCAAAGCTAACCCAGCACCACAGGATTCATTCATTTCTTCCTTACTTGTTTATTAGTAACTTCTTGCTCTGCCAATGAGGAACCTGGGTCCTTTCATCTATAATTTATTTACATATTTGTTCAACACTGGCGTGTATGTAAAATAGTTTCGGAATTGGTAACACACATCCCTGTGAGAAACCCTTTTTACTACAGCACAGAGTTAATGTACCATTCCTTTTTTTCGTAGCCTTATGGTATCTAGTCAAAACACAGTTTGTCAAAGTATTTAGGTCAATCTCTCTTCTCCCCCCTCTTCAGTGATATTTTAGTGCATTTAGGTTTATTACTTGCTGAGTGTATTCTCCTGTTGTTGATTTTTTAAAAATTTACACATATTAAAGTTCACTATTTGTGGTGTACATTTCTCTGAGTTTTGACAAATGCATAAAGTCATGTAACTAGCACTATAGTACCATATAGAACAGAGTTTTTAGCCTAAAAAATGTCCTATATGGTTCCTTCTCTAAATTAGTCCATTCACCACTGATCTGTTTTTCACCCTTATTAAGTAGAGTTTTTCTCCATGTCATACAAATGGAATTATTTATTTATTTAATTCATTTATTTGTCAGAGAGAGAGAGGGAACACAAGCAGGGGGAGGGGCAGGGTGAAGGAGAAGCAGGCTTCTCGCTGAGCAGGGAGCCCGATGTGGGACTCGATCCCAGGACCCTGGGATCATGACCTGAGCCGAAGGCAGACGCTTAACTGACTGAGCCACCTAGGCGTCCTTTTACAAGTGGAATTATACCATATGTACCCTTTGGAGTTTAGCAAAGGCTAAACCACTTAGCTAAAGCATTTTGCCTTCCACTTAGTAAAATGCATTTAATACCCACCCATGTTGTTGAGTGAGTCAATAGCTCATTCGTTTTTATTTCTGAGTAGTATTCCTTGTATGAATATATGAAAGTTTGTTAATTCATTTACCTATGAAGGATATCCTGGATTTTGGTGACTGTGAATCAAGCTGCTATAAACATTCATGTGCAGGCTTTTGAAGAAACATAAGCTTTCAATTTACTTGGGCAAATACTCAGGAATGATATTGTTGGGATTTATTCTAGGTGTCCATCATATTTTATAAGAAATTGACAAGGGGTTCCTGGGTGGCTCAGTTGGTTAAATGTCTGCCTTCAGCTCAGGTCATGATTCTGGAGCCCTGGGGAATCGAGTCCTGCATTGGTCTCCCTGCTCAGCAGGGAGTCTGTTCCTCTTTCTCCCTCTGCCCCTCCCCCACTCGTTCTTGTGCTTGCTCTCTCAAATAAATAAATAAAATCTTAAAAAAAAAAAAAGAAATTGCCAAATGGTCGTTCAAGGTGTACCATTTTGCTTTCTCACTAGCAATGAATGAGATTTCCTGTTGTTCTCACATAAATAGACTTTTTGATTTTACTATTGAAATATTAAAAGCACACAAAACAACATTAGTTTAATCAATATCACATAATTTTTCAAAGAACAATAGCACCTTAAATCTGTTAAATTTATGTTTTGGTTCTCTCTGAATATAGTGATCCGATTAAGTGTCGTTGTTAGTTATTTATGGTGATATTCCCCCCAAAATGCAATACTTATAGTTTAATGCTAATCTTAATAATACAAAAAATTTGGGGCACCTGGGTGGCTCAGATGGTTAAGCATCTGCCTTCGGCTCAGGTCATGATCCCAGGGTCCTGGGATTGAGCCCCACATTGGGCTCCCTGCTCCGCGGGAAGCCTGTTCTCCCTCTCCCACTCCCCCTACTTGTGTTCCCTCTCTTGCTGTGTCTCTCTCTGTCAAATAAATAAATAAAATCTTTTATAAAAAAAAAAAACTACAAAAAATTTACTCATAATATGGTTTCAGATTATTATTTTACTAATGATTTATATTATTAATATCTGTGCCCAATATTATAATACTTCAAACTTATTACGTGTCCTTAATAAATAATTTCAGGAACTGATAAGGGTAAAAAAAGTATTATCATTATAATCATTTTAAATTTTTTTATGATCTGTCTCCAATTGTCAATTTCATTGAATATCATCGCCTTCACAAAGAAGATACTCAGAAGTTAAATTTTTTTTCATTTTTAATGAATGGATGAATGGATGATCGCTTTCTCATGTGACAATTTTAAGGACTTAAGCCATTTTCATGCAGTATCAATTTCACAATAAATCCTAATCCACAGTGCCAACAGGATCAAGTAAAAAAAATGGCCTGTCTTTTTCTGTGTGATTCACAATTTATACTAACAATGGTTAGACATAAATCTTGCTAAAATAAATGTTTGTGTGCTTTATGTTGTTCTAGTTCTGTGGTTGAAACTGAACCTATTGTGAGGAGAGATAGAGATAAAAGTTGTTAGGAAGACATTGACTGAGATAGGAATTGAGCTTAAGATAATAGAGTATATTTAGGGATGAGGGCAATTTAAGGTTATGGAAGAAAAAGGATGAGATTAAAATTTTTAAATGGTCATGAATGCTCTCTGTGAAGAATGAACCAGAATGAAAGAGACATGCTGGTAACCAATGACATATATGTGGATAGATAAGGTCAAGCCCCATTGCTGAGGAATTTGAAAACCAGATTTGAGATTTGAATTATACAAAAAAAGACCTATATTAGAATAATTGTAGTTTTTTTTCTGCACAAAAATATTTATACTCTGGAATTGCATTCCCTTCTTATAAATCAGCATGTCTCATTATTATGCATACCATTATGGCAGGAGGGATTTTTAACAATTTGTACCAGGCCCACACAACATTACACTTAATTCACATTAGAAACTAATCTCTATGGGGGCGCCTGGGTGGCTCAGTCGTTAAGCATCTGCCTTCAGCTCAGGTCATGATCACCGGGTCCTGGGATCGAGCCCCGCATCGGGCTCCATGCTCAGCGGGAAGCCTGCTTCTCCCTCTCCCACTCCCCCTGCTTGTGTTCCCTCTCTCACTGTGTCTCTGTCAAATAAATAAATAAAATCTTAAAACAAAAAAAAAAAAAAAGAAACTAATCTCTATGATGGTGCAGTAGCACTATGTAGGGGAATAATTAGCATATAGTGTTATATTAGTTTCAGGTGTACGATATAGTGATTCAACAACTCTATACATTACTCAGTGCTCATAAAGATAAGTGTATTCTTAATTCCCTTCACCTATTTTGCACATGCTCCCACCCACCTCCTCTCTGATAACTACCACTTTGTTCTCTATATTTAAAGTTCTGTTTTTTGGTTTGTCTCTTTTATAGTTTGTTCATTTGTTTGTTTCTTAAACTTCACGTATGAGTGACATCATATGGTATTTGTCTTTCTCTGACTGACTTATTGCACTTAGCATTATATCCTCTAGATCCTTCCATGTTGTTGCAAATGGCAAGATTTCATTTTCCTTTATCACCTAGTAATATTCCATTGTATATATATATACACATATATATATGACCGCATCTTCTTTATCCATTCATCTATTGATGAACACTTGGGTTGTTCCCATATCTTGGCTATTATAAATAAAGCTGTAAAAAAATAGAGGTGTATATGTCTTTTTGAATTAACATTTTCATTTTCTTTGGGTAAATACCTGGTAGTGGAATTACTAGCTCATATGGTAATTCTATTTTTAATTTTTTTATGCTATAAATGCTTGTATTAAGAAAAAAATTCAAGTAAACAGCTTAACATTACACCACAAGGAACTAGAAAAAGGAGAAACTATTCTGAAACTTATTAGAGGAAGGAAATAACAAGGAAAAATCAGAAACAAATAGAATAGAGACCAGAATAAACAATAACATAAGATGGAGAGTAATGAACAGTTTTTTCAAAAAAATAAACAAAATTGGTAATGCTTTAACTACACTAAGAAAAAAAAATAAAATGAGAAATGGAAAACAAAATTCTTGAAAATTAGGAAAACACTGACTTTTACTTCTTCCCACTATTTCCTTACTGATCTAACTTTTGAGCCAACCAAAAATAACTCAAGGAAAAGTTCAAACAAACAAACAAAAACAAGAACTAGCAGAACTAGAGGACAGGGCAACTCAGAGGAAAGTTTACTGGAATTTTCTTAGCCACTGTGGGACTGCCAAGAGACTAACGGATCACCTCAGTAGAACAATCAGGGTGGCAGAGAATAAGGGGGTGATGGTTAATTTCCTTTCTCTTTTAGCAAGTTATCTTTGACATATATCTGCTATAGCATGTATGTCTATAAATGTATTTACATACATGGGTCCCCACCAAAAAAGAGACTACTTAAAAGAACAAATGCAGCACTTAACCGGAAATATGACAGAGGGACAAATGCAAATTCACGTAGAGATTCCTAATTATACCAGCTATTCTATTGGAATTTTATTAACAGTGCCCCCCTTCATTCTCAAATGTGTCCCATTTTGGGAAATGAATTATAAGATCCTGTATTATATACATAAAAATATCAATTACAAATAAGACATCAAAAACATAAATTATATGTATATATGTGTATGTGTGTGTGTGTAAAAACTGAAGTCATCAGAATAATCCATACCATTTAAATGTTTACTTTTGAGCACACAACGTCTCATCTGGGGAATATAAATAACTGAAAAACATTGGAGGATATTGCTATACAGAAAGAAAAAAGGTTTTGCTCCAAACAGGTATTCATTTTTTTCAGTGAATTATTTCAAGATTTTTATACATAGTAACTAACTTACTGCTCCTGATAACCCTATCACGGAAACAGGAAGAATTTCTACTTTAGTATCAGTGAGGCTGTGGTATATTCTCCAGCTCATCTAACTAGAAGGGGCACAGCTGGGACTTGCACACAAGCAGTTTGATTTCTGGGGCTTTGCTTGTAAGCCCATACTGGGCTGCCTTCATAAAATTAACTGGAACATTATTTACCCAATAAAATATTTAATCCTTCCTTTCACTGTCCACAAATGAAGGTAATTCTTCAATTTTCAATTTTTAAATTTGTACAGTAGAAATTTGACTGCATAAAGCATTGCATTTTAGTTTTTGGCATACTTATTTGTGAATAAATGATCTTATTAATAGCAATATTACAAATTTAACCATATTATTAATTATTATTACCTGTGTATAAAAAATTAGTAATATTAATTTAATGAACCTGGGTTAGAGGAATCATTTAAAATTTAAAATTAAAAAAAACATTCAAAATTTTATTTTAAATGTATTTTTTTTTAATTTCTTGGAATTGTCTCATTTGTTTTCTTATTTCCATGTAATGATTTCTCACAATGATCATGAGTTTGATGAAGCAACTAGATCAGAAGAAAACTTAGACTCTTGCTTTCTTACTGGTTTACACATGAGCAAGTCCATAATATTGATAAAAAAATGTCCTTAGAATATCCGAGTTCTCAGAAGAGAAAGGAAAATCTGATGGTGTCAGGAGCTCAGCTAAGCTGGGAGACGTGCTGAGCTGTCAGGCATTGGAGTGGCCTGAAAGTAACAACCAAAAATTAGAGTTAAACCTTTAACTACTCACTGATACGGAATAAGCAAGAGTCTAAAACTAGGTAAGCACCTGCTTCCCGTGTTTTGTTCTCCCCCTTGGGCAGGTAGACCTGAGTAGATGTGGGGGTGTCTCACTACTGAGGGAGCCCCAAGCAAAAAGCTCCTGCAGTTTAATGGACTCCGAGAAAGGCTCAGAACAAAGAGCACTGGTACTGAGTCAGAGTGGAGAAAAGTACTCCCGGGTTTCCCCCTCCTTGCCCCCTAAGTAAGTCTCAGCAGAGGTGCCTGAAGAAGACCTTTTGCCCAGAACCTCAAATAAAGAGACCTAGAATTTAAGGGTCAACTAGAAAAGCAAATATGTAAAGACTACCCTTGAGTCCTTGACTGTAGCTCCTTCAGAGGCTCGGTGTGCTGGTTTTGCACAAGCCTAGTGTGCAGACAGCAGCCTGCCCGTGAAATCTGCCAGGTAAAGCATTTGAATTACCTATGGTTACACCGGAAAGATCACACAGAACCTATGAGTCAGGAGCCAGATTCTTCAGGTGGAGACTTCTATTCAAATAACTCTTTTATTTTTTTAATTTTTTTATTGTTATGTTAATCCCCATACATTACATCATTAGTTTTAGATATAGTGTTCCATGACTCATTGTTTGTGCATAACACCCAGTGCTCCATGCAGAACGTACCCTCCTCAATACCCATCACCAGGCTAACCCATCCTCCCAACCCCCTCCCCTCTAGAACCCTCAGTTTGTTTTTCAGAGTCCATCGTCTCTCATGGTTCGTCTACCTATTCAAATAACTCTTAATGTCTACTTGACCACTCACCAAGATCGTCTGAATAATACTCTACAAAATTGTTTTTATGTTTTATGTTAATGTGTTATGATTTCATTCCCTCCAGTTGTGAATATTAAGCCGGTGAAACATGGAATAATAATGACTATCTGTATCCATGTAGCTGTTCAGAATATTTAAATGAACTTGAATATTCTGCAGGGTTATTAACGGGAAGATGTGGAAATAGAAATGCAGGCAATTTGGCCTCATGCAGCCACAAGAAAATCGATGCTGCTGTAAATATTATCATCTTAAATTCAGAGAAGATAGGAATTGGATATCACGGGGTTTGTGCTGATGGCTTCATATGAGCTGTATAATCCTGATTCAGATCCATGTTATGAGAGTTAATGGTTCCCCCAGCACTAGAATGTATGCCATCAAATGGCAGGACAGCAGAGGAGCTGGTCTTGGGGATGACAAGAAACCCAGAGTGAATGGAATTATGCCAGTTTCTCCAACACGTGTTTGCACCCCCACCGCTGGAGACGTGGCTCTTCACTCAGTAGGATCACAAATGAACCAGGCAGTTGCCACTGGTGTACGTTACAAATCCAGGCCTCATCATGTCCAGTTTGGCGTGGATCAGACCTAGCTCTAAGTGAAAAATAGACACCACATACTACAAAATAATTAATAAAATCTTAATAATATCATTAAGTTTCTGTTTTTGCCACTGTGATATTGCATTCAATGCTTTCAAAGTCCATTGGAGGTAGGTGCTATTAGTCCTTTTATAGAGGAAGAAACGGCGGCTTAGAAAGATGAATTAGCTTGTGTAAGTTCACACAATTACAGGAGCAGGGAATGTGGTGAACTTCCAGAAACTCTGAGACAAACTTAATTTGCACCGGGACTGAAATTTCTTTAATTGACATAAAGCCAAACAGAATGCAGTGGGCACCCTAGGAACATCTTTATAAACATAAAAATGGTATGCACTTCGTTTCAACTTTAAGTACTCCAGCTAGAATTAAATAATGTATTTTCCTTTGTAGGAAAAAGTGTTCACAATAAAGCCTTGACTACTGCACTATTTTTCATTTAAGAACTATTAGACCGGTAAAAATAAATAAGACTATAAATAGTTTCCCAAAAAATTCAACATCCATAGTTCTCATGGTAAATATTCACCACTGTATTTCATATGGCAGCATTATCACAAGATTTTTTATTTTTGGTTTTTAATACATGGCTAACCTTTTGTTTGTTTTTTTTTTTCTTAGCATGAATGAGTTTTCCATAGATGAAGGTTATAACCCAGTCAGCTTGGAAGAGTAATATTTATTCTACTCACCAATGCTATTAGGAAAAGTCTTTACACTCGAACCATGAGTGCTTATGTTTACTTTCAAAGTCTGTCTCTTGATCTTCTGCAGGTTGCATGAGTGAGCTTTCAGCAAACCCATCCAGGTACGTACTGGCACTGGTAGGTTGAGGTATGTGATAGTATGTGATTTTCTGTATGTATATTAAACTTCAATAAAAACTGTCTTTAAAAAACGGTAAATGATGCAAAGCAAAAAAGTATCCTTTAGAAAAGTTATTTTGTCAGTGATAATTTGATAGAGTTTTAAGAAAAGTATGGGACTCACTGAGAAGGAATCTAGTGGCTATTTAGGCATATGGCACTCAATATTTTACTGAATTTTTCAATATTTTTGGTATTTAAATCTAAATACAGACAGTGAATGACTTGATTTAATTTTCCCAAATCCATTTATTCGAACCCAGATCTTGCTGACCTCAGATATCCTCCCTTTAAAAATTAAATCAATAGACCTGTCATTGAAATGACTTTCGGATCTTTAAAATCAGGTTCTGAGTCTTTAATTGAAAGTGATTAATAGTAGTGGTTAAGTTTGTCATGCTAGGGATAGACCACATGGAGGAAGTTCCGGTCACTCCGTCCAGGCCTAAATCATTATTGTCATGGTAATGCCTGTCCTACGTGCAGATTGTCTCTAGTGTAGACCTCTCTTCTGGGATCCCAAATTCCTGTGTCTATTCTAACCTGTATCTCCCTGATAACTACACTTGAATACCTTACATTAAAAATAATAATATTTTTTTTTTTACAAAACTAGAATTTCTGATCTGTTTCCTCCAAGCCCTACAAATCAATTTTTAAAATCACATTTAAGTACACAAACCTTATGTTGCATATTTAGCAAACAACACTAACACCCAGACAGGTGCTAACTCCGGACACCTGCAGCCATTTTGTTCTCATCCCTCACCCCTCACACCACTGATCCTGTTCGAACACCATTCGGTGGCTTCCCTATCCTCTTAAATCTAGACTCGTAACATTTTACCTGCCTCAAACACTCCAAACTCGTTGTCACCTGAGGGACTGTCACTATGAAATTATCCCTGGAATAGTTTTCTTTCCATTCTCAGCAAGATTGACCTGTTTTCATCCTTTATAAGTCAGGAAGTATTTCCTCAGGGAAGCATGTTTTAGCCTGCCCAGATTAAAGCTAATTTCCTCTTAGTTCTCCAACACTGTCAATCTTTCTTATAATATCCTGTTATATTTTTCCTGGTAGCAAGTAGCACAATTAAATTATAAGTGTATTTGTTTACATGCCAGTCCCCAAAATCACACGAGCCAGTTCCTTAAAATAGATTGTTTACATATCTAAGTATGTATGCATAATTATATATTCTGTTGGCTTTGTTTCTCTGGAGACCCCTAATATAATTACCAGGTTCAGAAACTGGCTGACTTTGAGTTTCGAGTGTGACATCAAGGATTTTACTCCTATTATAAAAGCTGTGGAGAGAAGGCTCTGTTCCTTGAGAAGACAGACAAGAATGATATTTTGGCTGAAGGGAAGTGAATCACACTGTGGAATGAAGTAGCTTTGGAGTTGATCGGAGTTCATAAACATATTGTTTACATGCTGACAATCCAGTGGAAGGTCAACCCATGGTTCCTGAGTCTGTTCCTGAGAAAACAGCCATTTCGAGTTGCTCTGTAGGCATTTTACAGTGTGATAACCCTGTCTACCATGCACGCTTGTGACCTGGCATGGAGGACTGCCCATTTCTCCCATTCTGGGATTTGCGAGTAATAAGCCCTGGGACTTTACTTGCTCTGTGTGAGTGTACTGAAATGATGCCTTCAATCAAAGTGGCCTCGGGGTCTTCACTTGCCCAAAGTGGGAGTCGGATGCTGAGAGAGCTACTTGCTGATCCCATGTGGGTGAGTTGCATCTCCTCATTCAGCAGTTTATAATCTGCATATTCTCAGTTTAATACATCACCTTCAGACTTTTGAACACTCTGGATATGCGGATCCTGAAACAGAGGCATTGTAAATAAAACAGAACAATGGTGAGGTAAGTACTTGTGGGTCTTAGGTTTTAAGCACCTGCTGTATGCTTATATGGGCTTTAAGGTGATTTGGTCCCAAGTACCGATTACCCTGATGAACATTAAAATTAATTTATAAGTCCATGCCACACACTAACATATCAAGGGAGCAGCAGTAGTACATCAAATTCAAATTTAATATTTTCTGTTATATGACTTTAAGAGTGCTGGGAATATTTAATCATTTCACTCGTGAAATAGAATATAAAGGCACAGTAGTACGTATATTGCATTATTTAAGGAGTTCTAATAATTTTATAGTCATTTTTGAAGTGCTTAAAATTCATTTTTAGATGTAAGAAAAGGTGACAAAGAATTGCTAGCAGGAACTTTATCTAGTCCCATGGGGAAAATATGAAAGTACCTCTATTAAAATTTCATTTATCTGTCATACCTTGTAAAGCAAATGGCAAAGATTAATCTTTTCATCTCACAAATAAAGATACAAGGCACCAAGATATTCCAGTTCCTTATTTAATGTGAACCAATACTTCAGTTCCGGAGCTGAGAGACAGAGGAAGCATTTCTCCCTGAAAACTGCAGACTGGAACTCCTCTTGCTGAATTCCAGTTCTGAGAACAAGAACCAATGACTGTCTCAGGCTGGTGGAGAATCAAGAGCAGGGATGCTGCAGAGCGTTGCTTTCATGAGACACCATGTATTGAGCATGCTGCTCTCGTAGATGTCATTGAACTGGTGAGTGGGCTGCTTCACACAGACAGGCAACATCTGCTCTGTAATGATTTTACCTGCTCAGGTGAATTAAGCAAGTGGCTCTCTTGCTGTTTGTTCTATCAAAGCCTAAGTTCTGCATCAGGAATTATTTGGTGGGGAAGACAAAATGGCATCTCTACATCATTCCTTTCCAAGCACTAATGCCATCCATATTATTGGGAAATAGATAGGCATCTTGCAGTGATTCATAGCGACAGTTAAAAGAACCTATCAAAGCAAGAACCTGCAGAAGAAGTCAGGGTATATTAAACATTTCAATTTTTTTACATCCGATTTGACTCTTTCTGTAATTAATAGACCACAGTAAGAATGAACAGAAAGAGCTCTAGAAGATCTTCTGCTAGAGGAGTGGCTTAGGTATTTGCCATGATGAAGATGTTTCAGACACAGCTGTCTCCAGTAGAAGTTTGCAAAAATCACTGCTATACTGAGAATTGAGACTGCCCCCCCAATCTGGGGACATTGCCTTGAAATGGCCGAGGATAGTAGAATGAGTCTGGGGAGAGCCAAGTAGCTCAGGAGGTGGTCTAAATGGGTACCTATTTCTGGTGGTGGAAAAGCAGAGATCAGGGGAATCTCCCCCATTTCTTTTTTGTTTGTTTGTTTGTTTTTTGTTTTTTTGTTTTTGTTTTTTTCTTTTTTAAGATTTTATTTATTTACTTGAAAGAGAGAGACACAGCGAGAGATGGAACACAAGGAGTGGGAGTGGGAGAGAGAGAGGGATAAGCAAGCTTCCTGCGGAGCAGGGAGCCGATGTGGGACTCGATCCCAGGACCCTGAGACCATGACATGAGCCAAAGGCAGGTGCTTAACGACTGAGCCACCCAGGTGCCCCCCTCCTGCCCATTTCTTTTTTCATCCCTCTGTTTAGTGCTTTTTCAATTCTGGAAACACAGTCTTGGTTCTGTGTGGTTTTTCCATTATGTTATTTTTGAAACTGATGAAATTTCACAAATAATTTATGTTCAGCCAACTGTTTAATATTTATACCTTGAATTAGCCTGAAAATCAGTTTTGCCATGTCATTTCCAACAGAGGTTAGTGTTCAGGAACAGAGAATAGACCAGGTGCAAACAGCTGGGATTGTTCAGTGGAGCAGGCAGGATCCAGGATAGTGGTCAGATTGAATAAAGAAGCAACCACAGTCCCCGCACCCATGGAAGGTGATCTGGAGGACAGCTCTTCACAATCCACTGGGGAAATCCCCATCAGTCTTATTCCTCTTTAGAGAACCTAGGGGTGGACCCCAGGACTCGGGGTCATGATTCCCCCTTAGAAAGAAGCCTCAGATCCTCATGGGGAGGAAGGCAGCTTCCTGAACTAGAACTCACAATGGCTCCAAAACACAAGCATGATCAAAGGCACTGGACACCTGGTGGGCTGATGTCAGGAGGAGAGAAGAAGAAGGTCTGATACGGGAGCTGAGCTTCGGGAGCCCTGTCATTGTGTGCTTCTCTGTAAGCAACACAGAGCCAGCCCAGGGACAATATATTCTGCCCCAAATGAATGTCAAACATGACTCATATCAGAATTTGTGGCAAGGGTGTCATTTATCACGAACGCTGCTGCAAGAGCCAAGGCTCAGAGAGTGACACTCATGAACTCATGAGGAGAACACATGAGTTCTACAATCACCCTGGAGATGTTTTCACAAGATCGGACTAATACAAAGGAAATTTAATTCTTTGGCTTTAAATCAGGATGGTTTGGGGACGGGTTTGGGATGCTGAGGAGACTTGGTGCCCAGATGTCATGGCAGGGGTTACAGAGGCTCACGTCTGCCCCTGCCTATCCTCCCTGTCATGTGCCCCTACCTACAGAGGATGGGAAACCAGAATATGGGTACCATATATTAGTGAACCTTTTCAACTTGTTCATTCACTTTACAAAGATCTTTTTCACATATACAAAGACAGACTCAGGGGCTCTTCTGACTGGTTGGAAAAAGACACAGCTTTCCTTGTTCCTAAGTAGGTTTTTTTCTCTCGGGTTAGTGTGTTGTCTTTATCTTCAGAAAATGTGGCACTTCCGGGGTAACATTTTTAAACTCCACTTTACCAGAGATATAAGTGCAGATAAAATAGAAAACAAATGCACATTTTAGTGTTTTTAGTCTAATCATTTTGGAGTTAGGGTAGTATTTCTAGAGCATATTCAGAACCTTAGTAGAATCCCACTTACGTGTGGTTTTTTAACTTTCCTTAGCTTCCTTTAGCTTTCCTTAGGAAATCAATATGATATTTTCAGGCAAATAATAAAACCAGGGGTATATGAGAAATTTCTACCATAACATATTCAGGGGTATCTTTCCCTTACTGGCTTGGTCCAAAGTGAGTTTAGCCATTTGTGGTTTCTTAACAACGAGGATCAAGCAGGGCCCATCTGTGCTGCTAATCAAGACTGATTGCCACTGCTTATGGCTGATGCTATAAATGCTGGGTTAACTTAATGACAAAAATTTAAGAAAGTACTTGCTATCAAAATTGTACTGAATGTGAGGGAGAAATATCCATCCCATTTCATTGCATTTCTAAGCACACATCAAGACTACATATTTTAGACCTGAAGTTAGTTTGGGCACAACTTCCAAGGCTGACCTGTAAACCTATCTCCCTCTGGGTTCCTTCTCTCCCCTATGCTGATGTAGGATTGCTTCACAATCTCACGAGCCAGATGATGAAAGTGATAGAGCCATCAGATGTGTCTTTATTGTATCACTTAAAGAAGAGCTTTTCACCGCTCTGAAATGTTGGTTTTATAATTTCATAAGGAAAAAAAAAAAAAACTTCCGTTGTATTAAGTGTTCTGGGTTTTGCTGGTTAAACAGCTAACAAAGCCCGAACCAAAGCACTGATACAAACTTCCTCACCTCACCAAGAGGGCAATGGAACTCAGATTGTGTAGTGAACCATTTGGGTGATGGTGTGTTATACCCAATTTTTAAAGCCACATTACATCTTTTTTTTTTTTTTTTAACTGGATGTTAAGGAAAAAAAAAAGAAAACCTTGGATATTACTTACTGAGTATGTTCTGCTTTTACTAGAGCTTCCATAGCTGTTTGGATCTTCCAGTTGGAAAGGTATTCTGATTAGTAGACTCAGGGTGATCCTCAAAGTAGATTTAACCTAAGTAAGCTCTGTGGCCATTGTGTTCCCTAAATGTGATGCTGTTTTGAGGAAAATTAAGTAAAGATATATTCACTGTTACTAACTGATATTTCTAAGGGTGCCTAAATTTTTAGGTTAATTAGCTAACTAATATAGCTAACTATATACATACACATATATGTATACATATATACGTGACACACATATAAATACACAAATTACGTTATAGAAGATATGCTTGTGGTGCTTTATAGCTTTGTTCAACTAATCAGGTAATAATAAAAGAAGAGGAAGAAGAAAGAAGAAAGAAGAAGGAGAAGAGGAGGAGGGGAAAGAGGAGGAGGAGTAGGAGGAGGATGAGGAGAAGGAGCAAAGAAGAAGGAGGAGAAGGAGAAGGAGGAGAAGGAGGAGAAGGAGGAGAAGGAGAAGAAGAAGGGACTTATTGCTCATGCTTGATGATTCACCAGTTTGCTTTATTGTTATGATCCAGACTGGGTAATGTGTTGTCAGTCGTCAAGGTGTAGTAGTATTTGAAAGTACTAAACTGATGTATTGCCAACTCAGTCCCACAGCAGTAAATATTAATGACCCACCCCTGCCTCCTTCTACAATAGGCTGTATACAGTGAACACCTGCAACTCTTACTTATCTGGTTTTCTTTCTGCACAAGCACACAAGACAGAGGCTAAGAGCTCCTGGCAGCAGCCTATGACCAATGAGGGATGGATGGAGAGTTGGAGAATAAGTAATCCTGCCTCCTCAAGTCTTAGCTGGAATATCCCTAAGCTCTGTTTCCCAGGTTCCTCAGCAGGGTTGAATGGCCGTTGTCCTGTCTGCAAGACACATCCTTATCAGCCCCCTTCTCTCCCACTTCTTGCTTCTCTGTGCACCACCTCTCAAGAAAGCACTTACACTTGAGTCTGTGTCCTAGAGTTGGCTTCTGTGGAAACTCAGACCAAAACACATGAATAAATAAATGCATTGAGCAAGACCTGATGATTATCTCACATGTTTTCTGTGTTTGTGACTTTCTTGTGGTTGAAATATCTCTGAACTAAAATGAGGCAGATCAACTTCAGAATGATCCAGGTTTTCTGAGTTTGCAATGTTTCATTTTATTTTGTTTTTAATTGAGGAATAACTCACCCATCATCAAATTCACCATCTTAAAGTGTACCAGTCAGTTTTTTTATTACATTCACAAGATTATGCAACCATCACCACTATCTAATTACAGAACATTTTCATCAGCCCAGAAGGGATCCCCACACCTAGGAGAAGTCACTCCCCACTCCTCTCTGCCCATCTAAACCCTGACAACCACTAATCTACTTCTGTCTGGACTTGTCTATTATAGACATTTCATATAGATGAAATTATATAATATGTGGCCTCATTTTTCTGAATTCTTCTACTTATCACAATTTCAAGATTTATCCATGGTATAACACATAGTACCATAACTTCATTTTTCATGGCTCAGTAACATCCCATTGTATGGAAATACGACTTTTGTTTATTCATTCATCATTTGATGGACATTTGGGTTCTTTCCACTTTTGGCTGTTATAAATAATTCTGCAATGAACATTCACGTACAGGTTTTTTTTGACAATTTTTATTTGATTCCTTTCTTCTCCCCATCCCCCTTTTCTCCACCCCGTAGTTTTATTGAGATAAAATTGACATATAACAAACGTATTAGTTTAAGGTATACAACATAATGGTTTGATATATGCATATATTGAAAAAGGATTAGCACAATAAGTTAGTTAACATCCATTGCCTCACATAGTTACCAATGGGCACATATGTTTTTATTCTCTTTAATACCTATGGATGGAATTATTGGATTCTGTGGGAACTAAGTTTACTTTTGTAAGGAACCTGCCAAAGTGTTTCCAAAAGTGGCTGAACTATTTTACATTCCCACCAGCAATGCATGAGAGTTTCCATTTCTCCACATTTCCCCAGTTACGGGTTGAATTGTGTCCTCCCAAAATTCATATGTTGAAGCCCTAACTCTCAGGACTACAGAATGTGACTGTATTTGGAAACAGAGGCTTTAAAGAGGTGATTAAGCTAAAATGAGTCCCTTAGGATGGGCCCAAATTTAATGTGACTGGTATCCTTAAAAAAACCAGGGAGTTTATAGCTTTTTGAGAGTTTGGAGTTATTTACCCTTTCCCTGTTCATTTTATTATTTTTTAAGTATTTTTTTAAAGATTTTATTTATTTGTTTGACAGAGAGAGAAAAGGGAGAGAAGGAACACAAGCAGGGGGGATGGGAGAGGGAGAAGCAGGCTCCCCACTGAGCAGGGAGCCCGATGCGGGGTTCGATCCCAGAACCCTGGGATCATGACCTGAGCCGAAGGCAGACGCTTAATGACTGAGCCACCCAGCAACACCCCCCCCCCCCCCCCCCGTTCATTTTATTCTATCAATGATCTAAATAACCACAGTATAAAAGGATGTCTTTATTTCTGTGTAACTTCTTGGGACTCTGTATTTCAGTCTACCTTTGTCCAACACCTTTATTACCTCTTCTGCTTCTGATCTGTACATTGAATCTTTTACCCAAATCCTGAGCTCTTGAGCTCAACCTCAGGGCAAAATAAATATAAATCTTTTCTGACATTGTTATTAGGGCAATAATCCCCACTGGCATGTTTGATTGGTCCAATCTTTCATCTGTTTTGATTCTTTTAAGTTAATTACCCAATATAATACTTTTCTGGTCATTAGAACAACTCATCAAATTTCACCATCTTGGTTGGCTGATTCATTGAATAGTTTGAGATGATTTTAGCAAAGAAGGCTATAATGACTATTTTAAGTTACACTATTCATCCTTGACTATGTTTTATTAGGTGTACATAAATCTCTTAGCACCTACGAACACTGAATTTGTTATTAACTGGAAAATATTGAACACATATGTAAGTAACTTCAAATACTAGTTCTCACATAAATATTTATTTTTTTATAAATTTCTAAATAAATTATTTATTAGCATAATCCCCATGACGGATGCCACTTATTTCTATTTTCTTTGCAAACTAAATGATCTAAAATGGCTTAAATTTTAAGTAAATAAATGCATAAATATAGTTTACTTGGTAAGGTGCGTTAATGATATGCTAGTCACATTTTTAATATTGCAATACTGCTTTGATTAAAATACAAAAATAAATCATCTGAGTAGCACTTTCCATTTTACAAACTGCTTTGCAACTATCATCTCATTTCGTTTTTACAAAATTTTGTACAATAAACATTATACTAATTTTAAATGTAGAAAATACAAGCCTCAGAGGGTTATCATTTTTTAAATTACATAGATAATAAGGAGATTAATTTCTTTTTTTAAAAAGATTTATTTACTTATTTGAGGGAGAGAGAGCGAGAAAGAAAGAGAGTAGGGGTGAGGGGCAGAGGGAAAGGGTGAGGGAATCCCAATTCGACTCCCCACTGAGCGCGGAGCCCAGAGCCAGGCGGGGCTCGATCTCACAACCCTGAGATCAGACCTGAGCCGAAACAAAAAGTCTGAGGCTCAACTCACTATGCCACCCAGGCACCCCCTAAATCTTCTCTTTTTATATTCAGTTTATCTTCCCACCTTCCAAAGATACCAGGCTGGTGTAGGGATGGCAGGAGAAGAGCAGACAGTCCCGGAAAGAAGCAATCTATCAAGCTGTTCCCCTGGGAGATAAAGGAGGACTGTCTTTTATTGTCAACATATGATAGGGTGGCAACCTCATACTCCTTATCTGTTACCACAACTAACTTCCACAAATAACATGTGATATAAGTATAAATGTTCTTTTTTTGCAGATAGAATATAAATTACTTGTTCAACATTTGAGAGTGAGGAAGAACTAGAATGGGAATTTTAAATCATATTGACTTGACTTCAAAGTCCTGTCTTATTTTGAATGTATCAGAAATAGTTACATAGTAAAGGGAAATACTAATTACATTATTGTCCTTTTCTAGAAATCTTTGCACTTTAAGGTTCCCTATTTGCCATAGAATAGCCTAACCCAAAGATAGAAGTTCTATCTTATCAGTGAAGGTTAAATAATATATAGTTTAATTTCATTAAGTTGTTCATGAAAATTCTCTATTTTCAAAGCAGAAAACACATTTATGAGAGGTTCATAAAAATGATTATTCAAGTTTGTATAAATTTATCAATGTATATTGTGCTTTCTGCTTTAATATGCATGCCAACATTTGGGCAGTAATTTTTTTTAATCAGTTTTATTGAGGTATAGTTTATATGCAGGAAAATAGCACTTTTTAGTGAATGGTTCTCTGTGTTTTGATAACTAGTACTGTAGTCACGACATTGACCAAATACATCACTGCAAGATACAGGCGAGATAATGGAGTCAACCCCATGTTCTGTATTCAGTAGCTGATGATTTATGGAGTCCAGTTTAACAAAATTTTTATTTCATGGATCATGCTTTTGGAATCATAACTAAGAAATCCTCCTCAGCCCAAAGCTAAAAATAATTTCTGCTAAGATTTCTCTAGTAATTGTATAATTTTAGGTTTTACACTTAAGTGAATGATTGATTTTGAGTTAATTTTTGTATTGAGTATGAGATATGAATTGTTTATTACTTTGCATATAGATGCCCAAAATAAATCTTACATGGGCACGATGTTATATTAGCTAAAATCATCCATTTTCCCTTTCAGTGTGATCTGGTTTTGACTCATTTATCATAAAGCTCTGTTGTTAGGTGCATACGCATTTAGGACTATAATATCTTCTTGATGAATTGATCTTTTAATCATTAAATAGAGTCCTTCTTTATGTCTGATAAGTTTTCTTGTTCTGAAGCCTACTCTGAAATAAATATAGCTGCTCTAGCTGTCTTGGTGTTAACATTTACAGGGTGTATCTTTCTTCATTCCTTTAACTTATTTATGTCTTTATGTTTAAAGTAGATTTCTTTTAGACAACATATAGTTGAGTCTTTCATTTTTTTAAACCATTGGGCAACTTCTGTTCTTAAATTGGTAAGTTTAGTTTATTTCATTTAATATAATTTTTTATTAGATAACATAGCTACCATGATGTTGTTTTTTGTATTTTTGATGTTTTCTTTATTCACTTTTTCCCTTTTTGTCTACTTTTAGATTGAGTAATTTTCTTATGATTCTATTTCTATACTACTAGCTCATTACTTATATCTTTTTATTTTTAAGTTTGGAATTGTTACCTTAGAATTTACAATACATGCTTTAATTAATCATAGTCAACTTTTAAGCATATTATTCTGCTTCATGTACAGTATAAGAATCTTAACACAGTAGAGCCCTAATTACTCTATATACACTATTTTTCATATATTTTATTTTTATTTTTGCTATAAAACCATAAAATTCTGCTACTGTTTTTGCTCTGGACAGTTAATTATATTGAATGTTTTAAGATAAGAAAACTATTTTATATTTACCTTTATTTTAACAAGTCTCCAAAGGTCTTCACATCTTTGTGTAGACCCCAGTTCCTGTCTGATACCAGTTTCTGCTTAAAGAACTTCCTTTTGGCACTCCTGGGTGGTGCAGTCAGCTAAGTGTCTGTCTTCGGCTCAGTTTATGATCCCAGGGGCCTGGGATCAAGTCCCACATCCAGCTACTTGCTCGGCGGGGAGCCTGCTTCTCCCCCTCCCTGCTGCTCCCCGCCTCTTGTGATCTCTTTCTCTCTGACAAACAAATAAATAAAATTAAAAAAAAAAAAAGAACTTCCTTTAACATTTTCTGTAGTACCAACATTTTGGTAATAATTTTTTTTCAGTATTTTGTTCATCTGATAAAGTATTTGTCATTTATTTTTAAACATATCGACAGTTTAATTTTTCTCTTTTAGCTTCCCACTGTCTTCTGGGATAGATGTTTTTCCATTCACTTCTCCAGTTCACTAGTGTTCACATGTCAATTGAGGGATGCAGTGTTTGCTGCCCTTGCCCCCGTGACCTAAAGCCTTTACTCTTTAGGGGAGATGGTCCAGTCAGGGCTTCATTCTGATCCTGCAGCAGTGACCACATAATGTTCAGGCCTGTACCAGTGAGGGAGGCTTTCTCAGGTGTCTTACTTTGCCCCCCCCCCCCCATTTATATTAGTTAATCATTAGTGCATCACAAATAACCTAAAGTTTAGGTTAAAGGAGCACACATACTATCTCCCAGATTCCGTGGGTGAGGAACACAAGCATGGCCAGCTGGGCCATCTCTCAGAGCACACAGTCAAGATTTCCACTGGGGCTGCACTTTTGTCTGAAGACTCACTAGGCTAAATCCACTTCTGAGCTCACTGGCAAGGTTGTTGGCAGGATTCAATCAGATGGACCATTGAACTGAGGGGCTCAGTTCCCTGCAGGCAACTGGTCAGTAGCTCTTCTCGGTCTTTTGCCATGTGAGTCTCTCCACTTTGCTTCTTTAGTGTATGAGAAGAGATCCAGAAAGAGGGGGTGCCAGCAAGCAAGGCAGAAGTAATAGTCCTTTATAACCTAATCTTAGAGAAAAATCTGTCTTAGTCTGCTGGGGCTACTGTGACAAAATAGCAGAGACTGGGTGGCTTACACTGCAGCGACTTATTTCCTCATAGTCATAGAGGCTGGTGGTCCAAGATCTGGATGCCAGCATGGTTGGGTTCTGGTGAGAGCTCTCTTACCTAAGTTCTTACCTGCTTATAGGTGTTATCCAGGTCTTCCTTCCATGTTTTTCCACAGGTGAGCTAGGACTTGGATCTCATTGTTGCTAGGAGGAACTTGTCTTCTTTGAGATTTTAGACTTATGTAATTGCTTTTCACCTCAACCCTCTGATAGGTTCAGAAAATCATGGAGTTGTATGTCATCCTTCTATTTTTTAGGTAATTTTGATAGAAAAGATGTCTTTTTCAACCTCAATAACTTTGGTAGAAGCCACAGTTTCTGGCAGCCATTATTGGACCTGATGATCCAGAATTTAAAAAAAAAAAATCAAAGTATACAACTGACTTATCTTCCTATTTATTGTTTTGACTTTGGTATTAAACGGGTATCCCTTAATGACCTGAGATAGTTTCCCCAACCTCCTCCCACAAGATTAAACATTATACTAACACATGCCTCTAATATGGAGACACATGGGATTGTCCTGATTCTGCATTTTTCAAGAAAGTTGATGCGCTCTGCAGACTTTCTTAATAGGCATCTTTGATTGAAACATCGTTCTGTTATGGAAATAAGTATATTAATGCATAAGTGTCAAACTAGTTAATATATTTCTTTTTACTATTCCTGGAAGGATTACAAATATATCTGGAATACATTTTTAAAATTTCAATTTATGTCTTCATTGAGTGTCTTTTAAAATTATAGGTTGACCTAATTTCTTGAAGAATGGCTAAACTGATAAGAACATAGAGCATATTATGTCTAAGGATGTAGAATTGTACTAACAGCAACTAAAAGACTCTATAAAGTACAATTTAAACCTGAAGGTGAAGAATGAAACATTTTAACAAAATATGCAATATGATATGGTGAAATACAATTTATAAAGAAAAATCAATGTTGACTAAATAAATAAATTCGCTATAGGGGAGACTCTAAAAAAAAAAAAAATCTCTGAGTGGAACTGGCAATTTTTGTAACCAGCATGAACTCTTAATCCCTGATCTTGAAAGAGAAATGTATTATCTTATAAAGTTGTCCCTTGACAAGTATTTAGCAAAAGAAACAAAATACAAAGTATTTTTAGAAGGTGGCTAAGATGAATACCTATTCTGTACTGTGACATGCTCTCCACCTATCGATGACTTGGATGCTTGGGAGGTAATAGGTTACGGGACACCCCTATTTTTTCAGCCACGAAAACATTGGGTTTAAATAGGACCTACATGGTCATCCAGACCAAGTGCTGCTTAATTCAGTCTCACAGTTGTTGTAGATGTTTTTTGTTTCTTTTCTCTTCTTATGTGTGCTTCTTGCCGAGGACACACTGTGTATTTGGTTTAGTAACGGGACTGCTCTTAAAGACCCCTGCTTACTATGTATATGCCGCAGCTCGTGTCCTAACAAGGGAGGGGCATTGGCATTTCACCGAGAGGTGCATCAGCTCTAGGTATTGATTATAAAATTTCCTGAAGTTCAAGGGCACCTGGGATTGAGTCTCGCATCCCGCTCCTTGCTCGGCAGGGAGCCTGCTTCTCCCTCTCCCTCTGCCTGCCACTCCCCCTGCTTGTGCTATCAGATAGATAGATAAATAAAATCTTAAAAAAAAAAAAAATCTCCTGAAGTTTGCCAGAATTACAGCGGCTGTTTGTTTCTGAACCTCATTAATCTCATCAGTTGATCATCATGTTTCAAATCAAAGTGACACTACGGCAATCCTTTACCCCAGTAAAGACGTCGCAATCACCTGTCGCTCTGTGCTTCAGACCACATTGCAGTTCCTACGCAGGGTAGAGGCCCCTGAGGTTTTCTCCCGCAGTGGTTGCTACAGCCAAAAGATCTCCCTAGCCAAAGATCTCCCTATCAGAACGTAACTGGATTGCCACACCATACCAACATTTTATTTGGGAGGGATATCTTAGGTCATTAGGTGCTAAAAACATTAAAAATAACTTACAAAAGGAATGCTCTGCTATAAAAGCATTTCCCTTTTTATTAAGAAACATATTAAATGCTAAAGCTAATTGAGAAAATTAATTTTAAGACATCCAAGAAATAGTGAGAAATCTGCCACTGTGTTATGGAGTGATTCTTAAAATGCTTTTTATAAATATATGGGTGGGAAATAGCCACTAGCACGCTGAGCATTGCGATAGATATGTTAGGATAGTTTAAAAAGGAGGAGACTTATGGTTAAAGTTCATATACATTTAAAGGTAATTATAGGTGTGGATATATTAGATTCAGGCATACAATAAGCCTTTGGAAGTGATATTTATACTCTTTCCTCAATGTATTCTGAATAAAATATTCTAGGAAGCAGAATAATACATTTTTAAAAGGAATTGAATTGTAATAATGCTAGCTTTAAAGTGTACAAAACCCTATCAATATACAAAGCCTTAATCATTCATAAATGCAAGTTTTATCCAAATTTAAGAGCTCCTATCTCAGATAGATCTGGCACAAAATAGATTTCACCTATTGTAACTTTGAAGTTCAATAGATTGACTTAACAGGTTGAGAATACATGTTCACATCTCCTTAACTGTTCTTTAGAGACTCAGAGGGCAACAGTCTGAGCCCGAAATTTCCTTAAGGACAAATGAACGAAGATACTGGTAGCAATAATAACAGCACTTGGGAAGGATCCTATCCTCCAACCATAGCTACAGACTCTATTTTCCTACCTTCTTGAATAATCTTATCACTACCATCCATAACTTTTAGGAAAGTTTATTTTGGTTTTCTTGATATACCAATGATTTTATTCAGGAATAATATTCCTGTTATGTAAATGCCTATTTTGAGTGTAAATTTCTGGAAAAAATGACATATTTTTATTTAGTTATTGTTATTTTCATCAATGGTCCTTAATTTCAGCGCCCTGAGTAATCCATATTGTCAATAATAATACTTTCTGGGACTCATAATGGATATATCAGCATTAATGAAGTCTGATGGGAGTTCTTTATTTGGGGAGATAATTGAAAATAATGTTAGTGTACGTTTCTGAACTGTGAAACTATCACCTAATAATATATAGATGCCCACTGAAAGGAAATACTGCTGTCTCTGTGAACAGAGAGTGCATACTGAGCAAATCTGCAGCCTTGGGAATTAAAGCAAAGGAGAAACACTAAATCCAAATCCTTACCTGTCATAGAACTCACCTCAGGTATCAGTAGGTAAGCCCACTGTGTTCAGATTTGACTTGTAGGTAGGCTTACCCATAAGCAAGTTGACATGTGAAAAATGGATATATAAAAATTACTGAATGAGGAAAGTAAATGTATATATCTTTGATCAACAAAGATGAGTAAACATCAAAGTGATGCTTAGTAGCCATAAACTATACCCATAAATGTAAACCATTTTGATTTCAGATAAGTTTAGTTTCTCAAAACAAATTTATCTCTGTCTTGCTGCATAAATATGTATAAACTTGCACTTCATATTTGAAAATGAAGTAGCTATACAATAGTCTTTTCCACAAAATGAATATCGGGAAAAAATTGTTCCGCCTTTATGTTTATATTTACTTTAGTAAGCTTTGTCCTCCCATAAGAAGTCATAGGGTACATTTTTGGTTCAGAGTGGAAATAAATGTAAATGAATGGTTAAACATTTAGATGAAATCATAATCTAATGATGTTATGCTATTCATGGAATACTACAAATAGCTTTCTAAGGTATTAGAATCGTATCCGGTTAGCAGCTCCTACTGTAAAAATATGGGATCTGGTGGCAAGAGGGCTTGGTTTGAATTCTGGCTGCACTAACTTATGCAGGAGTGTCTGAACTGAGATAACTTTGTGATTCAATAAGCCTACATTCATCGTTATGAGCTGAATTGTTCTCCCCTCCCTACACCAAAATGCATATGTTGGAGTCCCAACCCCCAGAATGTGTCTGTATTTTCAGATGGAGTCTTGAAGGAGGCGAATAAGTTAAAGTGAGGTCATTGGGGTGGCCCTAACTAGAAATTTGGGTACAGATACATGCAGAGTGAGACCATGTAAGGATGTAGAGGGAAATCAGCATCTACAGCTAGGAGAGAGACTTCAGAAGGAGCCAGCCCTGCTGATACATAATTCCACACTTGCAGCCCCAGAACTGTGACATGTGTAGGTCACCCAGTATGGGGTACTTTGTTATGAGGGCCCCAGCATACGATGGCCCAGGCAGCCTCTGAAAAATGGGGAAAAGTGAAAATATCAATTTCAGGGCTGGACTATGACTCATACTTTATTTGTACCCCTCACGTTCCATAGTTTTGGTTCTCATACTTTGCCTCTCTGTTATCACTTACATGTGAAAATGTGTGTCTCCAATGGGCACTCTGCCCATGTGGGGATAAACTGACATGGCGCATGGCTCCATCTTTTGCAGAGGTTTGTAATTGTTGTTTGGAAACTGTATCTAGAGTACTTCCAATTGTATCATATAATTCACCTCCAGATATATAAAATCTACAGCTGTGTTATAATCGATACAATTCAGAAATAATAAGGTTAAAAAAACCCTCTCTGCACAGCATAATATTAATAATGCTTAATTTGGCTAGTATAAAACAAAATAAAAATAAAAGTTTGAATAATAATAACTCACAAGATTGAAAGTGAGAGAGCTTTTATTATATCAGGGAGAGAGAAAATTATGGTATTAGAAATTGCTAAATTAAAAAGGCATGCAAAAATTTTAAAACAATCATTCATTGACTAAGAACAAGATGTGTGGCTTCTAAACTAAAGGAATAAGAAGTGTGTTGAGAATTAGAAAACAGGGCGCCTGGGTGGCTCAGTTGGTTAAGCGACTGCCTTCGGCTCAGGTCATGATCCTGGAGTCCCGGGATCGAGTCCCGCATCGGGCTCCCTGCTCAGCGGGGAGTCTGCTTCTCCCTCTGACCCTCCCCCCTCTCATGTGCTCTCTCTCTCCTCTCATCCTCTCTCAAATAAATAAATAAAATCTTTAAAAAAAAAAAAAAGAATTAGAAAACAATTTTAGAAGTCACCAATAAAGGAAAATATGTCAAGACAAGAAAAAAAAGATAAAACAATAAAATTCAAAAATCACGAGATAAGATGAGATAAATACATTCAAATATATCATCAATGAAAACCAGCATAAATTTACTGTCTCAATATCAAACGTAGGTTGACCTATTTCACTCCCATGATGACAATTTTGGTTCCCAGGATAATTCTCTATTCCATATTTAAGAATGTTAGACTATCTGTCTCTCTTTCTCTCTCTCTCATCTATCATCTATCATTTATCATCTATCACTACCACCCACGTGATTACTGAAAGGAGAGAGTTTAAGATGTTTCTTTTGTTTTCAGATTATTTTCCACCCAGATTGTTTTTTGAAGGGATTGCATTTTAAAGGTATTTGGAGTAATTCCACTCTGTAAGGTTTTGATACCAAACTGAAACACTTTCAGTTCATCTGTTTTTTTATTTTAAGAGTTTGATTTTAAAATATGTTTTTTTAATATTTATGTAAGCTATTTCCAAGGTAAATCTATGGATATTTACAAGGTATATTACAAGGTATAATTAAAAAAAATATTAGGTTCTATCACTTACTGCTCACTACTATTCCCTTCCTCTTTGTGCAATTATTCAAAATATTTTGCTTTATTTTTCCATTTTAAAATATAAGTACATATGTGTATATATATATGTACTCATATATCTTTACTTTTTACATAAATAGTAACATAATCTACATATTTTTATCCAATTTGCTGGTTTCCTTGGAAAACAGTCTAAAAAAGTATACAGAAAAAAAGCTGTGTGACTTTTTGGCTTTTTAGAACTGTATAATAGACCATTGTGTGGGCTTATTCAACAAATGTATTGATGGACATTTTAGTACTTTCCAATTTCATCTATTACAAATTGTGCTATACTCATTAGAAAAGAAGCATATTCACTTGTACAACTGAGTAGTTTTAAATTTTATCTCCTTTAAAACATACTAGCTACATTTGTTTGTTTTATTTAGTGATTATCTTACGGTCTATAACATGAATCTTAACTTATATAAGTCTACCTCCAAGTAATATTATTCTACCCACATATGAACCATTTCTGGTACTCATCTCCTCAGTGTAGATTCAGGTTTTTGTCTGGTAGGTTTGCTTTTTCCCCGAAGGGTTTCTTTTAATGCATGTCTGCTGATGGTGACGTTTTTAGCTTCTGTGCAGCTAAAATAGTCGATATTTTTCTTTTTTTTTTTAAAGATTTTATTTATTTGTCAAAGAGAGAGAGAGAGCACAAACAGGGGAGTGGCAGGCAGAGGGAGAAGTAGGCTCCCCGTTGAGCAAGGAGCCCGATGCAGGACTCGATCGATCCCAGGACCCTGGGATCATGACCTGAGCTAAAGGCAGACGCTTAATGGGCTGAGCCACCCAGGAGTCCCTCTTTTTTTTTTTTTTTGAAAGATGTTTGGTTGTATTGAATTACAGTTTTGTTTTTGGTTTTTAACTTTGTTAAAGACTTTGCTCCCCTATATTTCCAGTTTGCATTGTTTCTGATGAGAAATCTGTTTCTCTATACATAATGTCTTCCCACCACCTGACTGCTTTTAAGATTCTCTGTTTTTGAATAATTTTTAAAAATTTGAGTATGATGTCCCTGGATATAGTTTCTTTTATGTTTCTTTTGTTTGGGTCTTGTTAAGATTCCAGATATGTGGGATTCATAGTTTTTAACATTTTTAAAATAGACAATGTCCTTCAAATATTTTTCATGCCCAAATCTTCTTCTTTGGGGACTCTAATTCTGCTGCTTGAAGTTGTCCCGTGGCTCATTGATGGGATGTAATTATATTCACACGTCCTTTCTTCTGCAATCTATTTTTCATCTCGGCCATTACATGTTTTTTAATCTCTAAAGATTCCAATTCTTTTATATCTCTTATGTCTCTACTTAACATGCTCAATCTTCATCTTCTTGAAAATCATGCAGAATAACGTTATAATATTTTTAAAGCTGTTTTCTATGAATTCCGTTATTTGTGTCTTTCTGTATCTGCTTTTACTTATATTTTTTTCCTCCTCATTGCAGATCATGTTCTATGTCATTGTTGAATGACTATATTTTTTGATCAGTTGCCAAATCTCATGAATTTTACCCTGTTGGAAGCCTGATAGGCAGGACATCTCTAGTCTAGGACTAATTTTACAACAATGCCAAAGCAATACACTTCTATCTAATCTGTTTCTGCCTGACCTACAAGGCTTTCCACGGTGGTGAGGGAATATCAACAGCTCTGTGTGAGCTCTCAGATTTGTTTCCTCTGCCCACGTTAGGTGGTTCATTCCTCATCTTATGAACTGGTTACAAGCATGCTTAAGACTCACAGGGGACGTTCCAGGACTTTGAAACTTTGTCACTGCAGCTTTCTCTCCTCTCAACTTCTACCTGAGCATCTCTAGCTGTCTTGGCTCTCCTGAACTCCCACTTTTCGGTTCAGAGAGACTATCAATCTCTACTGAGTGTCCCATTGCTGGTCTATGGCCTCGAAATTCTCTCCCAAACGTTAGTTGGAAATATCATACAACCCACTTTGTTACTCTCATCCCAAGGATCAGTGTCCAGAGTTGCCTGATGTCCAATGTCTCAAAACAATTTTTATATCTCTTTATATTTTTTCTGCTGATATCTGTTGTTTCCTGTATTGTTAATTTTAGCCATTCTGACAGGTATGAGGTGATATCTCATCGTAGTTTTGATTTGTTTTTCCCTGATGGTGAGTGATGTTGAGCATCTTTTCATGTGTCTGTTAGCCATCTGGATGTCTTCCGTGGAAAAATATCTCTTCATGTCTTCTGCCCATTTTTTAACTGGATAATTTGGTTTTTTGGGTGTTGAGCTTTACAAGTTCTTTTGGATTTGTTTGTTTCAAGTTTTTATTTAAATTCTAGTTAGTTAACATATAATGTAATATTGGTTTCAGGAGTAGAATGTAATGATTCATCATTTCATATAACACCCAGTACTCATCCCAACAAGTGCTCCCCCCCAATACCCATCACTCATTTAGCCCATCCCCTGTCCCCCTCCCTCCAGCAACCCTCAATTTGTTCTCCATAGTTATGAGTCTCTTATGGTTTGCTTCCCTCTTTTTTCTTTTTTCCCTTCCCCTATGGTCATCTGTTAAAGTTTTATAAGTTCTTTTTATATTTTGGATGATAACCCTTTATCAGATATGTCATTTGTAAATATCTTCTCTCATTCCTAAGGTTGTCTTTTAGTTTGTTGATTGTTTCCGTCGCTGTGAAGAAGCTTTTATCTTGATGAAGTCCCAATTGTTCATTTTTGCTTTTGCTTCCCTTGCCTCTGGTGATGTATCTAGTAAGAAGTTGCTATGGCTGAGGTCAAAGAGGTTGCTGCCTGTGTTCTCCTCTAGGATTTTGATGTTTTCCTGTCTCACATTTAGGTCCTTCATCCATTTTAAATTTATTTTTGTGCGTGGTGTGAGGAAGCAGTCCAGTTTCATGCTTTTGCATGTGGCTGTCCAATTTTCCCAACACCATTTGTTAAAAAGACTGTCTTTTTCCCATTGGATATTCTTTCCTGCTTTGTTGAAGATTAGTTGACCACAGAGTTGACAGTCCATTTCTGGGCTCTCTATTCTGTTCCACTGACCTATGTGTCTGTTTTTGTGCCAGTACCATACTGTCTTGATGACTACAGTTTTGTAATATAACTTGAAGTCCAGGATTGTGATGCCTCCAGCTTTGGTTTTCTTTTTCAAGATGGCTATTTGGGGTGTCTTGTGGTTCCATACATATTTTAGGATTTGTTTGTTCTAGCTCTGTGAAAAGTGTTATTGGTATTTTGATAGGGATTGCATTAAATGTATAGATTTCGTTGCATAGTATAGACATTTTAACATTTGTTCTTCTAATCTGTGAGCATGGAATATTTTTCGATTTCTTTGTGTCATCTTCAATTTCTTTCATTAGTGTTTTTTCTTTTTTTATCTTATTTTATTTAAATTCAATTAGTTAACATATAGTGTATCATAAGTTTCAGATGTAGAGTTCAGTCATTCATCCTTTGCATATAACACCCAGTGTTCATTACATCACATGCCCTCCTTAATGCCTTCACCCAGTTATCCCATCCCCCCACTCACCTCCCCTCCAGCAACCGTCAGTTTGTTTCCTATAGTTAAGAATCTCTTATGGTTTGTCTCCCTCTCTGATTTCATCTAATCTTATTTTTCCCTCCCTTCTCCTATGACTCTGTTTTGTTTCTTAAATTCTTCATATGAGTGAAATCATATGATAATTGTCTTTCTCTGATTGACTTATTTCACTTAGCATAATACCCTCCAGTTCCATCCACATTGCTGTAAAGGGTAAGATTTCATCCTTTAATATTCCATTGTATATATATACCACATCTTCTTTATCCATTCATCTGTCGATGGACATCTGGGCTCTTTCCATATGGCCAACAGACATAAGAAAAAATGCTCAACATCACTCAACAACAGGGAAATACAGATCAAAACCACAATGAGATACCACCTCACAATTAACAAGTCAGGAAACAACCAATGTTGGTGAGGATGTGGAGAAAGGGGAACCCTCTTACACTGCTGGTGGGAATGAAAGCTGTTAACAGCCACTCTGGTAAACAGTATGGAAGTTCTTCAAAAAGTTAAACAAAACAAAACAAAACAAAAGAGCTACCCTACAACCCAGCAATTGCACTAGTAGGTATTTACCAAAGGATACAAACATAGTGATCTGAAGGGGTATATGCACCCCAATGTTTATAGCAGTTATGTCCTCAATAGCCAAACTATAGAAAGAGCCCAGATATCATCATTCTTACTATTGTTACCCTGATATTTTTTTTTCATTTTGTTTTCTTATTGTTTGCTTGATTGTTTTGGGTTAACCTCACCAAAATTATTTATATTTCACTATTCTTATTTCAAAGACAAATAACATTGGCTCTCCCTTTTTATATTTGTATAATTTTACTTTTTTGCTCTTATATTTATCATTTAAGACTTTCTATTTAATTTTTTTGCCTTATTGCAATGGATATGCAGGTAATCAAGGTTTTCATAAACTTTACTTTTCAGAACAATTTTATATTTATAGAATATTTGCAAAGGAAGTAAAGAAAGTCCTCTTATACCTTGTACCCAATACCCCTATTATTAACAACTTACATTAACGTGGTACATTTGTAAATTTAAACAAAATACATATTAACACATTAGTAACTAAAGTCCATACTTTATTCAGATTTCCTTAGTTTTTCCCCAGTGTCATTTTTTTTGTTTTAGGATAACATATTACATTTGGTCAATGGGTCTACTTAGGCAACTCCAGGCTCTGACAGTTTCTCAGACTTCATTGCTTTTGACAACCTTGACACTTTTGACCAATATTGTTTAGGCTTTTTGTGGAATGATTCTCAGTTGAGATTTGTCAGATTTATTATTATTATTATTATTATTATATGTTTTTGAAAGATCACAGAGGTAAAGTGCTATATTCATTCCATCATATCAGGAGTATAAATTATCAACACAACTTACCACAGTTGATGTTGGCCTCAATCACCTGGTTCAGATACTGTTTGTTGTGTTTTTCCAAGTAAAGGCCCTCCTTTTCCATATGCACAGCTCATATTTTTTTTAATTTTATTATGTTATGTTAATCACCATACATTACATCATTTATTTTTGATGTAGTGTTCCATGATTCATTGTTTGTGTATAACACCCAGTGCTCCATGCAGAACGTGCCCTCTTTAATACCCATCACCAGGCTAACCCATCCCCCCACCCCCTCCCCTCTAGAACGCTCAGTTTGTTTCTCAGAGTCCATCGTCTCTTATGGTTCATTTCCCTCTCTGTTTTCCCCCCCTTCCTTTTTCCCTTCCTGTTATCCTCGTCTTTTTTTTTTTTTTTTTTAACATATAATGTATTATTTGTTTCAGAGGCACAGGTCTCCACAGCTCATATTTAAGGAGTGGGGAGTTATGGTTCACCTCCTGAGAGTAAAGTATCTACGTAAATTATTCAGAATTATTCTGCAGGGGCGATTTTTGGCTTTTGCCTCTTTTTTTTGGTTTATTCAATTATTTATTTATATCTGCATGGGCTCAGGATTTTTTCGTATATTTGTTAATAATCTATTGCTACTTTATTTATGGTACTACTCAGATTGTTTCAGCTTTGACCATTGGAACTACTTTAGTGGGTTCTTATGTCTTTTCAACATACTCCATTATATTCTGTGTGTGTGTGTGTATGTGCACATGAGCAACACTTCCTTGCTTTCTGGGATTGCAAGATCTTCCAGGCTCATTCTGCATAGTTCTTGCTCAGCCTCTGGAATCCTCCATTTTTCTGAAGAGACCTACTTTTATTTATTGGAGAATGGTAATAGACACCATAATCTAGGTGCTAGATGAGCACATGTTACTGAGGTTTCATTTTTTCTAGGCCCTCTCATATGACAAGTTAATGTATGTGTGTATACTAACCCATATATGTACACATAGCTGTAAATATTTCTACATGTAACCATGTGTATCTATATTTAGCCAAATATGAATCCTTACCAATGTCTCCAACTCTGATTCATTGCCACATGGACCATTCTAGCTTCTTCATCTTTCTTGTCCGTAAACTCCCAACCCAACAGTAAGAAACCTTGTTCCACCATGCACCAGCTCTTTACTTAGCTGTTAAATTCCAAGATGCACCTGCTGGAGTATCAAAATTGTTAATTCATACATCTTGGAATGACTTTATCAATGTAACTACAGTGCTTATGTAGTTTCTTTTGCCTTACCCTATAGATCCCATTTATTTTCAGACTTGTGAGGGTTTTTTTTTTTTTTTTGCCAGTTTTCTTCAGTGACAGCATACTTTTCATGGTGATCCTAGTTGAACATTCTGCTTTATATTTTTTATTATAAAAATAATGCACATTATTCAGAATATTTTTCTTTTCAATATATCTTTGTCAATAGCTCATATATTCTTCATAATTGTTTAAAAATATCTACTTAAGATTCTATGTTATGGATGCACTTTTATATATATAACATTTTCTCTGTAATTTTAATTATTTGATATATATAGTTTTATTTTATTAAAAAAGCATGCAATAACATTCTTCTATATATAGAGAGAAATGACCATTTCTATCTGGAAGATACATTCTTAGAAGTGGAGTTACTAGATAAAATCTACCTGTAATAAATATTGTGATACACAGTATTACCTTGTTTTCTAAAGGGAATTATATTAATTTACACTAATGCATAATGAATGAGACTGCCAATATCCATACAATCTTGCTGAATTCTGCATAAGATCTTCTTTCTAAATTTCTTGGCCAAACTGACAAGTATATTGCCACTATTAAATTTGTATATATTTAATTATGACCAGTATTTTAACATTGTTGAATATTTAGTTTTTATGTATTTCTTCAATTATCTTCTAAATTATTGTTTGATAAAGACAAATTTTATAAAATGGAAATTGGCCTACAACTGTGGAAAATATTTTCTCAGCTATGTCCTAGTTTTGGATATCTTTTTTAACATTTTTGGTCATGAAGAATTCTTAAAATTATGTAATATACTCATAAACTTTTTCTCTTTAAGTCTTAGGCTCTGTATCATATTTGGACAGTCTCCAAAATATTTAAATATTTTGCTCTTTTTTTTAGTAATGGTAACATTTTAATTTTATTCCCATGGCATTGTAGTAATTTTAGGATGATCATACGCAGTTTTAAAAATCATTTCTAATTTTTCAACTCTTCTATATTGAACATACATTAATACCAAATCCATATAAACAAAATACTATTAAAAGAATAAATAGAGGTCAAAAAATTGAATACAGACAAATTTATATAGTCATTTTAGTTCTCTTGACTTTTAATTGTTTATATTGTTTTTGATAGGGTACTATTTTTGAGAATGCTGTATTTTAAACTTTCTTGTGACTCCAATACAGAGAAACTATCACATTTAACTTGTTTTGTTGACTATTTTCAGCTTAAGCTAGAAATATTGAAATACAACCCCTAGTAAGTGAAACTTTTGTAAAGTTTTATTTACTTTTTAAGTTTGGGCCCGAAGTTCCTCCATTCCACGGTGTTTATGTTTCACTGATGAAAGAAAATGTATGTAGCATTGGTACTAATTCAAAGTTGACCTCTAGAAACATAGTCTGAGTTGGTAATAATTCATTTAATGGATTGCCCAGTTAATCAGACAAAATTAATTTATAGTCTTTGGTGCAGAAAGAAATTCAGAGCGATAGAAGAAGCCAGCCTCCTTTTATAATCGTGCACTTTGATTGCACTGCAGTAACTCACAATCAATAGGTAGTCACATCTGATTAACATCCCAGATTTAGAGAGTGCACTGCTATCTCAATCTTGGCAAATGAAAATCTTACATAGATTTGGCAAGTGTGAGAAATGAGCCTGTATTAACCGAAGTACTTCAGCTGAAACAAAATTCTCAATTGAACAAATAGGTATTTTATAACATCCAGACATTTTACTGCATGTCCCAGGATATTCAAGTGAATATAGAGAATAATTTACTCTCCCACTTTACTCACCCCCCCCCCCCACAACACCATTCCAGTCCTAGTTATAATTCCTGATGTGTGGGTAGAGGGACTTTTGTAATCTAGCCCCTCAGGTGCTTGAGTTCATCTTCTCCAGTGTGCTTGCCCTCCTCCCTGCATGAGCTGCTCATTCCAATGGTTAAACCATAGGACTTCGTCACTGCCTATTCAAGTCCTTTAGAATATCACTTCAAAATTGTCACTCTCCTCCTACTTACTTCTTTCTTTTCATACCACTTCCTTATGCACTGCAACTCCAATGAAAGTTTAGCCCCAAATAACTTCCAATGCATTGACCCTGCATTTATAATCCCCACCTCCTTAATTCCGCAGCTATTTATCGAGTTTAAATTCAATCATCAATCCTTACACCCCTTCCTGTGCCTACCGTCAAGACTATCTTTAGCCCTGGATAGGGCAATACAAACTCTGGTTAAATTCATATGCTTGATAATCCCATTCCTGGCAGCTATTGTGACTATAAACAATGTGCACCTAGGCCAAAAGAGATCCTTTTGAATTCACAATCACCATGCTGACTTGAGTCATTAATTCTGTCCAACAATTGTGCTATATTTCCCTACTCTGCCTCCTCCTCAACATTTCACATCTTACCTGTTTTCCTCCAGCTTACAACACTGCTTTCCCCTGCCCATGCTTCTCCGTTGATAACCTAAACTTCACGGAGAAAACTGATACCTGCTACCTTCCTGAATATGTGCCCATAAACTCACGCTAGCTTCTTTCTTGTTATTGTGGTTATTGTTACTACGTTTCTGGTTGGAGCATGCCTTGTTGCAGTTAAGACCGAACCCTCTACTGGATTTTTTGTCTTGCTACATGATTTTCCCTTTCAGTCTATTCTTGGCACAGCACCCAGAGGAATCGGTAAACAAGGAAATCAGATCATGTTGCTACATCACATTTTTGATGAGTGGATACAGAAGAAATTCTAGTTTATTCATCAATAATCTATTTTCTTTGGAAACCTAGCTTCCTCATTATCAGTGACCCTGTAATGATCCATTTCAATTGGTCCCTACTGTGGATGCACCCTGAATCTTATCCACTAGATCTTTTCTACTTCTGAAATAAAAATAAAAGTCAAATTCTTTAATCTTATCACAACATTCTTTATATATGTGTGTATATAAAATACACACACATATACACTGTTTTTTTTTATTTATTTTTTACTCACTTATTTCTATTTTCCAGTCCTATGCAACCATGGAGATTCTAAAGGTCTGACTTCACCTTTTCCTCTCTCCTAAGGTCTTTACTCATATCCCTGCAATGTGCTAACAAAACCTCCATCCTCGTGCATCTGACTGACTTTATTCCTCACGCTAGGCTACTGAGTTTTCTTGGAGAATTTCACCCCAAAGCTGACATTTATGCTACCATAGATTTATGATGACAATTTCACCTGGGCCATCTTATCAAACCTTTCCTTTGCAAGTCAGTTCTCTCCCTCATTGTCCATAGCAGCTATTATGCACATCATCTTTATTCCTCACATTCAAACGTTCCCTGCTCACTCGTAACAAATCATGTTAATTTCTCTCCTGTGAAAACAGAATATTTAGGTAAAAGCTTCAAAGCTACCCTATTACCTGCAAGTTCACTTTTAAATACCTCCTTCTCCCCGTTACAGATAAAAGTGTCTCTTACGCAAGGCTAATCCTTAGTTTTACTCTTTGGATCTATTTCCTTTCTAATTTTGCCAGAACCATGTCCCTGTGGCACCACACTTTTGGTGCTAACTCATTCTCCTTCTGCTGCTATTTCTCAGCTTCTTTTCACCACCACCATCCTCAGCTTGTCCCATAAACATCAGTGGTCCCTCCACTCTCTGCCACATCCTCTCTTCTTTTCTCATTGGCTTTCTCCTTCAACAGTTTCACCCATGTCCTTACCTTCAGTTACCACCTATAAATAATACCTCTGCAATACCTGTCTTTAGCCACTTTCTCCACAGAGCCTCTGATCTACATATTACAACTGTTTCCATACCTGAATGAGTCATATCCACCTCAACCTGTCTGAAACTGAACTCTTCCCTAAAATCGAACCTTCTGGGGAAACTGGGTGGCTCAGTCGATTAAGTGTTTGCCTTCAGTTCAAGTCATGATCCCAAGGTCCTGTGATTGAGTCCCACATCAGACTCCCTGCTCAGTGGGGAGTCTCCTCCTCCCTCTCCCTCCACCCCTCCCCAGCTTGAGCTCTCTCTCTCAAATAAATAAATAAAATATTTTTAAAAATAAAAAATAAATAAAATCGATTCTTCTGTTCCCTACTGTAATGAAAGGCATTGCCATCTATAAATTTGCTGAAATTAACAACAGAGGTATTATCTTTAAGACTTCTCTTAGTTTTCACATCCAAACCACATGTTGCAGTTTCTATACCTAAAATGTTCCTATCCACCCACTTTATTCACCCCATACTAACCCTGCCTTAGAACAGACAGCACCATCTCTTACCTAAATTTCTTCAACACACTCAACACACGGCTCCTGGCCTCCAGTCTTTCCCTCATTCTGCTCCTGGTTCACAGTACCTCCAGAGTGATCTATCTTTAGCCAAAATATGAGAAAGTTACTTTTAAAACACAGTAATGATATCTTTAAACTTCAACCCAAATTAAAACTTGTTGACATGGTTTACAATGGTCTACATGCCCCACTTCTTATTTCAGACTTTGCTCATCCTTGCATCCCCTGCACCCTCCCCAGAAAAAACAAACTCTTGGTGTAATTCTCTGGTATGTCATGTTGTCATTTGTTTTGGGAGTTCACTATATACTTTATATCTGCCTAGAATACTCCTACCCATTCTCCCACCCCTTCTCAGGTTCCCTGTTCACAGCTGGATGTGTTTACCTGGTGATATTCAGGTGTGTGTGCATTAGATTCTCTCATTCTGCGCCCCCCCAGGACTTAACATCTCCCTCGCTCCATTTATCATATTTGTTCTGTTTGAAGAATTGTGTTTATTTGACAATATTGCAATCTCTGTGAGAACAGGAACAATGCTTCTTTCGTGTATCGTGTTTATCTTTACACACTGACAAAGAGGAAACACTCAATAATTATTTGTAAGATGAATTAACTGATTTTTTTCCCAGCTAGTAAATATAAAACATATTAATCTAAAGAAGATATTTTCACTGTACTTAAATATCTAAGAAGCTTTCCCAAGAAAATAAATTTAATCTATGGTTTTACATGCAGAATCAGGATTAGAAAGCAAAAGTTATAAATAAGAAAATTTCATTTGAATACATTGAAGTACTTTCTAATTGTCAGAAGTGTCTAGAAATAGGATGTCTTAGCTCATGGGACAGTAGCCCCCAGATCAGAGGCTGGACTATGACAATGCAGATATAATGTGAGGCAATTCAGTTATATGGTCAGCCTCGTCAGCATTTCACAAAATTGTGCTGCGTTGCAAATGGTTTGGAGGCATCAGAAATGGCCGAGGATCACTTATATAATAGTATTACAAATCCACATTTGGTTTGGGCACAGATGACAGTGTGATCTTAATCTGCACATATGGAGAAACAGTGCCAGTACTGTTTGATGGCTTACATTAGTATTAGACCTCCACTATATGACAGCATTAGTGGGAATAAAAGCAGTCGTGCGATTAAATTTGTAGTAAGACATCTCCAAGACATTAATAGTTGAATTGTGATTTCCATGCTCTGGAGATTATCCTTGAGGAGGGTGTTTTCACTTTTCCGAGACAATGGAGGATATAAATCCAGAGGCAGGATGAGCTTCATATGTTGCTACCAATGCGGTTACATGAGGACCCAGGCTGAGAGCCCCATCCCATGCTTATGGGTTTAATGCTCTGTAGTGGTTGTCTTGAAATTTTTAATAATTTTATCTTTGAATTTGTGTTTTGTAACTTAAATATGGTATGAAATTGGAGCATGGGCTAGAGACTAGGAGCTTCGGTTCATGTGCAGTCCCAACTATCATTGCCTCCCTGCATAGGCTTCTCATCTGCCTCCCCCTTCCTGTTTCTGTCCCATGACCACTACCGCCTTCCATCTGGAGTAATGATCAGAAAGTTTGGGGGGCATAAAGAATGGACACAGTCTGCTGTCACCTTCTGGCTTGCAATGGGGACCTTCTCTGCAGGAATGGTTGGGGTCAAGCGTGCAGCCCATGACATCTCTGGCAGGTTGAAGCAGTGGACAAACTATCCTAGGCTGATAGGGTCATGGTGCATTTGATGGCAACTTTACTATCACCTCCCGCCAGCCCACAGTCTAAGTATGGGTAGCATCAGGCAGGGAAGTTAGGATGCCTTCAGGTCACCTGCCCACCATGTGTGGGGACAACAGGCTCCTGGGACAGGAGTGTTAATTTCTTTTCCACCAGCTGGGGGCCTGGATTTTAATTTTGCACTGGGCTCACAAATTATGTAGTTAGAACTTTCTAGGAGCCAAACATATTCCAGAAGCATATTCGTTTAAAAAACAGCTTCCAAGTCAATGGGAGTAGGTTAATGACATGTGTAAGTGTGATTATATATACAAATGCTATAGATATGCATGTGTGTTTGGATTTAATGAAGCCTATAAGGATAAGTTTGGAAAGGCAAATGAGAAACTTTATTTTTTATTTTATTTATTTATTTTGCAAATGAGAAGATTTAATATACTAAAACAACAATAGATTCTGTAAGGAAAGAAATAGTTAAGCACCAAGAATGTGTAACATATTCATGCTTGAGTTTGACATAATAGTAAATGTATAAACATGTATTTTAACCTGTCTTTTAGACAAACACCCTCAAAAATTTTGTGGTACTTTCATATTGTGATCCTAGGCTGTTTTTGTACTTCATGTTCCTCAATGATGTTATTCCACAGCAAGACAATGTCAGGTTAATTGCACCAATGGCTTTTGCTATTTCAAGTATTTAGAAGGTTATTCCAGTACATAAAGTGAATAGTTGTCTCCCAGGTGGTGGGACTAATATGATAAACTCTAGCTTCTTGCATCTGTTTCAAAAAATTAATAACAAAATTTAACCTGTAGTTCACATTGCTACAGATTCTTTTTGCTTCTAGGGGCCCAATAGTACTCCCTCTCTTTTGTTCCCACTGTCATCCATAAGGCTTAAAAGCCCTTGGATGTCTCCTATGAATGCAAATAAACCAGAATTTGTCTGAATAGGATGCATTCCGGTAACTTCCTGTGAAATACTAACTGATTAAATTTCAAGTGCCCAACCACTTTTTTGGTCCATTACCCCTCAGGACTAATTCATGGAAATTAAATGATACATTAACTTATAGGTCAAAGTCAAATGTGCTGCCCCAGGCAGGAATTTTTGCTCAAATTTGCCATTCTGCTTGAAATAAACCTCTTACACTTCATCAGTCTGAGTCCAACTTCCAAACTCTGTGAGATTCGACAACATATCCTCTAAGGTAATAGATTCTCCCAGACAGAGAACCATGTGCTGACGCTTCCCCAGGAATCACTTGCTGCTGAGTGCTTTCTGTTGTAAACAGTGGTCTTCCTCGCAACCCCCAAACTATAAGGATTTTGTCCAAATCAGGGTCAGGTTAACTAGGTTTGGGGCATTTTAGTTTATGTAGATATGGCCTCTCATAATTTTACAACGGTGATGTTTTCCAAAGATATTACCTACAGTTATGGAGATGTGAAACAAGAAAGCAAACATAAGTTAGCCAAGAGTCTCAGGACATTTAGTATGAAAATAAATGATCTTTTTATTTAAGTGTGATTAAGCTATACCTTAGGAATATATTCTAATCTATAAACACATTTAAAATCATAGAAGGGATATTGGAAAACCCATAAGAGCAAACAAATGACAATATTACATGTTATCTTAATATCAGCTTATAATACAGAGCCTTATTCTCTTCCATGTAGGTAACTAGATTTTCCTAAATAGATTTCTTTAAGTTCTTAGACAAATTTGGCTGCTTTACACTGGTATAGGACATGATTCTCACAGACATCCTTCAGATAAAGGTTCGATAATTCCTCTTCGTGGTGATTCTTTCACTCTGCAAGTTTAGACTTCTCTAGGGCTCTTCTTTAAGAGTGGTGGGGTTTACACCCCTGTTTCAATGTCCAGTGTGCATCTTCCTCCACACTGGTTAAATCCCCTTGTATTTTTCAACACTTATCTTTCTTGAAATTCACTCCAAACCTTTAATTTGCTGATTCTCCACACTCCACACTTCATTCACTCAGATGGATCTAGTAAGCGCTGTAATTTGAATAGATTTTTCAGGAGGAAGGGTAGTAAGTTACATCATACACCTTTGATTCCTTGAGCCAAATCCCCTCAGGCCAGCTCTGAGTTCAGCTGCAGCTGTGGTGAAGTTTCCCAGATTCAGGGTAAGAGCATCCTACTTAATGGACATTCGCTTCTGTCTGAGAACCACCTCCAACGATCCATGAAGCATGATCAGCCATTACAGACACAGTCTGAAAATGAGAAGACAATTATTTGTCAATAAATGTTTCAGTTTCCTTTTCTTCGTATGGATAATTCTAAGGGGCATTATGTCTAGGTGCAATTAAGTTTGCAAACATGTGACCCTTAAACTCGTATCACCTACTGTCATTGCACCAGCAGGTGTACTAAAGTCACACCTCTTGCTTCTGGTGATTGCCAACAGAGAGACGAGAAATAAACCCAGGCTTGGTTTCTGGATGGGTCAGCTCAATATGTCTTGAATGATCTGTTTATGGATTGATGCCATTCTAGCCCCCAATAGGAAAAGAGAAGACTTAAACATCGGTGGTGAGGGAAAATACTCCCGATGGCTAAAATAGTAAATAGTGTATAGTGGTTATTGCCTTTATATGGATCAACAAATGGTTTGAGGTAAGTATATGCATGGACTTCTGGGATGTGGCAAATAACTTGGCTATTTGGTCAGAGGCTTGGAAAGAGCAAGATTAATGAAGGTCTAAGATAAACAGAAGAGGCAGAGACATGTGGCTGGACATGAAATGTAGGTATAGTGAGAGTAATTATTAGGTCTCATATTAATGTCTACTGGAGAACATTGAAGAATAGGAACTCAACCATTAAGTTGGGACAGGATGCTGTCCAGAAGATGTCAGCCAAACTGTCTTTGGCCACCCTCGTGCTTACAGATGGGCTCAAAAATGGAGTAGCCCTGAGATGATATATGAACCCTGTAGCAAAGCTACTTTGTTCATCACCTAATCAAAGCTAGTTTGTTCATTATCACAACTATCCCTTGGGGAATCCAAATAGTCACTGAGTGGCAGTTTGGTCCTTTTGGAACCCTCTGAATCTGGATTTGTACAGAATGGATTCATAGATACCCCATAAATGTGAATTTGCTTTCCTATGTGGTTTTTCTCTGATTTTACTTTTACGCTGTATAACATTGCCTCCTTTTGCTGAAGGAGGTACGGTGTTGCATACATGACCATAGCATTCACTGGACATTAACCTAAGAGAGCATTGGAAAGGCCTATAAAAAGCTCATCGAGGGTGCCATCACACCCTTAAGGTTGAGATAATGCTTCCAGAAAGTGTTGCATGCACTGAACCAATGTTCTCTGGGGATAAAGACGTAGAAGTCAGGGTAGCGACTCTCAACACCCTTCCTGTGAGTGCCCTGTAGAAAAATTTTTGCTTTCTTTTCTCACAGTTGTAATCTTTGTTAGATTAGTCTCCAGGGGAGGGAATGTACATAAGGATGATCAGACAATTTTCCACTAAGCCTGAAGTTACAACTCTCTGATTAATTTCATCTTATCATGATAATGGAAGAGCAGGCAAAAAATAATGATAACAATTAATTAATTAATTAATTAATTAAAGACTTAGCATACTAATGTGGGACATGAACCTTGGTTACCATGAGGACCCAGAGTTGTTGCTGCGTAAAGGGGTCTGAGAGAAGTATGTTTGTAAGACTGGCATTTCCAGGTGATTCCAAGGCTGACTGACCATCATCGTGAAAATAACATTCCTTAACCATGGCTTGGTGTGAGCAAGGTAACCAAGGATCTGACTGATCATCAATAAAGTTCTGTTTCTCCTCACCAGAGAACCTAGACCAGTTGATATACTGAATAAATTTGAAGAAGTGGGATGATAGATATCATTTACGGCCTTGGAACTCTTTGCTGCAGCAAAGATGGTAGATAATTTCAATAAATCTCCTACATTGAAAAAAAAACAAAACAAAACAATGCACCACCACTTCAAAAAGTAAGTATCAATGTAGACATAATGCAGAGCACAAACAAATATGAACAGTACAAGGGGCGGACTACACTGCAGACTTTTGGTTTTCTTCTCTCCCCTTGGTCTATCTCTGATTCCAGAAGCAGCTATAGTAGAGTCCCTGTGAGGTTGGATTGAAGCTGACATCTTCTGCTTCAGGAGCACTTTTCTCCTTTTCTGCCTTTGGGTTTTCTCTGAAGACACAGTAACCCCCTTGACCTGTGCAAAAGCAAAGCCCAGAAGGACTGGGAAGTAACATCTCTTAAAAGCAAACCCCCCAAAGAAAAGAGAGGAGAGCTGCTGGATAAATGCCTCAGTCTTTCATCTCTAGGTAAAAGATATTGAGAAGCATTCTATACCCTCATCCTCACCAGAGGTCATGGTGGGGTAATGTCTCCCTGACCTGCTGCAACAATCTCAATAATGTATCTTTGCATTAGATTGTTCTCTTTCCTGCCTCACTCTCTTGCTTCCTAGAATGACTTCTCAAATAACCCAGCTGCTTCCAAATTCATTTCTGAGGTTCAGGTTTCAGACCATAGTAATAATTACTCAAAATAGGTGGCTTTAATTTATTTTTAACAGGGTGCATTATGGAAATGATGCTTGCTTCTAATTTTAATGAATTGTTCCACATCTATGAAAATAATACTGTTTTAAAAAATGTGCTTCATATCCAGTTTCATTCATAATATATTCCTTCCTACCACTTTCTTTTCATTGTAAGAAATATCAAATGCTTTTCTGAAGTGAGATGCTACATAACACATAATTTATAATAAATTAAAAAAATAAAATTTATGTAGGTCCTGGAACATATTTGTTTTAAAGTATATATAGTTATGTATGTATCTGTTTCTCCTTCCCAATTGTAAATTCCTTGAGGTTAGGGGCATAGATCGTTTATCCTTTTCTCTATTAAATTGTCAGGTAATGCAATTTTCTTGATGTCAATTCAGTTCAGGCACCCTACATTTTAAAACAACTCTGATAAAAGTAAAGCAAATTCAACTTGCTGAAAATCCTTCCTAAAATCTAAAATAGTATGGTTAAGTAATATTTATGATTAAATATTCAAATTACTGGTAAAATGAAGCAATACTGTATGCCCCGATTAAAAAATAACACAGACAAGAAATTTGGAAAAAAATATGGAAATATTTTAAACCATTCATAGAATGAAAAATTTCCTGTAGAACATGATACAATTCTAGAATACCAATAGTTCTAGAGAAGTTATTACTGATAAAATGCAACAAAACACTTAAACTTACTGCCTAGTTGAAACTAAATCTTCTACATTCTCAGCTGTTGGTCTTGACATAATTAGGATGAAGGAATATAATTAAACTTATCTATTAAACTACTTTTCTCATCCCATAATTGTGTTAGTTGCTAGAGAAAAGCAATAGCCTGGCCTCTAATCACTTAGATGAAGCAAATCTAACATACTTTGTTTAACCATCTTAAACTGAGCAGAGATGAAACTATGAAAAAAACAAAACAAAACAAGAAGGCATAAAATGGGTGTTGCAATTTTGCATATAAAAGGAAAAGACAGAAAGGCATTTGTCATTTGCGTTGGTATATTTACAAAAGGATGTGTTTGGGCTATAATAATTTAGGAAAGATACAGAAAATAAAATAGTGTCTTTGAAAGACGATGTAGAACACAGAGAAAACTAAAGGAGGAGAAAAAAATATGTAGAGTGCAGGAGACAATCTGAGCTCAGAAATGTTTTGATAATACATAATGATGGAAAAATAAATAATTATCATAAGGAAAGTTTTACAGATGTTGAAAAATCAGACCAAAAGGTATATATTTAATGCCATAATAGTAGTAGTAAACATGTGTTGGTTCTCTTGAAGGTTGAGATTGGAAAGAATCAAAGATTCTTTGATTAGTTTCCAGTTGTGATACTGGAAGAACATGGACATCATGGACAAGAACATGACAGTGGTAGAGGGCAATTTGTAGCAGGCAAAGTTAAGAATCCATCTCAAGAATGTGACGTAGATTTATAGATTATAAAAGTGAATCCAGAACTAGGGGAAAGGCTGGAGTCATTGGTCATGTTAATTTAGAGGTGATAGTTGAATACTTGAAATGGAAGACTTTATCAATGAAGTGACTAAAAATGCAAGATCAAAAGCTCCAGCAGCATGCCCTATTTAGAAAAAGAAGAAATGACAAAGACGCAGGAGAAATAGAGAGAGAGAAAAAAAAATAATAGTAAGAAATAGATTTAGAAGCAAACTTAAGTGAACAAAATAAAATTAGATTCATACCTGACATCAAACACACACAAAATTATGTTATGTTACGTTATGATATGTTATGTTATGTTTTATGTTATCTTATGTTATGTTATACATAGCACTTAAGGAATAAATCAAAAACTTATTGTACTGATATCTCTAGGAGCTGGGAAGTTCAAACGGGGTAAACTGTGCAGAAATGCAAGCTGGACTATTCAGGTTTATGTTATTTTATATCAGACTTAGGGTAGATTTCTAGAGAACGTATTGTCAGGACAAACGTATACATAGTTATACTCAATATTTGCACAATACCCACCCTCCCCAAGAAAAAGTCCTGTTCTATTTTGCATTTCTACAAGCAATGTATCAAACTTGATTCCCCCCAAAACTTCAACTCATCAACTCATTCAGTAATACTCTGTTCAATGCAGTGACATACCTATGTATTTGAGATCTCATGCAGGTAATTTTTAACATTTATTTCATATGGCTAAATTAGCTCCAGTAATCATGAAATGAATGATACTAAAGAAAAAATGCACATGGTAAAGATTTCATTTTATTGAACTTATTATTATATATAATAATAAAGACGTTTACAATAAATAACAGAAAAATACAAGGAAATATAGTACAAAAATTTTTAAATAATACTTTTATTCATACACGTATTTTTAAATGGGAAAACAATAATACTTATATTTTAGTCTGTCATTGTAATGAATGATATATTCATCATTTCTGTTAAGTTTTAACTTCTGCAAATGTATCAATGACTGTCAAAATTGATCTTTTATTTATTTTCTTGTTCTGTATATAATATAGACAAAGTTGTCAATATTTCCTCCTTCCTAGTTGATTGAATATTAACTAAAAAATATTTTATTTTCTGTGAAGTAACACATACACAAATTTTGACAAAAATACTAAAAGCGATACATTTATAAAGGGCTGATGTATATTATATATTATCATATGTATTATTATATTTCACATAGTATGTATAAATTACCCACATGGGCTGAAGCCATGAATTAACTGAACTTTGATGCTTTGGAAGCCTTAATGATGTGTCTTGAGCCGTAATTGCTGCTCAGGCTCTGTTTTGGGGGGAGTTGGAAGTGTAATAAGGAGGTCTCTTTTTCAGTTTTATTGAGAAACAATTACATATCTCACTGTGTAAGTTTAAGACATACAACATCATGGGTTGATTTTTATATATTGTGAAATGATGACCACAAGACCACAGTAGGTTCCCCTAATATACATCATCTTGTATAGATAAAAAGAAAAGAAAAAAAAGATTTCCTTGTGATAAGAACTCAGGATTTACTACCTAACAGCTTTCCTACATATTGCGCAGTGGTGTTAACTGCAGTATTATGTTGTCCCTAGTACTTATTTACATCTTTTGACTACGTTCCTCTAATTCATACAGCATTTGTCTTTTTCTGTCTGACTTATTTCATAAGGCATAATGTCTTCAGGTTTCATGCATGTTGTCACAAATGGTAGAATTTCTTCATTTTTTAAGTTTGAATAATATTCATATTCAACTTTTTTATCCATTCATCCATCAATGGACACTTAGGTTATTTCCATGTCTTGGCTACTGTAAATAGACATCTGGAAAAAAATAATGTGAATTCTGCTATTGTTGGATAGAATATTCTGTATATGTCATTAGGTACATTTGGTCTATAAGGGTATTCAAATCTGTTGTTTGCTTACTGATTGTCTGTCTGGATGCTGTATCCATTGTTGAGAGTGAGGTGTTAAAGTCCCCAGTGATTATCACATTACTGTTTATTTCACCTTTCGGTTCTGTTAGTTTTGCTTTATATATTCCAGTGCTCCAATGTTGGATGCATGAGTATTTACAAATGTTTTATCTTTTTATGGATTGACCCATTAATCACTGCATAATGACATTTTTTGTCTCTTTATTATTTATAGCTTAAACTCTATTAGCTACCCCTGCTTTCTCTGTTATTATTATCATTTGCTTCAAATGACTTTTTCCATCATCCTTCACTCTCAGTCTGTGTTTGTCTTTAAAGTTAAAATAAGTCTCTTGTAGGCGGCATATTATTGTATCTTGTTATTTTTTATTTTATCTATTTAGCCATTCTATGTCTTTCAATTGGAGAGTCCAGTTGTTTATGCTTAATGTAATTATTAATAAATAATGAATTACTATTACCATTTTGTTAAGTTGTTTTATAGTTGTTTGAAGACTCATTGTTTCTTGTTTCTAATCTTGCTGTCTTTTTTTGTGTGTTTTGATGACTTTTGGTATCAGTATGCTTTGACTTCTTTTTCAGATTCCTTTGTATAATTGCTACACGCTTTTTCCTTGTGCTTACAGTGAGGCTTACATAAAATGTCTTAAAATCATAACACCCTATTTCAAGCTAATAACAACTTAACTTTAATGGAATTCTTAAACTTTACACTTTTGTTATTCCTCCCCCTACCACACATTTTAGGTTATTGCTGTTAAAATTGACATATATTTTATATATATATATATATTTAAGACTATGTAACTAATAATTGATCATTGCAATTATGGTTATTTGTATTACATTACATTATGTATTTTTTTAATTTTTAAGCTAGAGTTTTAAGTGTATTATTCACCACTATTACCAAATTATAGAATCTAACTTTGATTATATATTTACCATTACCAGTGAGTTTTCTGCTACCTTTCATGTTTTTATGATGTTAATTAGCATCTTCTTACTCCCACTCAAATAACTCCCTTTAGCAATTTTTGTAAGGCAGGTCTAGTTGTAACAAACTTCTTCAGCTTTTGTTTGGGAAAGTATTTATTCCTCCTTTGTTTCTGATGTATAGCTTTCCCAAGTATAGTATTCTTTGTTGACAGTTTTTTTCTTTTAATATTTTATATATGGCACCCCATTGTCTCTTGGCCTGAAATGTTTCTGTTGAGAAATCTGCTATTAACTCATGAGGGTTCCCTTGTATGTAACTTCTCTCTTTCCTCTTACTATGCTTAAAATTCTGTCTTTGTCTTTGATTTTTGACAATTTAATTATGATATGTTTTGTAGTCCTATTTAGATTCATAGGTTTGGGATCATAGGATCTCATGGATCTGGATATCCATTAGTCTCCCCAGATTCAGGAAGTTTTCAAAAATTATTGCTTTAGATATACTTTCTGTCCTTTTGTCTTTCTCTTCTCCTGGAATTCCCAGAATGCAAATATTGTTTATTTTCATTGTGATCTACGAGTGCCCTAGGCTTTTTATTTTACTTTTTTACATTCTTCCCCCACACACACACCTCTTTTGCTTCTTTGACTGGGTAATTTCTAATGTCCTGTCCTGTAGGTCACTGATTCTTCTACATGGCCAAGTCAGCTCTTGAAATACTCTTTTGAATTCTTCAGTTCAGTTATTTTATTTTTTAGCTATAAGATTAATGTTTGGTTTTAATAGAAGGCTGCTAGTTCCTTATCAAGCCTCTTGTTTTGTTCATGCATTGTTTTCCTAATTTTGTTTAGTTGTCTGTGTGTTCTTGTAATTCACTAAGCTTCTTTAGGGTTATTCTGAATTCTTCTTTTGACAGTTCATCGGTCTCCATTTCTCTATGATTTATTATTACAGCTTTATTAGTTTCTTTTGGTGAGTTATATTTACCTGTTTGTTTGTTTGTGATCTTCGATTTGTTACATTGGTATCTGCACTTTTGAGTAATTGGTTTCCTCCTCAGACTTCACAGGTTTTACTTTGGCAGAGACATATCTGTGAGTCAGCTCAGTTTGGGTTTCAGGGCATGGCTGCTGGTAATGTCTTTGGGCAGGTGGGGCCTGATATCATGCCTATTTTAGAGTGAGGCAACTGTTCGAACTCTGAGGTCAAGGATGTGGGGGATATGCTACTGGCCGAGAATAGTTGAATATTATTGCTGGCTCGGTTCCCTGCCCAAGTGAGGCTATAGGATGGTCTCCACAGTTGCCTGGATTCTCTAGCCAGGCTTCTTAATGATTGGAACTGGGTACTATATTCAGAAGAAGATAGAGTTATGGATTAGCTTCCCTGGTCTGGCAAGGCAGCAGGACATTATCCTGTAGAGCTCACTGTTTGGTGATCCAAATCTGGCAAGAGTGCACACTCAATTCCCTGGTCATTCTAGTGGTTTTACTCTGCAGATGGGGAAAGCTGTAGGCTATTTGCTTTGCTTAAGTGCCACTGGAAACAGGGCTGTTGAGTGGGCTCTGCGGCTTCGTATGTGCTCTGGTTAAGTTTCCTGGTCAAGCAGGCTGGAGTGTGTATTCAGCAATGAGTGAACTATTAATTAGTTTCCCTGCCCAAATGCAGCAGGAGAAACAGCTCTAAAGCTGGTAAAGCTCTTTGTTTGTTTTAACCAAGCTGATCTGTGCCCCAAGGGCCCTGATTAAATAGGTCCAGTGGCTTTGCCCTGAAAACTGTTGGCTCTGCCTGCCTTCCTCTTGGCTTGAGTGCAGCCAGGCTGCACAACTTCGAGATACTCTTGCCATCCTTTCTCGTCAGATGGCTCCTGCAGCCACAATGGGTGGGGCTATGTGTCAGTCCCTTACCTGGGCAGGAAGGGGAGGGGTTGCTCCAGGTAACTGCCAATTTCCCAAATAGGATTTCCTATTGGGGAAGCCAAGAGCAGCTGTCAGCTTTGGTTATGAATTAATTCCCCTTGGATATAAGTAGCTGGGGGACTTTCCCTGCACAGTTCTGGTTTTGCTCTGGTGGTGATCTGGTCTCCCTGTGTACATCTTGGCTCAAGTGCTCTGAGCCGAATACCTTTCAGGCACTCCCACCGGGCCTTCTGGTCACATATGGTTGGGAAACACTCTCCACAATAAGTGGGGTTATGACTCACCTCTGCCTGGGTGTGAGCAGAGTGGGCTCTAGGGAAGGCTAAACTCCTTGTTTTGAGGATCTAATTGAGCAGATCTGCATCTTGTCAACATTCCCGGTCAGAGTACACCACCAACTTGGTTTTGCAGATGAGCAAAACTGCTGGTTGGAATTACTACTTGGGAATGGACGGTATGAATTTGGTCTGCCGAGATCCGTTTGCTGGTCATTTTAAGCCTTTCCCCACTCTGCCATCATAGTCAAAGGCCCAGTGGATGAGCCCCAAAGATACCCCTGCAATACTTATGAGACAAGATCAGAGTAGGAGATCTCAAAAAGTGTCCACAATTTGGGGAAGGTACTGATTGTTTCCATAGGTTCTCTTTTCCCACTAGAGACATCATAGGTTCAGGGTAGAGGAAGGTCTCCATATTAACTTCTATATAGAACATAATCTTTAGTGGACAATAAGAACGTGCCATTTAGAAGTTCTTGCATATATTATTAAAACTCAACAATAATGACAGCTTTGTTTAAAATTTAAACCACTATAGGATTTTTTTTTTTTTAAGATTTTATTTATTTATTTGAGAGAGAGAGAATGAGAGAGAGCACATGAGAGGGGGTAGGCTCAGAGGGAGAAGCAGACTCCCCGCCGAACAGGGAGCCCGACGTGGGACTCGATCCAGGGACTCCAGGATCATGACCTGAGCCGAAGGCAGTTGCTTAACCAACTGAGCCACCCAGGCGCCCCCACTATAGGATTTTTTGAAGCAAGAATATTTTATCATTGACATCATTTAGAAATGCTAATATTCAGTTATGAAAATTAAACTGCCTTTTAGCTGGATTTGTCATTATTTAATCAATTACTCACAATTTGCTCCCTTAATCCTTTCTCACAGGGGTGGACCCTGCCCATGCTTACTTGCGGTACATTGGTCCCATGGCTCAGGGCCTCTATAATCAAGTGTTAAGAGATAAATTTTATAATTTATGTACGTATTAACTTGTCATTTGTTAAATAATATATCTGGATCAAAAAGTCATTGTTCTTGCCCTCATGTAAATGCCCTTAAATTTAACTTCTTTATTAATTCTACATACTTACTATGTACCACACATTGTATATAAAACTTTATTCTTAAACAAAAATAATGGCCCACTCAAGTATACTCTTGAATCCGTTGGCACCTCCATCATATATATTTATATAATATGAAAAGTAGGATTGAGATCATTAAATCCATTATTCCTTCTCCATACCTGAATCCACACCAAAGTTATATACCAGCATGGAAAAGGGCAATGTGTTATCATCTGTTTATGATTGCTTATTTAAGCCTTTGGCTGAACTTCACCTTGTTGGAGGGAGAATGCCTCCAATCTAGGGTTGGAAAATGTCTCATCTGGTGTGATTGATATGGTCTGTCTTAGGAAGGCTCCATTCATGGCTTGCCCATGGTTACACAGAGGCTGATGAGGATGCAAAACCATATTTGTAGCATGAAATGAAGCAAATTACCAGCCTTTTAGGGCACTGAGAATGAATCATTTCAAGCTCAAGAAGGATGGGTTTACCGGATGGTCTGATTTTCTGCTCCACTAGTGAACTATAAAGACAACTCATACAGGGAGAAGAGGACTTCTTGTAGGCCACCACATGCACTGATTGTATTGTACAGACAGCCCTTGAAGTCAGGAGAGGGGAACTCTTGGGAGTAGCCTAAACATCAGAAGAAGAAGGCGGGCAGTAAGAAAAAAAGAAAGCAGAGCTTCCTACAAAGGATACAAAGGACAACAGGCTAGGAAAGTCTCAGAAACAACTGGGGGCCTATCAGATGAGGCTAAGTCCTGGTGAGGCATAAACTACTTTTATATGTATACCCACTAATAATTTTGTATTTTCATCTAAAACAGAATGCATTTTGCTTCAGATTTAGAGGAGCCTAAGCCAGCTGCACATGGATTATAATTAATTATGGTATTTCTTCACAAATAAGGAGGCTGGGGTAATCATTGCTTCATTTTTAATGACGTTTTCTGGTTATTTTGCTTTTAAAATATAGGAATTTCTTTATTTTACTTATTCCCATGTTACCAGCTTGTTTCAATCTCCAATCGTGACATATCTGGAAAATCACAAAGCCTGCCCCTCTGGATACCCCACTTAAATAGCTAACATTTTCAAATCACACATCCCTTGAGGTATGTTAGAGATTTCTCTTAAGTTTGTTCCCACAATGTCACACAACGTCAAACACAAAGTAGGGAGTTTCAGACTCTTGTTTTTCTTAAAAATATTTACTACATTCCTCCAGTTTCATCTCATCTCATAAATTACAAAGTTTTTATATGCTAGAAGTGGGAAGGAAGTTAAGTATGAATTATTGAAAAAAAACACTAGATACATCAAGTGTTTTGAGGTTCAAAAACATATAGAGCCAAGAGTATAGAGTTAAGAAAATTAAGTAAAGAAAAAATAGCAGTCACCTTGATAATGCTATGGTTTGCAATTTGTACTCTCTCGGAAGATGATTTTGAGATGATTAGCATCAAGAAGTTTATTCGGGAATATTTTTAGAATTAACACCTGTGAAAGGGAAATACGAATAAAACTTACCTGTGTCTCTGCCCTTAGTAAGCAAGCAGTTATAAACAATATTCCTGAGTTGGAGCAAAGGACCTTTCTAGGACCTTGCTTCTCATGTAGTTTAGTCATTATAAGTGGGCCATCCTGTAAGAAGGCATAGCTTTGGGTGAGGCCTAATGCCTCAACTGGGGCAATCCTGCAGGGGGCTAGCAGGTGAGGGCTTTGTGTTAGAAGTGTTTCCAATAACTGGGGGGATTCATCTTTCTTTACTGTAGGAATATCTGGTGGGCATAGCTCAGCATTCACTATGCCATGATAGAGCTAGTTGGTCAAGTGGAAACTAAGAAAGAAATATGTTCCTATCATTTGGGGGAAGATCCAAAATTGAGGAGAGAATTTAATACATTTGGAAATTTCCAGGAGTTGACATGGCAGACCACAATAGTGAGAGACAGTTGATGAGATTGAAGAGACTATAGATGTTTATAGGACTATAGAAAATGGTATGTATATTCCACTAAAAAAATTGAGTTTTTTCATGTCAACAATAAGAAGTCACTGAATGATGAGTGAAACTGAGATTAGAATACTGTAATTTACATTTGAAAGTATATCTTGATTTATTTATGATTTTTAAATACTTTTGAGTCTTTTTATTGCAAACTATAAAAGCAGTAAAGTGTCTTCTTGGCCTTGTTTCCATGTCACGCTGTCTGGTGCACACTAGTTGTTCAAAAGATTTGTGGAAAAGAATAAATAAATAAGACCGTTCTTATAGTGAGGTAGTGATGGGTTTGATTTGAACGTGTTTGGTACCATGAGAACAATATCACAAGGATCAATAGTATATAGTTTAAATTGCATGTTATAGGGTTAGTCAAAATAAAAATAAAATATTTTAACAACTGTTTTTAAAGTAGAAAGAGCATTAGGCAAAATTCAGCATTTTAGAAAAGCTCCCAAGAGTTCAATGTTTTACATCCATTACAATAGTTTGTGATCCTTATGTCACTGCTATTTAGAAAATGTCTTTTATGTATATTATCTAACATGGTTATTATGTTCAAACACGTGTTCATAGCATCTTCAATCTAATTTCTTACTAGAGACAACCAAGGTCAAAAAAAAAAAAAAAAACAACTTCTTATAGCAAATGCCACCAACAAAAATGTTAACTAAAAACAAAACCAAACCCCTCAAATGTTCAAAGTTATTCTTAATTGTTGAATAGTCCTTATCTTTGTAGAAAATTACTACTGTAAAATGTATATCTATTTACAATGAGAACTTATGTGAATATTTAGCCTGCCTGTATAAGCATTTTCTTAGAATTTTCTGGTGCTAATGTGCTTTTAATAGTGTTTTCCGAAAGTTTCCATGATTGTAATTTTAGTCTCAGAAGCTGGAGGGTGAGAAAATAGGAAAGGGAAAAAAAAATATTCCTGAAGGAATAATGGATGAATAGTTAGAAGTTTCAATTTGTTTTAAAAAAAAATCAACCTAAGAAAGTCCCAGAGACTCAGTGAACTCTAAGTGGGAAAAAGGGGAATCCAACAGCCAACCACAGTCAAACTTCTGTAAATCAACACTGCAGGAAAATATCTGAAAATCCATCACAGAAAATAAGTGTGCATTGCATTGAAAGGAACACTAGTTTAAATAGAATTCATGTGTGTTCTATTCAGAAACAGCTGGAGCCAGAAAACACTGTAACGAAATGTTTAAACAGCTAAAAGAGAGAAAAAAAATAGCAATCTATAATGCTTCGTCATGTCTTAAAAAAAAATGAAGGCAAAACAGACATTTTAGATAAAGCCAGATTGACAGAATGAATTAGGTGTATTAAAATCTATACTAAAAGAAATTTTTCTGACAGAAGGAAAATGACATCTGATAGGATTTGGATCTGAAGAAATGAAGACAACATGAAACGGAAAACATGCTGTCAATATAACAAGGTTTTTTTTTTATACTCAACTTTTAAAAATTACAACTAACAGTTTAAAGCAAAAATTATAACACTGTGAGATGTGCAACATATGTAAATATAAAACACATGATAACACAAAAATGGGAGATAAAAGAAATTACACTGTTGTATGTTTCTTATGTTTTATGTGAAATGGTACAATATTAGGTTTAAGCAAACTATGATACGTTAAATGAAACCATTCTAATATTTAGAGCAATGCTTGAAAGTCAACCAAGTTATAACTAAAAAAAAAAAAAAGAAGAATTAATATAACTGGAATGCTAAAAAAATAATCAAAAATGAAAGCAAGTGTATTGACTGCCTATTGCTGCCACAATAAATTACTACAGACTTAATGGCTTCAAATAACACAAATGTATGCTTCTGCAGGTCAGTAGTCCAAAATAAGTTTTAAGGAGCTTTTAAAATTACAGGATTGCTAGGGCTGGTTCCTTCCAGAGTCTCTGGGGGAAGAATCCATTTCTTATTGCTTCCAGCTTCTAGAAGCTGCAGCATCCCCTGGCTCCTGGCCACATCACTATCTGCTTCTGTCATCACACAGCTTTCTCCTTCTGATTCTTCCTGAAACCAGTTTATAAGGACCCTGTGATTACATCAGGTTTATCTTGATAATCTGTAATAATTTTCCCATATCAATATCCTTAACTCATTCATACCTGCAAAATTCCCTTTACCATATAAGGTCAAATTTATAGTTCTTGTGGATTAGGAAGTGAATGTATTTGGGGGTTAATTAAACTGCCACAACAAAAATGTAGGCACTGAAGGAAAAAATGGCATAAACAGATAACAAATAGCAGAGTGGTATAAGTAAAGTCAACACTATCAGTGATTGCATTAAATCTAAAAAACTAAACAGTGTTATTACAAGGCAAAGATTTATCCAGAATGGATAAAAACAAAACAAAACAAAACAACATGACCCAACTACATGCTACATTTAAAAAATAAACTTTAAATACAGACATGGATAGAGTTTAGAATAAAAATTAGAAAAAAATGATATATCACACAAATTGTAAGAATAGGAACCCAGATTAACTATACAAATATGAGAAAAAATAGACTTTAATACAAGAAAGTCAGAGTGATAAAGAGGGACACTTCATAATGATAAACAGGTAAACTCATTTACACAGTAAAGTTATTATGTACCTAACGAAAGAATTTCAAAATGAAGCAAAATCTGATAGAATAAATAGGGAAGTAGAAAAATCTTCAAGCTGAATGTCCCTCTCTCAATAGTTGACAAGACAAAGAAACAAGATTTATTTAGGATATAGAATATCTAAATAAGACAATCAATGAATCAAACCAAACTGACATTTACAGAACAATATACCCAGTAACTATAGAATATATATATTTATTAAGAGCACATGAAACATTCACTAAAATGACAATAACTGAGTCATAAAAAGTAAGTCACAGTAATTTCAAAGGGTTAGAATATTATAGTGTCTCTGTATAAAAGGAACTAAAATAGAAATAAATAAAAAAATAACTAGAAAGTCCTTAAATATTTGAAAATTAAACTCTATGATAATTAACTCATGAGTCATGGTAAAAATCACTGTGGACATTTTTAAAAAATAAAAAATGAATTACGTGTTTTTAAAGCACTGCTAAAAACAAAATGTTCACATTTAAGTGCCAGTATTATAAGGAGAAAAAATTAAAATTAATGTTTTCACTTTATCAAATGAAAGATGAGCGAATTAAACCAAAATGATATAAAAAGCAAGAAAACTACAAAAATTTATCTTAAAGGTACATACTATATTAGTTTAATTCTTTCCTTTATTTGAATTTCCAGAATAGGTAGAAATAACACAAAACCAAACAAAATTCCAGCAGTCTTTTTTGGTAGAAATTAATGAGTTAATTTTAAAGTTTATTTGAAATGCAAATGATATAGATAACCAAAACAATTTCAGAAAAAAAGAAAATATTGGAAGATTTACACAACCTGATTTCAAGTCATAAGCAAGATACAGTAGTATTGACCAAAAGATAGACATGTAAACCACTGAAATAAAGCAGAAAGTCAAGACACTCACCCACACATTTGTGGTTAATTAAATTTCAAACAATATGCCAAGTTAATTCAATTAGAAAAGAATATAATTTTCATCAAATAGTGCTGGAAGAACTGGATCTATGTGTAAAAAAAAAAAAAAAAATGAACCTTAACCATTACCTGATGCCATATCTAACCTATAATTCAAAATAAATCACAGACCTAAACACAATAGCTAAAATCATAACCATTCTAGAAGATAGTAGAGACAGAAATCTATGAAACCTTGAGATATCCAAATATTTCTTAGACAAGAAACATGATAAAGTACTCTTTATCAAAATTTAACATTTCTACTTTTCAAAACACATCCTCAGAATAATTGGAATGAAGTCACAATCTTAAAGAAACTGTTAGTAATGCATATTTTATGCAAATAATTTATACTGATAGTATATTAAAAGTCATGACTCACTAAGGAGGAAATTAACTCACCTTAAAAAAGCAGATGATTTAAACAGACGCTTCACAAAAGAGAATAAAAGAATTGCTGATAAACACTTGAAAACATGTTTGCTATCATTAGCCACTAGAAAAATGCAAATTAAATCCACATTGAGATACAGTCTCCATGATAGCTATAATTGAAAAGATTGAAAATTTCTCATATATTGGTCTCTTGAGTATAAAATGGGACAATCATTTTGGACAAACTGTTCTTCAGTTTCTTGCAAGGCAACCTTGCACTTACAATTAGGTCCTGCAGTTCCATGTTGTGTGTTTATTCAAGAAAACTGAAATTGTGTCCATACAAAGATTTTACATACATGTTCATTACATTCTTTATTCTTAATATCTGTAAACTGGAAAATGCCTCACCATATAATGTAATACTGCTCAGCAGTATAAAAATTGTATTACTTAATCATTTAACAACATGGATAAATCTAAAATATATATATATGTACATATATATATAGACAGGAATGAGATGGATACAAAAGAGAATGTAGAATGGTGGTTGTGTGCAACTGAGGGTTCACAGGTAGATTGAGTACAAAAGGGGATGAGGGCACTTTTTATGGTGATGGATATGTTCTATTTATTGAGTGAGATGGTATATATATGGTTATACACATTCATCAATACCCTTTAATTAAAATGTGTGCTTTCTGCTATATATAAATTATTCTTCAATAAAATTCATTTTAAAAATGAGAAGAGAAAAATGTGAAAAAGTGTGTGAGGAAAAGTTGAAAATAACAGAACACGGTAACTGGAGAGTAAGAAAAGATTAGAGGGGAATTAGAGTAGTCTGGAATTTTTAAGAATCATTTTCAATAAGTAGTTATGATTATATGATGTTGATTGTTTACAAAAAATTACTCTCTGAGCAATTCATACTTTTTGAGAAAACAGAGAGAAAAACTACCATAAAATGTTGGATTAAAAAATAAAACAACTATTGAAGATGGCGGAGGAGTAGGAGATCTGGATTTCGTCTGGTCCCAGGAATTCAGCTGGATAGGAATTAAACCACTCTGAACACCTATGAACTAAACAGGTGATCGAAGAAAGAAGAGCAACAACTCTCTGAACAGAAAAGTGACCACTTTCTGGAAGGTAGGACGTGCGGAGAAGTGAATCCGAGGCGATATTCGGGAGGATAGACGGCGGGGGAGGGGCCTCCGTCGGCCGCTTCTGGCAAGTGGTAGAGCCGCGGAGCACAAAATCGGAACTTCTAGAAGTCGGCTCCGCTGAGGGACGTCACTCCAGTGGCTGAGTGGGGGGTGGAACCCTCGTGGGACAGTGTGGTCTCAGGACCCTCGGGGTCACAGAAAGACCGGGGGTGCCTGAGTGCGGCAGAGCTCCCAGGTATCGGAGCGGGGAAGCCGGCTGCAGAGACGGAGCCCAGGCGCGGGCTCTCAGCTCGGGGTTGCTATAAACCGTGATCCGCGGCACAGTCGGGCCACTGCTCCTCCAGCAGGGACCCAACAAGCGGCAGATCCGGGGAGACTCCCCTTCCTCCCCCGGGAGGAGAGGTGCGGGAGCGCGCCGCGGGGATCTGCTGGGTTTGGAGACTCCACCCGGGGTCCGGTGCCAGAGATAGAAACGCGCGGTCACAGGCCAGATGAGCACGGAGTGCGGCTGGGCACCGGGGACATGGGAGTGACTGACGGCTTTTCTCTGGGGGCGCACTGAGGAGCGGGACCCCGAGTTCTCGGCTCCTCCGGGGCAGAGATTGGGAGGCTGCCATTTTCACTCTCTGCCTCCAAAGCTGTACGGAAAGCTTGCAGGGAACAAAAGCTCCGGAGAGCAAACCCGAGCAGATTACTTAGCCTGGACCGGGCAAGGGCGGGGCAATTCCGCCTCCAGCAAAGACATTTGGGAACCACGGCAACAGGCCCCTCCCCCAGAAGATCAGCGAGAACAGCCAGCCAAGACAAAGTTTACCCATCAATGAGAACGGCAGAACTCCAGCGCTAGGGGAATACTGCACATAGAATCTATGGCTTTTTTACCATGATTCTGTAGTCTTTCAAAGTTAATTTATTTTAACTGTTTTTTTTTAAATTTTTCTTTTTCCCCTTTTCAACCAACATCTTATCAATCCCTTTTTAGAAAAACATTTTTATTTTTCATTTTTAGAGTCATATTCTATCCCTTCATAATAGTTACCCTTATTTTTGGCATATAAATATAAGTTGTTCTCTCTTTAAAATTTTGAGATACAGTGTCTTCTAACAGAACAAAATATACCCTAAATCTCTAGTGTATGGCTTTGTTCTAGTCTCCTGCCTGATCACATTCTCTCCCTTTTTTTTTAATCATCTTCTTTCTTTTTTCAACCAACTTCTTATCAGTTCCTTTTATAAAATCTTCTATAATTTTCATCTTAACAGTCATATTCCATCCCTTCATCATATTAACCCTTATTTTTGTACATATATAAGTTTTTCTTTCTTTAAAATTTTGGGAGGCACTTTCTTCGAACAGACCAAAATCTAGTGTGTGGCACTGATCTATATACCAGCCTGATCATATTTGATCACATTCTGGTTTTTTTTGTTTTGTTCTGTTTTTGTTTGTTTTTATCTTTTTCTTTTTTCTTTCTTTCCGTTTCTTTTCACCCCACTTCAGGTCTTTTCTGATTTGTTTAGAGTATATTTTCTGGGGATGTTGTTACCCTCTTAGCATTTTGTTCTCTCATTCATCTAGTCTCCTCTGGACAAAATGACAAGATGGAAAAAATCACCTCAACAAAAAGAACAAAAGGTAGTACCGACTGCCAGGGACCTACTCAATACGGACATTAGTACGATGTCGGACCTGGAGTTCAGAATCATGATTTTAAAGATACTAGCTGGGCTTGAAAAAAGCATGGAAGTTATTAGAGACACCCTTTCTGGAGAAATAAAAGAACTAAAATCTAACCAAGTTGAAATCAAAAAGGCTATTAATGAGGTGCAATAAAAAATGGGGGTGCTAACTGCTACGATAAATGAGGTGGAAGAGAGAATCAGTGAGATAGAAGACCAAATGATGGAAAATCAAGAAGCTGAGAAAAAGAGACATAAACAACTACTGGATCACGAGGGCAGAATTCGAGAGATAAGCGATACCATAAGACGAAACAACAAGAGAATAATTGGAATCCCAGAAGAAGAAGAAAAAGAGGGGCAGAAGGTATATTGGAGCAAATTATAGAAGAGAACTTCCTTAATTTGGGGAAGGAAACAGGCATCAAAATCCAGGAGGCACAGAGAACCCCTCTCAAAATCAATAAATATAGGTCAACAACCCGACATCTAATAGTAAAACTTATGAGTATCAGAGACAAAGAGAAAATCCTGAAAGGAGCTCGGGAGAACAGAAATGTAACCTACAATGGTAGAAACATTAGATTGGCAACAGACCTATCCACAGAGACCTGGCAGGCCAGAAAGGACTGGCAGGATATATTCAGAGCACTAAATGAGAAAATATGCAGCCAAGAATACTATATCCAACTAGGCTGATATTGAAAATAGAAGGAGAGATAAAAAGCTTCCAGGACAAACAAAAACTAAAGGAATTTGCAAACATGAAACCAGCCCTACAAGAAATCTTGAAAGGGGTCCTCTAAGCAAAGAGAGAGCCTAAAAGCAACATAGACCAGAAAGGAACACAGACAATATACAGTAACAGTCACCTTACAGACAATACAATGGCACTAAATTCCTATCTTTCAATAGTTACCCTGAATGTAAATGGGCTAAATGCCCCAATCAAAAGACACAGGCTATCAGATTGGATTAAAAAACAAGACCCATCAATATGCTATCTGCAAGAGACTCATTTTAGACCCAAAGACACCCCCAGATTGAAAGTGAGGGGGTGGAAAACCATTTACCATGGTAATGGACACCAAAAGAAACCTGGGGTGGCAATCCTTATATCAGACAAATTAGATTTTAAACCAAAGACTGTAATAAGAGATGAAGAAAGACACTATATCCTACTTAAACGGTCTATCCAACAAGAAGATTTAACAATTGTAAATATCTATGCCCCTAACATGGGAGCAGCCAATTATATAAGCCAATTAATAACAAAAGCAAAGAAACACATTGACAACAATACAATAATAGTGGGGGACTTTAACACCCCCCCTCACTGAAATGGACAGATCATCTAAGCAAAAGATCAACAAGGAAATAAAGACTTTAAATGACACACTGGACCAAATGGACTTCACAGATATATTCAGAATATTCCATCCCAAAGCACCAGAATACACATTCTTCTCTAGTGCCCATGGAACATTCTCCAGAATCGATCACATCCTAGGTCACAAATCAGGTCTCAACTGGTACCAAAAGATTGGGATATTCCCTGCCTATTTTCAGACCACAATGCTTTGAAACTAGAACTCAATCACAAGAGAAAAGTCAGGAAGAACTCAAATACATGGAGGCTAAAGAGCATCCTACTAAAGAATGAATGGGTCAACCAGGAAATTAAAGAAGAATTTAAAAAATTCATGGAAACCAATGAAAATGAAAACACAACTATTCAAAATCTTTGGGATGCAGCAAAGGCAGTCCTAAGAGGAAAGTATATAGCAATACAAGCCTTTCTCAAGAAATAAGAAAGGTCTCAAATATACAACCTAACCCTACACCTAAAGGAGCTAGAGTAAAAATAACAAATAAAGCGTAAACCCAGCAGGAGAAGAGAATCATAAACATCAGAGGAGAAATCAATGAAATAGAAACCAAAAGAACAGTAGAACAGATCAACAAAACGAAAAGCTGGTTCTTTGAAAGAATTAACAGGATTGATAAACCCCTGGCCAGACTTACCAAAAAGAAAAGAGAAATGATCCAAATAAATAAAATCAAGAATGAAAGAGGAGAGATCACAACCAACACCAAAGAAATACAAACAATTATAAGAACATATTATGAGCAACTCTATGCCAGCAAAATAGATAACCTGGAAGAAATGGATGCATTCCTAGAGATGTATTAACTACCAAAACTGAACCAGGAAGAAATAGAAAATCTGAACAGACCTATAACCACTAAGGAAATTGAAGCAGTCATCAAAAATCTCCAACAAACAAGAGCCCAGGGCCAGATGGCTTCCCAGGGGAATTCTACCAAACATTTCAAGAAGAATTAATACCTATTCTTCTGAAACTGTGCCAAAAAATAGAAATGGAAGGAAAACTTCCAAACTCATTTTATGAAGCCACCATTACCTTGATCCCAAAACCAGACAAAGACCCCATCAAAAAGGAGAATTACAGACCAATATCCTTGATGAACACGGATGTAAAAATTCTCACCAAAATACTAGCCAATAGCATCCAACAGTACATTAAAAAGATTATTCACCACGACCAAGTGGGATTTATCCCTGGGCTGCAAGGTTGGTTCAACATCCGCAAATCAATCAATGTGATACAATACATTAACAAAAGAAAGAACAAGAATCATATGATCCTCTCAATAGATGCAGAAAAAGCATCTGACAAAGTCCAGCACCCTTTCTTGATCAAAACTCTTCAGAGTATAGGCATAGAGGGTACATACCTCAATATCATAAATGCCATCTATGAAAAACCCACAGCAAATATCATTCTCAATTGGGAAAAACTGAGAGCTTTCCCCCTAAGGTCAGGAACACGGCAGAGATGTCCACTATCACCACTGCTATTCAATATAATATTAGAAGTCCAAGCCACAGCGATCAGACAACAAAAAGAAATCAAAGGCATCCAAATTGGCAGTGGATATGATACTTTATGTGGAAAACCCAAAGACTCCACCCCAAAACTGCTAGAACTCATACAGGAATTCAGTAAAGTGGCAGGACATAAAATCAACGCACAGAAATCAGTGGCATTCCTATACACCAAAAACAAGACAGAAGAAAGAGAAATTAAGGAGTTGATCCCATTTACAATTGCACCAAAACCATAAGATATTTAGGAATAAATCTAACCAAAGAGGCAAAGCATCTGTACTCAGAAAACTATAAAACACTCATGAAAGAAATTGACAAAGACACAAAGAAATGGAAAAACGTTCCATGCTCACGGATTGGAAGAACCAATATTGTGAAGATGTTAATGCTACCTAGAGCAATATACACATTCAATGCAATCCCCATCAAAATACCATCCACTTTCTTCAAAGAAATGGAACAAATAACTCTAAAATTTGTATGGAACCAGAAAAGACCCTGAATACCCAGAGGAATGTTGAAAAAGAAAATCAAAGCTGGTGGCATCACAATTGCTGACTTCAAGCTCTATTACAAAGCTGTAATCATCAAAACAGGATGGTATTGCAAAAAACAGACACATAGATCAATAGAACAGAATAGATAGCCCAGAAATGGACCCTCAACTCTATGGTCAACTAATATCCGACAAAGCAGGAAAGAATGTCCAATGGAAAAAAGACAGTCTCTTCATCAAATGGTGTTGGGAAAATTGGACAGCTGTATTCAGAAGAATGAAACTGGTCCGTTTCCTTACACCACACACAAAAATAGACTCCAAATGGTTGAAAGACCTCAATGTGAGACAGGAATCCATCAAAATCCTAAAGGAGAACACAGGCAGCAACCTCTTCGACCTCAGCCACAGCATCTTCTTCCTAGAAACATCACCAAAGGCAAGGGAAGCAAGGGCAAAAATGAACTATTGGGACTTCATCAAGATAAAAAGCTTTTGCAAAGCTAAGGAAACAGTCAACAAAACCAAAAGACAATCGACAGAATGGGAGAAGATATTTGCAAATGACATATGAGATAAAGGGCTAGTATCCAAAATCTGTAAAGAACTTATCAAACTCAACAACCAAAGAACAAATGATCCAATCAAGAAATGGGCAGAAGACATGAACAGACATTTTTCCAAAGAAGACATCCAAATGGCCAACAGACACATGAAAAAGTGCTCAACATCACTCGGCATCAGGGAAATCCCAATCAGAACCTCAATGAGTTATCACCTCACACCAGTCAGAATGGCTAAAATTAACAAGTCAGGAAACGACAGATGTTGGCAGGGATGCGGAGAAAGGGGAACCTTCCTACACTGTTGGTGGGAATGCAAGCTGGTGCAGCCACTCTGGAACACAGTATGGAGGTTCCTCAAAAAGTTAAAAATAGAGGTACCATATGACCCAGCAATCGCACTGGTGGGTATTTACCCCAAAGATACAAATGTAGGCATCC
>NW_022589747.1:7252494-7333393 GCF_004348235.1 Phoca vitulina | reverse complement strand
TATATATACATATATATATATATATATATATATATATATATATACAATGGAATATTATGCAGCCATCAAAAGGAATGAGATCTTGCCATTTGCAATGACGTGGATGGAACTGGAGGGTATTATGCTGAGCAAAATAAGTCAATCAGAGAAAGACATGTATCATATGATCTCAATGATATGAGGAATTCTTAATCTCAGGAAACAAACTGAGGGTTGCTGGAGTGGTGGAGGGTGGGAGGGATGGCATGGCTGGGTGATAGACATTGGGGGGGGTATGTGCTATGGTGAGCGCTGTGAATTGTGTAATGCTGTTGAATCACAGACCTGTACTTCTGAAGTAAATAATACACGATATGTTAAAAAATAAAAAAGAAGATAGCAGGAAGGGAAAAATGAAGGGGGGGAAAGCGGAGGGGGAGATGAACCATGAGACACTATGGACTCTGAGAAACAAACTGAGGGTTCTAGAGGAGAGGGGAGTGAGAGGATGGGTTAGCCTCGTGATGGGTATTAAGGAGGGCACGTACTGAATGGAGCACTGGGTGTTATACGCAAACAATGAATCATGGAACACTACATCAAAAACTAATTATGTAATGTATGGTGATTAACATAACATAATAAAAAAAAGATCAACAAAAATTCAATATTCTCATCAAAATAAAAAGCTGATTACAGAGGGGCAACTGGGTGGCTCAGTCAGTTAAGCATCTGCCTTCAGCTCAAGTCATTATCCCAGGGTCCTGGGATGGAATCTGCTTCTCTTTCTCTGCTCCTCCCCTTTCTTGTGCTCTCTCTCTCTCTCTCTCAGATAAATACTTAAAATCTTTAAAAATAGTTTTAAACAAAGCTAATTACACAGGATTGAAAAGATCAATTTCAGATATCAATTTTGTAACTGTAAATACTATTGCATACAGAAATAATCAAAAAGAAAATGTGGTTCAACCATAGGCAAACTTTGGAGAGTGCCCAAGTGTCCATCAACTGATGAATGGATAAAGAAGATGTGGTGTGGAGGAGGGGAAAGATGGTGGAGGAGTAGGGGACCCTATTTCAACTGGTCCCCGGAATTGAGCTGGATATCTACCAGACCACTCTGAGCACCCACGAAACCAGCCTGAGATGTAAGAAGATCTGGATCTCTACAAACAGAATATCGCAGGCGGTTGGTTGTGAGGTACGAAGCGGAGAGCCGTGATTCCGCGGGCGGATATCAGAGGATAAACGGCAGCGGGAGGGTGCCTGGCCGTGGGGATCCTACACCACCGGTGAGTGACAGCCTCGTGCGCTGCAGACGGGCACAGACTCGCAGACCGGTAGCGTCGGGAAAGGACTTTAGGGCAGCCCCCGGGGGGGAAAATCACACCGGCGGGGTCGCACGCACCGAACTGCAGCCTCCAAGACGGAAACCCGGTGCGCCGGGGTCCCGCCAGTGAACTGCAACCCCCGGGGGTGGAAACCCCGAGCAGCGGAGTCGCACGCCCGAACTGGGAGCAGCTGGCGGTTTTAGAAGCACAAAGGGCAGAGACGCGCCCTGACCTGGAGGCAGGACTGGGAGTGCTGCGGAGGGGCGCACAACCCAGGCCGCTGCAGTTTATAGCAGCACGGACAGAAACGGAGACGGTGTGGCCTGGAGAGCTCACTGAAGAACAGACTGCGGTCTCTCTGCTCTGAGGCAGAGGGTTGGAAACGGTCTCTTCTGCTCTGACTCACGGAAGAGACGCGGAAAGCCACCAGGGAAAGGCGCCAGAGAACAAAAGCCCCAAAGACTGATTCCCACTGAGCCCATCCCCCACCACAGGGGCGCAGGGCAACTCCGCCCCAACAGGGTTGCCTGAGTAACAGTGCAGCAGGCCCCTCCCGCAGAAGACAGGCTGGGAAAACAAGAGGCCAGCAACCCTAAGGTCCCAAGAAAACAGGTGCATCTTGCTTGGGTTCTGGTCAATAATTTGGACTCTATACATTCCCTCAAACACCCATCAACAGAATGACTAGGAGGAGGAGCCCCCAAAACAGAAAAGACTCAGAAATTATGACTTATGCTGCAGATTTACAAATGGATGCAGACATAACCAAGATGTCGGAGATGGAATTCAGGCTAGCAATTGTGAAGACAATGGCTAGAATGGAGAAATCAATTAATGGCAACATAGAGTCTCTAAGGGCAGAAATAAAAGGTGAATTGGCAGAACTTAAAAATGCTATCAATGAGATCCAATCCAATCTAGATAATCTAACAGCTAGGGTAACTGAGGCAGAATAGAGAATAAGCGATCTGGAAGACAGTATAATAGATAAAAAGGGAAAAGAGGAGGCCAGGGAAAAACAACTCAGAATCCATGAAAATAGAATCAGAGAAATAAGTGACACCATGAGGCGTTCCAATGTCAGAATCATTGGAATCCCGGAGGGAGTGGAGAGAGAGAGAGGGCTAGAAGATGTATTTGAGCAAATCGTAGCTGAGAACTTCCCTAATCTGGGGCATGAAACAAACATTCGAGTCCTAGAGGCAGAGAGGACCCCTCCTAAGATCAAGGAAAACAGGCCAACACCCCGGCATGTAATAGTAAAACTTGCAAATCTTAGAACCAAGGAAACCATGTTAAGGGCAGTTAGGGGAAAAGGTTCCTTACGTACAGAGGGAGGAACATGAGAATAACGTCAGACCTATCCACAGAGACCTGGCAAGACAGAAAGGCCTAGCAAGACATATTCAGGGTACTAAATGAGAAGAACATGCAGCCAAGAATACTTTATCCGGCAAGGCTTTCATTTAGAATGGATGGGGAGATGCAGAACTTCCACGACCGGCAGAAGTTGAAAGAATATGTGACCACTAAACCGGCCCTGCAAGAAATATTAACGGGGGTTCTATAAAAGGAGAAAGACCCCAAGAGTGATATACAACAGAAATTTACAGGGACAATCTATAAAAACAGCGTCTTCACAGGCAACATGATGACAATTAATTCATATCTTTCAATAATCACTCTCAACGTGAATGGCCTAAATGCTCACATAAAATGGCACAGGGTTGCAGATTGGATAAAAAGACAGGACCCATCCATATGCTGTCTACAAGAGACTCATTTTGAACCTAAAGATACATCCAGACTGAAAGTGAAGGGATGGAGATCCATCTTCCATGCCAGCGGACCTCAAAAGAAAGCTGGGGTAGCAATTCTTATATCAGACAAATTAGATTTTAAACTAAATTCTGTAATAAGAGACACAGAAGGACACTATATCATTCTTAAAGGGTCTATCCAACAAGAAGATCTAACAATTGTAAATATCTATGCCCCCAACATGGGAGCAGCCATCTACATAAGCCAACTGTTAACCAAAATAAAGAGTCATATTGATAACAATACGTTAATTGTAGGAGACCTCAATACTTCACTCTCAGCAATGCACAGATCATCTAAGCAGAAAATCAACAAGGAAACAAGAGCTTTGAATGATACATTGGACCAGATGGACCTCATAGATATATACAGAACATTCCACCCTAAAACAACAGAATACTCATTCTTCTCGAGTGCACATGGAACTTTCTCCAGAATAGACCATATACTGGGTCACAAATCAGGTCTCAACTGATACCAAAAGATTGAGATTATTCCCTGCATATTCTCAGACCACAATGCTCTAAAACTGGAACTCAATCACAAGAAAAAATTTGGCAGAAATTCTAACACTTGGAAGCTAAAGACCACTCTGCTCAAGAATGTTTGGGTCAACCAAGAAATCAAAGAAGAACTTAAACAATTCATGGAAATCAGTGAGAACGAAAACACATCGGTCCAAAACCTATGGGATACTGCAAAGGCGGTCCTAAGGGGGAAATACATAGCCATCCAAGCCTCACTCAAAAAAATAGAAAAATCCCGAATTCACCAACTAACTCTACACCTTAAAGAACTAGAGAAAAAGCAACAAACGATGCCTAAGCCACGCATTAGAAGACAAATAATTAAAATTAGAGCAGAAATCAATGAATCAGAAACCAGAAACACAGTAGATCAGATCAACGAAACTAGAAGTTGGTTCTTTGAAAGAATTAATAAGATTGATAAACCACTGGCCAGACTTATCCAAAAGAAGAGAGAAAGGACCCAAATTAATAAAATTATGAATCAAAGGGGAGAGATCACGACTAACACCAAGGAAATAGAAACAATTATTAGAAATTATTATCAACAACTATATGCCAATAAACTGAGCAATCTGGATGAAATGGAGGCCTTCCTGGAAACCTACAAGCTGCCAAGACTGAAACAGGAAGAAATTGACAACCTGAATAGGCCAATAACCAGTAACGAGATTGAAGCAGTGATCAAAAACCTCCCAAAAAACAAGAGTCCAGGGCCTGATGGATTCCCTGGGGAATTCTACCAAACATTCAAAGAAGAAATAATACCTATTCTACTGAAGCTGTTTCAAAAAATAGAAACAGAAGGAAAACTTCCAAACTCATTCTATGAGGCCAGCATCACCTTAATCCCCAAACCAGGCAAAGACCCCATCAAAAAGGAGAATTTCAGACCAATATCCCTGATGAATATGGATTCCAAAATCCTCAACAAAATCCTAGCTAATAGGATCCAACAATACATTAAAAGGATCATCCACCACGACCAAGTGGGATTTATCCCCGGGATGCAAGGGTGGTTCAACATTCACAAATCAATCATTGTGATAGAACACATTAATAAGAGGAGGGAGAAGAACCATATGGTCCTCTCAATTGATGCAGAAAAAGCATTTGACAAAATACAACATCCTTTCCTGATTAAAACTCTCCAGAGTATAGGGATAGAGGGAACATTCCTCAAGCTCATAAAATCCATCTATGAAAAACCCACAGTGAATATCATCCTCAATGGGGAAAAGCTGAGAGGCTTTCCCTTAAGATCAGGAACACGTCAAGGGTGCCCACTCTCACCACTCTTGTTCAACATAGTACTAGAAGTCCTAGCAACAGCAATCAGGCAACAAAAAGAAATAAAAGGTATTCAAATTGGCAAAGAAGAAGTCAAACTCTCTCTTTTCGCAGACGACATGATACTTTATGTGGAAAACCCAAAAGACTCCACCCCCAAATTACTAGAACTCATCTAGCAATTCAGTAATGTGGCAGGATATAAAATCAATGCACAGAAATCAGTTGCTTTCTTATACACTAACAACGCAACTGTAGAAAGAGAAATTAAAGAAACGATTCCATTTACAATAGCACCAAAAACCATAAGATACCTCGGAATAAACCTAACCAAAGAGGTAAAGGATCTATACTCTAGGAACTACAAAATACTCATGAAAGAAATTGAAGAAGACACAAAAAGATGGAAAAATATTCCATGCTCATGGATCGGAAGAATAAGCATTGTTAAAATGTCTATGCTACCCAGAGCAATCTATACCTTCAATGCCATCCCGATCAAAATTCCAGTGACATTTTTCAAAGTGCTGGAACAAACAATCCTAAAATTTGTGTGGAATCAGAAAAGACCCCGAATCGCCAAGGAGATGTTGAAAAAGAAAAACAAAGCTGGGGGCATCACATTGCCCAATTTCAAGCTATATTACAAATCAGTGATCACCAAGCATGGTACTGGCACAAAAACAGACATACAGACCAATGGAACAGAATAGAGAACCCAGATATGGACCCTCAACTCTATGGTCAAATAATCTTTGACAAAGCAGGAAAAAACATGCAATGGAAAAAAGACAGTCTCTTCAATAAATGGTGCTGGGAAAATTGGACAGCCTCATGCAGAAGAATGAAACTCGACCATTCTCTAACACCACTCACAAAGATAAACTCAAAGTGGATGAAAGACCTCAATGTGAGACAGGAATCCATCAAAATCCTAGAGGAGAACATAGGCAATAACCTCTTTGACATCGGCCACAGCAACTTCTTTCAAGATACATCTCCAAAAGCTAGTGAAACAAAAGCAAAAATGAACTTTTGGGACTTCATCAAGATAAAAAGCTTCTGCACAGCAAAGGAAACAGTCAACAAAACAAAGAGGCAACCCACAGAATGGGAGAAGATATTTGCAAATGACACTACAGATAAAGGGCTGGTATCCAAAATCTATAAAGAACTTCTCAAACTCAACACCCAAAAAACAAATAATCAAGTCAAAAAGTGGGCAGAAGAGATGAACAGACAGTTCTCTGAAGAAGACATACAAATGGCTAACAGACACATGAAAAAATGTTCATCATCATTAGCCATCAGGGAAATCCAAATCAAAACCACACTGAGATACCACCTTACACCAGTTAGAATGGCCAAAATAGGAAGGAAAGAAACAACAAATGTTGGAGAGGTTGTGGAGAAAGGGGAACCCTCTTACACTGTTGGTGGGAATGCAAGTTGGTACAGCCACTTTGGAAAACAGTGTGGAGGTTCCTCAAAAATTTAAAAATAGAGCTACCCTATGACCCAGCAATTGCACTCCTGGGTATTTACCCCAAAGACACAGATGTAGTGAAAAGAAGGGCGATATGCACCCCAATGTTCATAGCAGCAATGTCTGCAATAGCCAAACTGTGGAAAGAGCCGAGATGCCCTTCAACAGATGAATGGATAAAGATGTGGTCCATATATACAATGGAATATTACTCAGCCGTCAGAAAAGATGAATACCCAACTTTTACATCAACATGGATGGGACTGGAGGAGATTATGCTAAGTGAAATAAGTCAAGCAGAGAAAGTCAATTATCATATGGTTTCACTTATTTGTGGAACATAAGGAATAGCATGGAGGACATTAGGAGAAGGAAGGGAAAAATCGGGGGGCGGGAATTGGAGGGAGAGATGAACCATGAGAGACTATGGACCTGAGAAACAAACAGGGTTCTAGAGGGGAGGGGGGAGGGGGGATTGGTTAGCCCAGTGATGGGTATTAAGGAGGGCACATACTGCATGGAGCACTAGGTGTTATACGAAAACAATGGATCGTGGATCACTACATCAAAAACTAATGATGTATTGTATGGTGACTAACATAATATAATAAAATTAAAAACTACAAAAAAAAAAAAGAAGATGTGGTGTGTGTGTGTGTGTGTGTGTGTGTGTGTGTGTGTGTGTGTATAAAATGGAATATTACTCAGCCATCAAAAAAGAATGAGATCTTGCCATTTTCAATGACCTAGATGGAGCTAGAATGTATTATGCTAAGTGATATAAGTCAGAGAAAGACAAATACCATATGATTTTACTTATATGTGGAGTTCAACAAAACAGATGAACATATGGAAAGGGAAAAAAAAAAAAAACAGAGGGAGGCAAACCATAAGAGACAATAATAGAGAGCAAACTGAGGGGTGATGGAGGGGAAGTAGGTGGGAGGTGGACTAGATGGGTGATGGGTATTAAGGAGGGCACTTGTTATGACAAACACTGGTTGTTATATGTAACTAATGAATCAATAAATTTTACTCCTAAAAACCAATATTACATTATGTTAACTAACTAGAATTTAAATAAAAATTTGTATGGAAAAAAAGATGTCATTAAAGAAGTCCATGTATGTTGAAACTATTAGCATAAGAAAACCACAAAAATATATTTAAATAGTCTTATTTATATGGCATGACAGACAGACATGACAGACATATTTTTATTCTTCAAACAAAATAATCAGGAAGTAGTAAATTCTTTGTAGTTTATGTCATTTAATATAATTTGAATAACAACTTTTGGAGCTATTAAGAGCATTGAATCATCAGTTATATGAAGATTAGGTTATTTTCCAAACCTGATATTCTGTTTCAATGAATCATACCTTAAGAAATAGCTGTTAAAATAATTTGTATCAACAGTATTTTCTTTTAATGTTAATTTATACGTTTGAAATGAAATGTAAGAATTATGACCATCAGTTGACAGTGTGGAAAAGACACATTATGTTCACCATGGCACAATGAACAAAGAGAAGGTTAAAAATGTCACTAGGAGACGCTTTTTGGCAAATACTTCATGGTTTCACTTACAACATATACTTTTAGAATGCTGTGGGGAACCCTTCAGATTTATTCCTAACATTGTAGAATAGAATGTCTTAGTAGTACTGAAATTAGTATGGCACTAGAAAATAAATGCACTTTGTATTCATTATTAGGTAGAATGTAATGAATAGTCATTAATCAGAATTTATATTTCGTATCTCCTAACACTGATGAAAGATATTAGGGTACATTCTAAATGGATGAGCAAGTGACATTTTCATTTATAAAATACAGAGAGTGGTTCTGGAAAAATGAAATGTTCTAATTTTATCATAGAAACTATTGTCATTTCAGGAAAATATCATAAATTTAAAAATTCAGATAATCATTGTGATCAAATCTGCTTCAACTTTTATGCTTTTAATTTTAACTTTCACTTTCTTGGAAGCTAGGTTATTTTTAAAAATCATTTTGCAGAAGAAAGAATATGAATCCCAAATGATTCTAAGTAACCTGAGGTTCAATTAAGGCCACAATTGTCAGGCCAGCAACTGGAACCCTGGGAAAAACGCCCACTTCTGCTGGTCTATTACTTCTCTAAATTAGCTTGTCAACCCCTTCCCAGGCCTGGGCAATAGCCTGTCTTTTTCACTTTTCCCCTCCTCGGTATCACTACATTTGTATATATATACCATTCATATGTATTTTCTGACACTTCCATTCCTCTTAATCATATCTAGATATTTCTTAGCTCAAAATTAAAGTAAATTTACTTTTCAAAGAAAGTTAGGAAATCCTCCCATGAATCCCGCAGTTTAATTGTGGAATGCTGGCTTTTCTTTTCTCAACAGCCCCTGGTATATCCCTCTATGAGTCAGCATAACTTGACTGTAATAACACTGCAAACACATTGAAATAATTGTCGTGTATTATTTGACCTTATATCTCCCTGAAGTGTGTAGGGCTTTTCAAATACCACATGTTGAATAAATGTTGTTGGATGAGTGAATGCTGTTATTCTACTTCAAACTTTCTCTTTTCTTGCATTTTTAGAACCTCTGCTCCTGGAGCTTCTCTCCACTGCCCACCTTTGTTCTTCCTGGAGAGTTCCTTACTTGCTCCAAGTTAAATGTTTATATTTCCAAGACTTCTGTCTTAACTCCCTTTTTTCTTCGATTGTTTGTAGTATTGTGTTTATGCCATTCATTCTCATGACTTCACTTTTCTCGTAAGATGACCAAATCAAATTTTACAGATAAAATTTCTCTTCACAGCTCCAGGCCATTATTACCTTCCGAACAGACATCTCAAAAACCAAAATAATGCACTTTTTTCTGCTAACCATGGCCCTTGTCACGGGTTGGCTTTTCTGGAAAGCCCACCCTGTAGCAGAGTTTAGTGTACAAGGTATTTATATGGGGCTGCCCTTGGGATTTATACTTCAGAAAGAATGAAGGGAGCCAATTAGCCAGGATGGAGCCAGGTATTGATCTGTGATGCGGGCCTGAAAATGGCACTGGTCAATCTAGTAACAATGGCAAGTTCAAGAGCTCAATGACCCATCAGAGTCATCCTGAGTTGGGTCAAGATGGTCAGGTCTTTAAAACCCAAATCAATCATTGCATTGGATCATCCTTGAACATCAGGTCGTGTAAATGGTTAGGAAAACAATCGATGGATCACATATTGCCTATAACCAGCTTTGTAAGAAATTGCCTGTCTTCCCAAAGTGGCTGTGCCATATTGCATTTTCAGCAGTAATGAAAGAAAGTTTCTATCACTCTGCATTTTTTCAGCAATTGGTATTGTTAAGTTTTGGATTTTAGTCATTTTGATACCTAATGGTATCTCATGGTTTATTTCTGCAATACCCTAATGACAAAGTTTAATATTATTTCATATGCTTATTTGTGATACATATATCTGCAGTGAGGTGTCTGTTCAGTCCTGTCCCTATTTCTAAATTTCTTTGCTTTCTTATTGTTGACTTTTGAAAAGTGCTGTATTTATTTTAGATTTAATTCCTTTATCACATATGTATTTTACAAATACTTTCTCTCAGTCTGTGACATATCTTTTTATTCTCTTAACAGTGTCTTTTACACTGCAGATGTTTTTAATTTTAATAAATACCAACTTTAAAAAATCCATCTTTAATGAATAGTGCTTTTGCATTTTATGTAAAACTCATTACCAAAGTCTCACATGTATTTCCTATGTTTTCTCTAGAAGTTGTATATTTTTGCATTTTTATTTGCTTTAATCCAATTTTATTTAGTTTTTCTGGAGGTCTAATTGTCCCAGTACCCTTTGCTGAAGACACTATCCTTTTTCTAGTTGCTACTGCATATTTGTTACAAATCATCTGACTCAATTTGTGTGGTTCTATTTCCAGTTTCTCTATTTTGTTCCACAGATCTATTTGTTTTTTCACTAAGACTGTTCTGTGTTTAGTACTGTAGCTTTATAGCAAGTCTTAAAATAGGGAAGAAATCCAACTTTTTTTTTTTTTTTTCCACTATGGTGTTGGCTAATCTAGGACATTTGCTGTTCCATAACATTTTAGAATTAGTTTGTTAATATATACGTATTATCTATCCAAAAATAGCTTTTTTAAAAAATTTCCTTGAATTGAGAGATCAGGTTGGCAAGAAATGACATCTTAATAATACTGTATCTTTGAATCCATGATCATGTATTACATCCTCATTTATTTAGATCTCTTTTGATGTCATCATCAGAATTTTGTAATTTTCTGCATCTAGAGGCTATAAACAAAATATTTTACATTTATATCCAAGTATATAATTTCTAATTTGGTGATAGTGTGAATGATACTGTATTTTAACTTGAAATATCAGTTGTTCATTGTTAGTACATATGAGAGCAATTTGGTGTGTGGTGTGTGTGTGTGTGTGTGTGTGTGTGTGCACTAATCTTGTGTCATTCAAACTTGAAATTGTTCATTAGTTACATGAGATTTTGGTTGATTCTTTGGGATTTTCTACACATTCATGGCATCTGCAAAGAAAGATGATTTAGTTTTTCCTCCTTAATATGTATAGTTTTCATTTCCTTTTCTTGTCTTAATGCACTAGCTATGACCTCTAGTATGATATTTAATAGACACATGAGAGAGGCATTCTTACCTTTTTCCAACCTCAGGGGAAAATTGTCCAGTTTCTTGACATTTACTATGTTAGCTATAGGATTTTTGTAAATATTCTTTTTCAAGTTGAGGAAATTCCCCCTCTATTCCTAATTTACTGAGAGGTTTTAGCATGAATTGGAGTTGCTATTTTGTCAAATGCTTTTTCTGCATTTATTAATATGATAATATGATTTTTTTCTTCTTTAGCCTGTTGATATGGTGGAATGCTTGATCAATTTGTGAATTGCTGAATCAGTTATAAATACCTGAAATAAATCCAACTTGAACATTTTGTATAATTCTTTTTTTATAAATTGTTGGATTCCATCTGCTAATATTTTATTGAGTATTTTGCATCTATATTCTTGCGACATACTGATTTGTGTTTTTTTTTTTTTTCTTTTTGAAATACCTTTGCTGGTTTTGGTTATTAGTATAATACTGGTATCATTGAATGAGTTGGGAAGTATTCCCTTTGTTTCTATTTTCTGAGAGAAATAGTAGAGAATTTGTATAATTATTTCATTAGGTGTTTGGTAGATTTCACCAGTGAACCTATCTGGGCCTGACACTTTCTGTTTTGGAAGTTATTAGTGATTCAATTTATTCAATAGACATGGAGCTACACAGATAATCTTTTTCTTTTTGTGCGAGTTTGCTATATTGTTAGAGTTTTTGTGTCAGGATCACACTGAATAACAAAGTGAGTTTGAAAGTATTCCCTCAGCTTCTATTTCTGGGAAACATTTTGTGAAAAATTAATGCTAATTTTTCTTTAAACATTTGATGAAATTCACCAGTGAATCTACCAGTGGATTGGTATTTTCTTTTGGGAAGTTTTCAATCTAATACAATCTCTACTTGTTGTAGGCCTATTCTGATTTTCTATTTCTTCCTGAATCAGTTTTGGTAGTTTGTGCCTATATAAGAATTTGTACATTTCATCTAGGTTATTTAATTTATTGGCATACAATTACACATAGCATTCTCCTATATTTTTTCTAAATTTCTGTAAGATTAATAACAATGACTCCTTTTTCATTCTTGATTTTAATAATGTTAATCAGTCTAGCTAAAATATGTGAATTTTGTTAATTATTTCAAAGAATAGACTTTTCACTTCACTGATTTTCTCTCTTATTTGTCTATAGTTTATGTCATTTATTTTTGTTCCTATCATATTTCTTCCTTTCCTTTTAGTTGATTTTGAATTAATTTGATCTTCCTTTTCTAGTTTTTTGTGGTAGAAAGGTTTTTTTTTTGTTTGATATCCTTTTTTTTTTAATTTTTAAGGTAGTCATTTACAACTGTAAGTTTTTCTCTGGGTTCTTCTTTTGTTACATCTCCTAAATTTTGGTATGTTGTGCTTTTGTTTTTGATTATACCAAAATATTTTCAATATCCTCTTGTGATTTTCAGCTTGACTCATTGTTAATTTTCCACTATTTGTGAATTTCCCAAATTTTATTTTGTTACTGACATTTTTCTATCTCATTCCATTGTGGCAAGATACATACTTTGTATAATTTTAACCTTTTTCAATTTATAGACATATATGGCCTCACATATAGTTTGTTCAGCCATGGTCTATGTGTGCTTATGAAGAATATATATCCTGCCAGGTGCCTGGGTGGCTCAGCTGGTTAAGCGGCTGCCTTCAGTTCACGTCATGATCCTGGAGTCCCAGAACTGAGCCCCATGTCAGGCTCCCTGCTCAGTGGGGAGTCTGCTTCTCCCTCTCCCTCTGCTCCTACCCTGACTCCTGCTCGTGCTCGCTCTCTTTCTCTCTCTCTCAAATAAATAAATAACATCTTAAAAAAAAAAGAATAATATATATCCTGCTGTTCTTGAATGAGTGTTTCCTGGAAATAGGTCTGGTTGGTTTGGTGTTGTTATTTAAGTCATCTATTACCTTACTGATAATTTTACCTTGTTTTTTTTTTTTTTTAAGATATTATTTGTTTATTTGAGAGAGAGAGAGCACAAGCAGGGGAAGTGCAGCAGAGGGAGAAGCAGACTCCCCGCTGAGCAGAGAGCTCAACATGGGGCTCAATCCCAGGACCTTGGGATCATGACCTGAGCTGAAAGCAAATGCTTAACTAGGACACCTAGGCTCCCCTCACCTAGTTTTTCTGTTCATTATTGAATGCTAGCTATTGATTTATTCAATATTATTATTTTATTTTATATTTCTCTCTTAACTTTTGTCAGTTTTTGCTTCATATATTTTAAGGCTCTGTTCTTAGGTACCTTTTCTTTACACTTAACTATTTTTCCTTGATGACTTATTTTTCATCATTATAAAATGTTCCTCTTTCTTGCTAATAACATTTGTCTTAAACTTTATTTTGCCCAATATTTAGTATAGACATGTAGCTACTTTTGGTAACTATTAGGATAGTATACATTTCTCCATCTTTAAAATTTCAACCTTTTTGTTTCTTTGAATTTAAAGTGTGTTTCTTTTCAACAGCATATAGTTGTATCATATTGTTTAATCCACTCTGATAATCTCTGTCTTTTGTTTGGACTGTTTAATCCATATACACGATTTTTATTGTTATAAAATACATATAACATAAAATTTACCATTTTAATTGTTTTAAAGTGTACATGCTACAGGTATTTACAAGATTCATAGCTATTTAGTTCCAGAACATTGTCATCACCAAAGAAGAGAAACTCATGCCCATTAAGTAGTTACTCACTATTCATTCTTCCCATAGCCCCTGCCAAACACAAATTTGCTTTCTGTCTCTCTTGATTTGCCTGTTCTGAATATTTCATGTAAATGGAATCTTACAATATGTAAACTTTTTTGTGTTATTTTTTTCACTTAGCAAATGTTTTCAACGTTCATTTATGCTATATGAAAAAAGCCAGTACGTATCAATGTATCATTCTATATTTTGGCTGAATACATTGTACTTCCATTGTATGGATGTACCACATTTTATTTATTCATTCATCAGGTGATGGACATTTGGTTAATTTCTACTTTAAACTATTGCTAATAGTGCTGCTATGAATACTCATGCATGAGTTTATGTTAGAATATATGATTTAATTCTCTTGAATATAATTGGAAGTGTAATTGATTGATCATGTAGAAATTCTATTTAACTTTTTGAGGAACCTATAAATTATTTTCCACAGTGGCTATACTACTTTACATTCCCATCATAAATGGATGTAGATTCTAATTTCTCCACATCCTTACCAACACTTGTTAATTTCCTTTGCTTTTTTCTTTTTCAATTATAGCCATACTGGTACATAAAAAGTGGTATCTCATTGTGGTTGAATTCATTTTCATTTAATGTAATTACTGACAAGGGAGGACTTATGTCTGCCACCTGCAATTTATTTTTGTTATGTCATGTCTTTTATTATACTTCTGCCCTTCTACTACCCCCTGCTTTGGTGTTAAATAGATATTTTCTACTGTGTATTTAATTTCTTTTTTGTTTCTTCTATATTTTTTACATAATTTTTTATAATTAACATCTTAAACTAAACCAGTATAATTCAGATTAATACCAACTTAACTTCAAAAGTATATAAGAATCTTTCTGCATTTAATAGCTTTCTTCCTACCCCTTTTTTTCGTGACAATATTCTCATACATGTCACTTCTTTATATATCATAAGCTCACAAACACAGAGACATTATTATTGCATTATGCAGTTTTTAAAATTTAGATGGAAGGAAAGAATCACAAATAAATACACACACTGTCTTTTACATTTAACTATGTAGTTACGCTTACCAGTGATTTTTATTTTTTCTGTGTGGATTTGAGTTTTTTTTACAGAATGGATTCAGTACAGTGTATTTTCATTTAAAATTGAAGGACTCTTTTCCATATTTCTCATAAGGTATGTCTACTGGCAATTGATTTTTTTAGTTAACATCTTAATTCACTTTCATTTTTGAAAAATAAAAATCACTTTCACATTTTGAAGGATTTTGAAGGATAGTTTTACTGGATTTACAATTCCTTGACAGTCTTTAATTTCAACCATTTGAATATATCTTCCCACTGACTTTTGTCCTCCATAATTACTGATTACATAATTCAGCTACTATTCTTACTGAGTATCCTTTGTACATAACCAGGTGATTCACTCTTTTTGCTTAAACATTCTTTGTCTTTGGCTCTAAATAGTTTTATTATTATGTTTCTAGGCATGGAACTCTGAGATTTCCCCTATTTGGAGTATGTTGAATTTCAGGGGTAGGTAGTTTGCTGTTTTTCATTAATTTGGAAACATTATTTATTTAAATATTATTTCTGTCCTCTCTCTTTATCCTCTTTGGAACACCTATTTTAAGTAAGTTATGATGCCTTAGAGTTTCTCATGAGACTTTGAGGCCCTGTTAATATTTCTTCACTTCTTTTTTTTCTTGTTTTCAGACTACATAATCTCAACTCACCAATCTTCAAGTATACTGATTCTTTCTTCTTTCATCTCAAATCTGCTATTGATCTTTTATAGTGTTTTTTTTTTTTTTTTTATGATGTACTTTTCAACTCAGGAATTTTCTTTAATTATTTTTATAATTTTTGGATCATTATCCACACTTTATTTAGAGCTATTTCATTTTCAAACTTTCCTTTAGTTCTTTAGATATGGTTTCCTTTAGTTCTGAGCATATTTATTGTAATATATGATTAATGTCTGATTAAAAACCTTTGTTTAGCAATTCTGATCTCTGGGCTTCCTTAAGAACTGTTTTTATTAACTGTTTTTCCCCTTTTTTAGGGTCATACTTTTCCTGTTTCTTCACATGTTCTCATCATTTTGTTGTTCATATGTTGAAAACTGGATGTTGAAACAGGACAATATGGCAATTCTGGAACTAGATCCCCCCTACCCCCACAATGTTCATTGTGCTGCTATTCTTTCTCTTGATGTTGCTGCTTTGGAATTTTGTGTTGTAGTTTTTATTGTTTTTTAATGAGTTTCCTGATATAATTATGTAAATTTTGTACTCTTTTTTATATACTTCCACTGCATTCTCTTCTTCCTTAGAATACTGGTCAGCTGATGATTGGATAGAGTTTTCCTAAATGCCTGAAACCAGTAAGTCTCCCAGTCTGTGCCAAGGAACTGTGCATGTTTGGAGCACATCTTTAATGCTTTTGCAGGCATTTCTAACTCTACCTGAGCCTTTACATTTACTTTGCACTGAGCCCCAAGGTCAGTCAAATGTGAGTGCTTAGAGCCAAGTTTTTCCTGCTCATGCACACATCCCTGCATACGTTAGAAGTCTCCTACAGTCCCAGCAATATTTCAGAGCTTTTCAAAACTTCCTATGTTCTTTGAATCAAAGACCTTAGCTTTAGCTTTTATTTATTTATTTATTTTAAATCAGCATCTTGTTTACCCCAACTCCTATCACCTCCTGAGGCAGCTGTCATTTTGGACAATTGCAACTGAGTTTTTGAACAAATAACTTAAGGTGAAGGCCGTTCACTTTGAAGGAGCTCTGGGCCAAGTTAAATAGAGGCAATCTCTGAGAAAGGAGTTTCCGCTGTCAGGTGAAATGGTGAAAATTATCTGCAGTGTGCTTTTCAATGTCTCCAAATGCATTCCCTCCCTCCAATGATTGCAGAGTGGTTGGTTTTCTTTACTACCATGATTGGTTCTCAAAGCTACTACACAGCTGGGAAAGATGGGAGGAAATAAGGCAAATTAACAACATCACAAAATTCACTTTTCTTGCCAAGAGTGTCATTTTTTCTTGAATGTACACTTCTCAGATGGATACAAGCTTTTGGCTACTTTTGAGAGTTTTAAAATTTTTATTTTGATGGTGTTTGCCAGTGTTTTCATTGCTCTTATGGAGGAATGGATTTTTAAGGTGCTTATTCTGTCACTCTAGAAATGACTCCTGCTAGGGTATTTTTTGTAGTCCCTTTGCTTCTGTCAACTGTGATTTCCATTTCTTAAACATATTAAAATATATTTTGTCTGATATCAAATTGGTAGAGTATGATTTGACTCATTCTATTACTTTATTTTATGCTACATAAGCTACATATTATTTTTTGCTTTGTTGAGATTCCCTTTATTTAAATTCTTTCCAGGTATGATAATATTTTATTTTTAATGCCTTTGAGAATATATATATATAGTATATATAGTATATACGATATGTATTATGTATTATATAATATTATATAAATATATTATAATATATAATAATAATATTATATATTATAATGCATTTGAGAATATATATATATATATACACACACACATTCATTTAAGGACATATGTTCTGCTTAAGGTAACATCCTTTTTTTTTCAAATAGAATATTATACGTAAATTCTGTATTATACATTGTTTTGTTAAATACTCAGTTCTAATAATAAAATATTATCTATATATTATCTCACTTTATTTTAACCAATTTAAGATTTCCTTTTATTATCCTCTAACCAGTTAATATTGTAGGTTCTGCATATATATGTCAATTTTTTTGTACTCATTCATATAAAAAGCCATTTGGATGAGACCAAAATTATTTTTATGAACTCAACTGATAATTAATAGTCTAATGTGTAACTGATTTTGTTTTTAGCATTGTCAATTTAAAATATTATGATACGTAATAGAAATAATACTAGTTGTCATTTACTGAGTCTTTACTATACATAACTAGACATTATGCTGTTGTTTATTTATATACTTGAGTCCTTAATGTGTTTACTAGAAGTAAAGCCCACCCCAGATGACATGAGAGAATGAAGGCTGACAAGAGATGACAAACTTTTATGATTTAGCCTAGATAGTAAGTGTGAAAGTTAGGGTTTACTCTTCATCTTTTCTGGCTTCGAAGTGTATGTGTTAATAGGTACCCGTTACTGCTCCTCCAGTGATTAATGACTTGCACTTTCCAAAAAGAAAAGCTTGTAGCATGAAAGAATATTGATTTTTGCTCTTTTGATTTAGTTTACTTAAATCTATACTTATGTGGTAACATAGATAAAGAAATTTGAAGAATAGGGAAACCTCTAGTTCAATTTCACATCAACATTGAACCATAGGAGTGAGATGGTGAACAATGGAATAACTAAAACAAAATGCAATTTTAGTTAGGTCAGATAAATCATTTCCTCCTGAATATATGTCAGTAAAAATCAGTGTTCAAATTATCCAGAATTGCCACATTTTTGAGGCATCTACAGATTCATTTTTTTCTTTTCTTTTTATCCAAGGAACCATATTACTAGATGGAATTTATAAAGGAATCAGCAGGCTTCAGTGGGGATTTTGCTGATTAATTTTAGATAAGCTACAATAACATTACTGGCTAATAAGGGTTAGACTCCACATGAAGCATTTTAAAGATTTCTTAACTCTGTTGGTGTCTTACAAATCCCAAGAGTGATAATATGCATCTATCTCTGTCTCTTTCTCCATCTGTATATGATTGTATTATGAAGACCTGTTATTGCAGTATTCAAAAATTTCCACTGAACCCAAATATAAATATGTCATCTTATACTTCAAATCAGTAAACATATTTGAAACGACCATCTTGGTATTACATTTAAAGCATAGTTTGAAATATGTTTTCTACATTACCTTTTTAAAAATGGTTGATCTTATCTATTCAAAATGTTTATAACATATGGTTTGAATCATAAACATATAGATCATACTACCAAGGTTCCTGTGCATATCTGCTGAGAAAGGGGAGAGGACATCTACTAAACTATGAACTAGTTGTGTAATTTGCAGCATGCCTTTCGATCTCATCAGTATCATTTATGGTATTCAACTAATAATATTCCAATATTTTTTATGCTACTTGCGTTTGAATAATAATTTATGCTTTTTAAGCACATTTTCAATAATAACCTCATAAGCACAGAAAAAATATAAGGTAGATGCAACTGTGCTCATCTCAAAGACTAAGAAACTAAATCCCAGATATTAATTATGCAAATGGATGTCAATGTTAGTACTAGAACCTAGGTCTTAAGTTTTCCTCCATGTAATTTTTACACAAAAATATAATATACATACACACATATGTGTTTATGCACATGATTATTATATACTTAATATAATAAAAATATATACTCACCTATACAATATACACTCCCATTTATTTTTACTATTGTTATTATTTAATATATAATTTAATATTTAAATTAATAATGCTACTTAGAATACATAGGATTAGGATATGAGAACCAGGGAAGGATGAAATGGATTGTAGAATAAATGTAGGTATGTTTGCAACCTACATATGTAGTATGTTTTAGAAAGCTACAACATTATTAATTGAAGCTTTGTAATCAAATCCACTAAATTTATATTGGGAAGAAGGCTACTTGAAATAATCAGAGATTTAAAAAAACCAAATTAGAATCTTCAAGTAGTAGAATCTTCAAGTAGGTTTTGTTATGCTAAAACAGGTAATTGTCATAACAACAACTGAGTCTAGATAAGCCTCTGATTTGAGGAACCTTTCACATGGAAGCTTCCTTATTAACCCCATAGAAATGGTTATGTAACACCTACAGGCAAACATTCTGTCACCTATGTCTTGGTAACAAAGACATTTTTGTTTGTTTGTTTGTTTGATTAACTGGAACATCTACCTGATGGAAAATAACTAAAAGAATGAAATTCACTACGTTGAATGCTGTGTATTCAACTAAAAATAGTCTAATTTTGAATTGCCTTAATAATGTACTATATTTTATTATTATTGGCTGCTATTCAAAGAAAACTAAATCATATTAGAATAAATTAGTAAAACTTGTAATCTCTTTGAAACTAACTGTAATGAGTTACAAGTCAACATATATTACACAGACACGCGTGCGCACACGCACACACACACACACACAGATAAGACATAATTCCAGCCTCAATGCAAAATTTTCGCATAGAGAAAAGGTGAAAGGACCCCTTCTCCAGGTCATCTGTACTATGAAATGGATACAATGAAAGCCATTAAATATTTGGGACATCCAAGTATCCTGGTTTTGAAACTATTTTCAAAACACATTTTTTTGGTGGGAGTGATTTTATAACCAGTTCTTCTTACAGAAAATAACACAAATATAACACTGACTCCACATATATAGATTCCTAAGACACTTTTTGATTGTTGTAAATCAACATGTTTCCCAGTCTCAGATGCATGTTAATGAGTCAGGATAATAGCTTTGAGGACTCTGATAATCTAGCATACACAAGAGGACGTGTTTGGATGTTCAAAGCTAATACCCACAGTCTGGACTTCTCTTAGAGGACACCACCATCACCTCCATCTCTCTCCTTGTATCGTTCCAAAGTATTGCTTTTATCCATTTTATTAAAGAAGCAACAACAACAAAATCTTACATGTAACATAACACACTATCACTTAAAGGAGATAGAATAGGATGATGGTAAAAGTTCATATTCTAAACCTTAGCATAAAATATGTTTTGTTTTGCCAAAATATACAACTTGAGCTTTATTTCATTATGGATGGCTGATGACAAAATTTTATCATTCAGTTATATCCTATAAGAATTTATCATGATTATTTATTTTGGAGCAGGACTATAGAAAAACCAGAATAATTAATTCTAGAAATAAACCAGACCATGCAGCAAATGAAGAAGCAAAATTGTATGGGCAAAGATCTTATAATATTAGAATAGATAAAATGAAAATAAAACTCTGGTATAGACTTTAAAAATAAAGTCAGAAGTCCTGTCATATTTCTTAACAGTGCTAGGGACCACTAGCATTTTGTTTAGGAAAAAAAAATTTTTTTAAATAATAGCCTCACATTTTTATATGTTATATTTTAATTCCAGGCTCTGGCTCTTTGTTTTATTTTTCATTGAAAGGGAAAAATAAAATTCTTGGATTGAAAAAAGATCATCAGTAGTAAAAACCAGTAATAGTCTGTCTAGAAAATAAAGGCTAACCCAGGAGATAACTGGACGAAAGTTGTAGGAGACCCCCACTGAAATGCAGTAATTGAGATTCTTAGGGACTGGATATAATGATGACTTGGGATCTGGGAAGAGGCCTATAGTGGGGTCTGTCTTAGAACCACAAATCTGTAGCTTCTGGAGCTCTCCATGGTAAGAAGGGTCTTTGGAATGTCTTCATGATACAGATTCTATCCTAGGAAGCAGATGATTAATGATCATAGAGAGGCCTCCAAGATGAACGCCAGACAATCAACTCAGAGAACCCATTACTAATGGGTTCATAATTCTTTTGAATGTGAATTTGGTAATTCACATTCACATTACCAAAATATGTGAACAGAGGCATTGTTCCTAATGTGATCATTATGAAATCATTTAGTGACTGTGAATCCTGTCAGGCTGCTCACTCTCAGAATTTACCTTTTATTCAATTCTTGATACAAGGATACGGGATTAACAACAAATAAGGGGATTACTATTTAAAAGGTAATGTGAGGGGTGCTTGGGTGGCTTAGTTGGTTAAGTGTCTAACTCTTGATTTTGGCTCAGGTCATGACCTCAGAGGCATGAGATCGGGCCCTGTATGGGGCTCCATGTGGGGTTTGGAGCCTTTTTAAGATTCCCCCTCTCTCCCTTTTCTTCTGCCCCTTCCTGCTCCTGTCTGTGCACACATGCTCTCTCTCTCTAAGAAATAAAAATTTAAAAAAATAAAAATAAAAGGCAACATGATATGTATCTCTAAGAGAACATGTAATGATTATATTAGTTTGCTACCAGTGACTGAATGACTTACACAACAGAAATATATTTTCTCAGGAGGATAGAAGCCCGAGATAATTCTCTGCTGAGACCTCTCGCCTTGGCTTGCAGATGGTTACCTTCATGCTGTTTCCTCACATGGCCTTTTCTCTGTGGGCACATCACTGGTGTCTCTTCCTCTTCTTATAAGGACACCAGTTATGCAGAATTTGGGTTCCACCCTAACTACCTCATTTTAACTTAATGACCTCTTTAAAGGCCTTATCTCTAAATAGTCACATTCGGAGATACCAGATTTGCAGATTTCAACATATGAATTTCACTGGAACATAATTCAGCCCATATCAATGATGTTAGGGAAATTACAAATGACCAATAGCCATAAGAGACATTTTAAAGTTTCTAAAAATTATCTCATGATTTCATTAGAATCTGATGATAAAGATAATTTATGCAAAATATTTAAAAGCTGAAAAAATAAAAAGTATTGAAATTAATATAGTGAAACAAGCTTGCTCTGATTCTTAAATGAGACAATAATAAAGTAAAACAAAAATAAATAATGCAGTGATCCTTTTTTGAAGTTACTCATTTAAAAACAAATAACAAACCTTATTTGAATCAGGGTTCCTATCAAAAGAATAACACATTTTTTTATTTTGCAGATTTGTCTACTATTATCTTCTTATAGTCCCTAAGTAAATTATTTTTAAAGGCAATAAAACATATAAAAAGTTTTTATGACTTAGGGCTAAATGAAAAGTTAATATATGAAAGTCAATAGCTTATCTATAACTGGAAAGATTAGGTAGAAATAATGAGAAAATAAAAGAGAAAAAAATACTTTTTATCACAGAGGGAAAAAAAATATCAGAAAGAAAATTAACAAGAAATATAAAAGGCTTCGAAATATAAATTTTTTGAGAGCTATTAAGAGCACTGATATAATTTTGTCAGTTGTATTTCAAAGCTAAAATTAAAAAAGTAAAATAAAATGTGAAAAAAATCAGTTTTCCAAAATTAACTTATTAATGTTAAATAATTTACTTCCAAAATCCATAAATATTTTTGGGGGGATATGATTATAAATTTTCTTCAAAGCAAACCAACCAACCAGTGATGACAGCTAAACAATTGTATGAGAGAGAAATAGTTTGAGAGAGAAAAAGAGAGGGAGAAATTGAGACTTGGAATAACTGCAGGGCCCTCATTTTAACTACACCTACCAACTGTGTGTGTGTGTGTGTGTGTGTGTGTGTGTGTGTTTGAAAGTCTATAAAATTATACTGAAGAATCTTATTTATAGTAAGAATCTCTTAAGACTCAGCTATTGTTACTATTATCTGCACAGTTATCTTGAATCTTTAAAAAGTCTTTAATTTTAAATTGGTTGTTTTGCTTGATAATGTTATTCTGATAACACAAGACTACTTGACATTTCTTTATCTTTAAAATTATATATATAATTGTACAATTGCTTTTTCATTTTTTTCTCTGCTCTCCCTCTATGCATGGAAGTATAAAAACCATCTCTTTGTTGGAGTCTCAATTCAAACAAAAAGTTTGAAGGTCTTTGTTTTACTTAGTTAACAAACCTTTTCTCTTTCTTTATACTGACAGTTAAATGACCCTTCTCTTTTTGATATCACTCTTCCTTTACAGGGAATAAGGAGCAACAGTATCTTGTAGAGGACATCACTCCCTTCCCTTAATAATGATGATGTTAACTGCTTTAATCTTTATGACAACAATATAAGGCAGGTACTGTTAGTATCCTCATTTTCAACATGACATTGCTAGGTGTTCTGTTTTTACACAATTGTCTATCCTAGAGAAGCAAATATGAATGTTTCTTGTGAATGTTCCCAATGTGACATTTTATGTCACTATACATTTATTGAACTTGTACTGTGTACTCCTATGGAGTTAACATTTAATCTAAGATGCTCTGCATTAATTTTTTCCCAAAGAATGATATCTTCTCTCTGTAGGTGCAAGGGAAGTGAGGATATTACTACTATCCTTTTCCTTTTTTTTTTCTTTCCTGTGATTCCAATTTTGTAGCAGCCCTTTGTGATGGATTCCAACTGGTGGCACAGAAAAAAACAAAGATTGGTATAGCTCAAATGTTATAATTAGGAGAATGGAAAGGACAAAAGAGATTTTTAAATAAATGGTATATGAAGCATGAAGTGCTCTTTACGCATACTGCTAATGTTCTGGCTTCAGCAAAGCTAATCTCATTCCCACCCATCCCCCCCCAACAAGCCTGCTTCTGTAAAAATATACTTTTCTTTCTAGTCAATTGAGTACCATGGTAGGTGTGAGCTATAAGTTTGGTAGCAAAAGATGGATAGAAATATTTCCCTGACTTCATTTAGAAGATCTAAAATTTATGTCAACTTCTTATATACAAAAAGGGTTTTGTTCAGGTTTCAAACAAATCACTTTGTTTTCTGAGTAAAAGTCTCAAAATATAAAGAGTATCTATTTTTGTGACCTTGTCATCTATACTTATTATATGTAATTTATATATGTCATGCATTATGTTTATACATAATTAATATAATACTTTCTTAGTTCTTTTGGATTTTTCAATAAGAATTTCAACATGAGAAAATAATGATATTACCTAACAATATCTGAATTTCATATCTAACCTTTTCTTCAACTTACTGTATTGGAATAATATCAGAATAAAGTTAATGAGTGTAGTGATAGAGGGCAGTCTGCCTGGATTTTAATGGGAATATATCAAATTTCTATCAATTAATTTATTGCTTATCCAAACATTTTTGAATTTGTCAAATGCCTGTTATGTGCCAAACATTATATCAGATACTGAGGATCCTTAATTTGGATCTTTCTTAGAAATTGGTATTTTTTATGGAATTGATGAAGGGTGCTTCTATTTCATATCTAGGATGGATTTTTTATTAGAAATAGATGAATATTGGGGAAAAGAAGGCAGAGGAGTAGGAGACCCTATTCCAACTGGTCCCCGGAATTGAGCTGGATATCTACCAGACCACTCTGAGCACCCACAAAATCAGCCTGAGATGTAAGGAGATCTGGATCTCTACAAACAGAATATCGCAGGCGGTTGGTTTCGAGGTATGAAGCGGGGAGTCATGATTCCACGGGCAGATATCGGAGGATAAACAGCAGCGGGAGGGTGCCTGGCTGTGGGGATCCTACACCGCTGGTGAGCGATAGCCTCCCGTGCTGGGGATGGGGCACAGACTCGCAGCCTGGTACTGGTGGGGAAAGGTCTTTAGGGCAGCCCCCCGGATGGAAACTGGGAGCTGTGGGGATGCCCGTGCAAACTGGGAGCAGCTGGCGGTTTTAGAAGCACAAAAGGCAGAGACGTGCCCCGACCTAGAGGCAAGGACTGGGAGCCCTGCTGAGGGGCGCACAACCCAGGACACTGCAGTTTATAGCAGCACAGACAGAAATGGAGACAGTGTGGCCTGGAAAGCTCACTGAAGAACAGACTACGATCTCTCTGCTCTGAGGCAGAGGGTTGGAAATGGTCTCTTCTGCTCTGACTCTTGGAAGAGATGTGGAAAGCCACCAGGGAAAGCCACCAGAGAACAAAAGCCCCAAAAAACTGGTTCCCACTGAGCCCATCCCCCTCTACAGGGGGGCAGGGCAACTCTGGCCAAACAGGGTTGCCTGAGTAACAGCGCGCCAGGCCCCTCCCCTAGAAGACAGGCTGGGAAAACAAGAGGCCAGCAACCCTAAGGTACCTAGAAAACAGGTGTATCTAGCTTGGGTTCTGGTCAATAATTTTGACTCTATACATTCTCTCAACCACCCATCAACAGAATGACTAGGAGGAGGAACCCCCAAAATAGGAAAGACTAAGAGATTATGACTTATGCCACAGGTTTACAAATGGATGCAGATATAACCAAGATGTCAGAGATGGAATTCAGGCTAGCAATTGTGAAGACAATAGCTAGAATGGAGAAATCAATTAATGGCAACACAGAGTCTCTAAGGGCAGAAATGAAAGCTGAATTGGCAGAATTTAAAAATGCTATCAATGAGATCCAATCTAATCTAGATAATCTAACAGCTAGGGTAAGTGAGGCAGAAGAAGGAATTAGTGACCTGGAAGACAATTTAATAGATAAAAAGGGAAAAAAGGAGGCCAGGGAAAAACAACTCAGAATCCATGAAAATAGAATCAGAGAAATAAGTGACACCATGAAGCATTCCAATATCAGAATTATTGGAATCCCGGAAGGAGTGGAGAAAGAGAGAGAGGACTAGAAGTTATATTTGAGCAAATCGTAGCTGAGAACTTCCTTAATCTGGGGAATGAAGCAAACATTCGCGTCCTAGAGGCAGAGAGGACCCGTCCCAAGATCAAGGAAAACAGGCCAACACCCTGGCATGTAATAGTAAAACTTGCAAATCTTAGAACCAAGGAAACCATCTTAAGGGAAGTTAGGGGGGAAGAGATTCCTTACATACAGAGGGAGGAACATCAGAATAATGTCAGACCTATCCACAGAGACCTGGCAAGACAGAAAGGCCTAGCAAGACATATTCAGGGTACTAAATGAGAAGAACATGCAGCCAAGAATACTTTATCCAGCAAGGCTGTCATTTAGAATGGATGGAGAGATGCAGAGCTTCCAAGATGGGCAGAAAATGAAAGAATATGTGATCACTAAGCTGGCCCTGCAAGAAATATTAAGGGGGGTTGTATAAAAGGAGAAAGACCCCAAGAGTGATATACAACAGAAATTTACAGGGACAATCTATAAAAACAACGTCTTCACAGGTAACATGATGACAATTAATGCATATCTTTAAATAATCACTCTCAATGTGAATGGCCTAAATGCTCCCATAAAATGGCACAGGGTTGCAGATTGGATAAAAAGACAGGACCCAGCCATATGCTGTCTACAAGAGACTCATTTTGAACCTGAAGATACATCCAGACTGAAAGTGAAGGGATGGAGATCCATCTTCCATACCAGCGGACCTCAAAAGAAAGCTGGGGTAGCAGTTCTTATATCAGACAAATTAGATTTTAAACTAAAGTCTGTTGTTAGAGACACAGAAGGACACTATATCATTCTTAAAGGGTCTATCCAACAAGAAGATCTAACAATTGTAAATATCTATGCCCCCAACATGGGAGCAGCCATCTACATAAGCCAACTGTTAACCAAAATAAAGAGTCATATTGATAACAATACTTTAATTGTAGGAGACCTCAATACTTCACTCTCAGCAATGGACAGATCATCTAAGCAGAAAATCAACAAGGAAACAAGAGCTTTGAATGATACACTGGACCAGATGGACCTCATAGATATATACAGAACATTCCACCCTAAAACAACAGAATACTCATTCTTCTCGAGCGCACATGGAACTTTCTCCAGAATAGATCACATCCTAGGTCACAAATCAGGTCTCAACCAGTACCAAAAGATTGGGATCACTCCCTGCATATTTTCAGACCACAATGCTTTGAAACTAGAACTCAATCACAAGAAAAAAAATGGCAGAAATCCAAACACTTGAAAGCTAAAGACCACTCTGCTCAAGAATGTTTGGGTCAACCAGGAAATCAAAGAAGAACTTAAACAATTCATGGAAATCAATGAGAATGAAACCACATCAGTCCAAAGCCTATGGGATACTGCAAAGGCGGTCCTAAGGGGGAAATACATAGCCATCCAAGCCTCACTCAAAAAAATAGAAAAATCCCGAATTCACCAACTAACTCTACACCTTAAAGAACCAGAGAAAAAGCAACAAACGATGCCTAAGCCATGCATTAGAAGAGAAATAATTAAGATTAGAGCAGAGATCAATGAATTAGAAACCAGAAACATAGTAGATCAGATCAATGAAACTAGAAGTTGGTTCTTTGAAAGAATTAATAAGATTGATAAACCACTGGCCAGACTTATCCAAAAGAAAAGGGAAAGGACCCAAATTAATAAAATTATGAATGAAAGGGGAGAGATCATCACTAACACCAAGGAAATAGAAACAATTATTAGAAATTATTATCAACAACTATATGCCAATAAACTGAGCAATCTGGATGAAATGGAGGCCTTCCTGGAAACCTACAAGCTGCCAAGACTGAAACAGGAAGAAATTGACAACCTGAATAGGCCAATAACCAGTAACGAGATTGAAGCAGTGATCAAAAACCTCCCAAAAAACAAGAGTCCAGGGCCTGATGGATTCCCTGGGGAATTCTACCAAACATTCAAAGAAGAAATAATACCTATTCTACTGAAGCTGTTTCAAAAAATAGAAACAGAAGGAAAACTTCCAAACTCATTCTATGAGGCCAGCATTACCTTAATCCCCAAACCAGGCAAAGACCTCATCAAAAAGGAGAATTTCAGACCGATATCCCTGATGAATATGGATTCCAAAATCCTCAACAAAATCCTAGCTAATAGGATCCAACAATACATTAAAAGGATCATCCACCACAACCAAGTGGGATTTATCCCCGGGATGCAAGGTGGTTCAACATTCGCAAATCAACCAATGTGATAGAATACATTAATAAGAGGAGGGAGAAGAACATATGGTCCTCTCAATTGATGCAGAAAAAGCATTTGACAAAATACAATATCCTTTCCTGATTAAAACTCTCCAGAGTATAGGGATAGAGGGAACATTCCTCAACTTCATAAAATCCATCTGTGAAAAACCCACAGCGAATATCATCCTCAATGGGGAAAAGCTGAGAGGCTTTCCCTTAAGAGCAGGAATATGTCAAGGATGCCCACTCACCACTATTGTTCAACATAGTACTAGAAGTCCTAGCAACAGCAATCAGACAACAAAAAGAAATAAAAGGTATTCAAATTGGCAAAGAAGAAGTCAAACTCTCTCTTTTCACAGATGACATGATACTTTATGTGGAAAACCCAAAAGACTCCACCCCCAAATTACTAGAACTCATACAGCAATTCAGTAATGTGACAGGACACAAAATCAATGCACAGAAATCAGTTGCTTTCTTATACACTAACAATGCAACTGTAGAAAGAGAAATTAGAGAAATGATCCCATTTACAATAGCACCAAAAACCATAAGATACCTTGGAATAAACCTAACCAAAGAGGTAAAGGATCTATACTCTATGAGCAATCTATACTTTCAATGCCATCCTGATCAAAATTCCATGACATTTTTCAAAGTGCTGGAACAAACAGTCCTAAAATTTGTATGGAATCAGAAAAGACCCCAAATCACCAAGTAAATATTGAAAAAGAAAAACAAAGCTGGGGCCATCACATTGCCTGATTTCAAGCTATATTACAAAGCTGTGATCACCAAGACAGCACGGGACTGGCACGAAAACAGACAAATAGACCACTGGAACAGAATAGAGAACCCAGATATGGACCCTCAACTCTATGGTCAAATAATCTTCGACAAAGCAGGAAAAAACATGCAATGGAAAAAAGACAGTCTCTTCAATAAATGGTGCTGGGAAAATTGGACATCCACATGCAGAATGAAACTCGACCATTCTCTAACACCATACACAAAGATAAATTCAAAATGGATGAAAGACCTCAATGTGAGACAGGAATCCATCAAAATCCTAGAGGAGAACATAGGCAGTAACCTCTTTGACATCGCCCACAGCAACTTCTTTCAAGATACATCTCCAAAAGCTAGTGAAACAAAAGTAAAAATGACCTTTTGGGACTTCATCAAGATAAAAAGCTTCTGCACAGCAAAGGAAACAGTCAACAAAACAAAGAGGCAACCCACAGAATGGGAGAAGATATTTGCAAATGACACTACAGATAAAGGGTTGGTATCCAAGATCTATAAAGAACTTCTCAAACTCAACACCCCCCCAAAAAATAATCAAGTCAAAAAATGGGCAGAAGACATGAATAGACACTTCTCTGAAGAAGACCAACAAATGGCTAACAGACACGTGAAAAAATGTTCATCATCATTAGCCATCAGGGAAATTCAAATCAAAGCCACATTGAGATACCACCTTACACCAGTCAGAATGGCAAAAATGGACAGGGCAAGAAACAACAAATGTTGGAGAGGTTGTGGAGAAAGGGGAACCGTCTTACACTGTTGGTGGGAATGCAAGTTGGTACAGCCACTTTGGAAAACAGTGTGGAGATGCCTCAAAAAAAAAATAAAAATAGAGTTACCCTATAACCCAGCAATTGCACTCCTGGGTATTTACCCCAAAGACACAGATGTAGTGAAAAGAAGGGCCATATGTACCCCCAATGTTCATAGCAGCAATGTCCGCAATAGCCAAACTATGGAAAGAGCCGAGATGCCCTTCAACAGATGAATGGATAAAGAAGATATGGTCCATATATACAATGGAATATTACTCAGCCATCAGAAAGGATGAATACCCAACTTTTACATCAACATGAATGGGACTGGAGGAGATTATGCTAAAAGTGAAATAAGTCAAGCAGAGAAAGTCAATTATCATATGGTTTCACTTATTTGTGGAACATAAGGAATACCATGGAGGACATTAAGAGAAGGAAGGGAAAAATGAAGGGGGGCAATAGGAGGGAGAGATGAACCATGAGAGACTATGGACTCTGAGAAACAAAAAGGGTTTTAGAGGGGAGGGGGGTGGGGAATGGATTAGCCTGGTGATGGGTATTAAGGGGGGCATGTACTGCATGGAGCACTGGGTGTTATATGAAAACAATGGATCGTGGATCACTACATCAAAAACTAATGATATATTGTATTGTGACTAACATAACATAATAAAATTTAAAAAATTAAAAAAAAAAGAAATAGATGAATATTATGTTTGAGCAGCAATAAGGATGATTTGTGATGAATAATTATACCCTTTAACTTAATTATGTGATTATTTCTACCAAATTGATATTAAATGTTGAAATATCTTTGTGTTATTATTATTTACCATATTTCTGGAATTTCTCTGCTTGATTTAGAATTTAAATGACATATGGATATGTGAGGTTGTTTAGTTGTCACTTATTTGTATACAAAATTAGTTATATTAAATATGTATAATATGATATAGTGTATAATAGTATATATGTTCATATGTATATATATATATTAACATAAAACATATTAGAACTGGTGGTTACTCTGAGCAGTAAAATTGTAGTTTACTTACTTATAAGTGCCTATATTTACTAAAATTATTCAATAGAGCTTATATTTGCTTTCACAAGTATTTTTTTTTCTTAAAAAGTCCAATGGCTGCAGTTACTACAAACCGTATAGTATAAATTAGAAATATAAATATATGGTAATATCTAACTTCATTGGTAACTCAGGAAATAAAAATGGATTAAAATGTAATGTTTATGTCTCTAACTAGAGATTAAAACAATATTATCAATTGTAAGAAAGCATTCTGGGGAAATTAAAAGCAAAATTCCCTTTTGCTTAGGAACAAAGGAAGGATAGTCTCTCTCACTAATTTTTTTCAATGTCATACTGGAAGTCCTAGTGAATGCAATAAGACAAGAAAAGGAAATAAGAGGTACACAGATTGGGAAGGATAAAAATAAAACTTTCTCTACAGTTGATATGAGAGTCTATAGAAAAAATTCAAAAGAATTGACAAAACCCCTCCATAACTAATAAGCAATTATATCAAGGTTGCACAATACAAGGTTATATTAGAAAACTCACTTTCGTATATACTATAATATACATAGAAAATCTATATAACATACATATATATGTTCTATAACAAATAGAATTTGATATTAAAATCACAATATCATTTACATTAGCATCTCCTAAATGAAAGACAGGTATAAATTTAGCAAAATATGTACAAGATCTTTTTGAATAAAACTTTAAAACTCTAATGAAAGAACCAAAGGAAAACTAAAATGGAGAGTTATTCCATGTTCATGGATAAGAAGACTCAATACAGTGGAATATTACTGACCGTAAAAAAGAATGAAATATTGCCAGTTGTAACAACATAGATGGAGCTAGAGAATATTATGCTAAGCCAAATAAGTCAGAGGAAGACAATTACCATATGATTTCACTCATATGTGGATTTAAGAAAGAAAGCAAATGAGTAAAGTGAAAAAGAGAGAGAAAGGCAAACCAAGAAAGAGACTTAACTATAGACAATAAACCGATGGCTACCAGAAGGGAGGTGAGTAGGGGAGTAGGTTAAATAGGTGATGGGGATTAAGGAGTGCATTTCTTGTGATGAGCACTGAGTGTTGCATGGAAGTGTTGAATCACTATATTGTACACCTGAAACTAATATTACATTGTGTGTTAACTAACTAGAATTTAAATAAAAACATAGGGGCACCTGGGTGTCTCAGTTGGCTAAGTGTCTAACTCTTGGTTTTGGTTCAGGTGATGATCGCAAGGTTGTGAGACTGAGCCCTGTGTTGGGCCCCATGCTCAGCTTAGAGTCTGCTTGAGGTTCTCTCTCTCTATCTTTCTCCCTTTCCCACACCCTCTGTCCCTCCCCCTATTTTCTCTCTCTCTCTCTTATAAATAAATAAGTAAATAAATAATAAATAGATAAGTAGATAAATAAATAATAAATAGATAAATAAATAAGTAAATAAATAAAATCTTAAAAAATAAATAAAAACATAAAAAAGACTCAGTGTTGTCAAGATGTCAGTTTTACCAAATTGATCTATATATTTAATGCAATCCCAATCAAAGTCCATTATAGGGTGGATATACACAAATTCGTTCTAAAATTTATATGGAGAGGCAAAAAAATCCAGGATAGCCAACACAATAGTGAATAAAAATAGTTAAAAAACTGATACTATATTACTTCAAGACTTATTTTAAAGCCATAGTAATCAAAACAGTGTGATATTGGTGAAAGAATGACAAATACATCAATGAGAGAGAATAAAATGTCTAGAAATAGACCTACACAAATAGTCAACTGATCATTGACTAAAAATCAAAGATGATTTGGCGGACAAAGGATAGCCTTTTCAACAAATGGTGGCGGAACAACTGGATATCCACATGTAAATAAATGAATCTAGACACAGACTTTATACCCTTCACAAAAATTAATTCAAATTGAATTAAAAATACAGTCATAAATATGAAAGCAAAAGTTTAAAAATCCAAGAATATCACATAAGGGAAAACCAAACTAACCCTAAGTTTGGTGATAACTTTTTAGATACCACATCAAAAGCACAATTCATGAAATAAATGATTGATTGATGTTTGACTTCATTAAAATTAACAACTTCTGTTCACCAAAGATACTTCCAAGAGCACAGAGAAATTTTAGAGAAATGAAACTATTTTGAATGATATTATAATGATGGATACATGGCATTATACATTTGTCATGACCCACAGAATATACAACACCAGGAGTAAACCCTAGTGTTCATTAGGAACTTTGGGTGATAATTAAGTGTCAATTATGGCTCATCAATTTTAACAAAAATGCCACGATAGTGCAGGTTGCTGACAGGGGGAGGGTGTGCATGCATGGAGGCAGGAATATGCTACAACTCTAGTGGGGGGCTGAATTTTGCTGTGAACCTAAAACTGTTCTTAAAAAAGTCTATACTAAAACAATTATTTAAAAAATCTATAGTATCGGGGCGCCTGGGTGGCTCAGTTGGTTAAGCGACTGCCTTCGGCTCAGGTCATGATCCTGGAGTCCCTGGATCGAGTCCTGCATCGGGCTCCCTGCTCGGCGGGGAGTCTGCTTCTCCCTCTGACCCTCCCCCCTCTCATGTGCTCTCTCTCATTCTCTCTCTCAAATAAATAAATAAAATCTTAAAAAAAATAAAAAATAAAAAATAAAAAATAAATAAAAAATCTACAGTATCCTGATTTTATAAAAATTTTCAGAAACATTTATTTTATTTGAACATAACAATTTGATTCCTATGAATGCAATTGTGAAGAGGTATCATCAGTTTTATTTATGATAAGGAAAACTAAAAAGTATGTGAGTATTTAAAATAGAGGATTGGTTATTTCAATTATAATTATATACATATGGCAAAACAATATTAACATTACAATTAAAAATTTAGTTACATTAGAAAATACTTATTATATAATTTTAATTTAAAAAGGTAATAGATATTACCACGATTGATCAATTTATGGTTCTTATATATGCTATTATTACTTACTCATCAATGACAGGTTTAGGAATTTATTTTTCTTCTTTATTTTTTCTATATTTCCTGAATTACTTATAATTAATACATGCATTTTTTCTAATTAGAGCAGTGTATTTTATAACTTTATTTTTCTGAGTTTTACCTCAATCCATAATTGTCAGTTTTGTCAGTCTTTTTTTTTTTCTTTTCTGCTAGTCTTATGCACTCTTTGTAGTCTTCCACTTTTATACATGATCAAATAAGATGGTGAGAGAATGTACGTGGGAGCAGGCTGTAAACTAAGGGCCATCATAATTTTAGCAGAATGACCTTTCAGTTCTGAATCATCCAAGTGCTCTTTATGAAGTTAAATTGATTTTGTTCAATGTTTCCTGTTTTCCTTCTGTTCTGGAATGATTCATGTTTTATGTCACAACTCTATTATTACTATTACTGCTATTATTAAGAATGAAATAACTCTGTGTAGACATACTTTTTAATAGAGTGGGTAGTCATGGAATCATATCATGAAATCATAGAATTCTGAGAGGATAGCCTTATGTATCCTAATGAGTAAACTACTGATCTAAAGAAAAATCATTTTTCAGGCTAGTACAGTATGAGAATTATAATCTAGCATACATAGTTCTCTTAAATTTTTAATTAATTCTTTAATATTAACTCTTTAATAAATTAACTTTTAATAGAGACAACACATCTGTCATTCTTCATTCTTCATTTCCTTTTACATGAATAACCTGTTACAATTTATTTATTTATTTTTCCAGATATGTATCATGTACATAGCAAATTCAGAGATAGCATTTTTTCTCTTTCTTACAAGTCATAGCATACTATACACAATATTATGTACTTTGCTTTTTTCCTCAATGATTAACATTTTTACTATATTTTTATATCAGTAAATAGTGAGACTCCTTGTTTTGACTTAAGCATAAAATACCATATATCCTAATATTACTGACCCCCTGTTCAAGGGCATTTAAGTTGAAACTATACTTTTTTTTAATTTTAAATAACACTCTAATGAATTACTTTTAACATAAGTCATTTTACAAATGCGTATATGTATTCATGAAAAAAATTTTAGAAATATAATTACTGGATTTTATTTTTTGTGCATTTTAACAAATAGCTCTCCACAGAATTTGTACCCAAGGATATTCCTACCAGGATCAAATAATGTTTACTCCACAGCCTTTTCCCTGACATCTCAATATGGTCTATTGCCAAGCTTTAGGGTCTCTGTCAACTTAATTGAAGAAAAATACTATATCAGTATAACTTATTTTCCTTATTTTCATACCTTTACCCATTTTTCAGATGGCCATTTTTCAAGTCAATTTGCAGAAAAAGAAACCAAATTAATTTGCAGAAGCACATTGTGAATTACAGAAGTTATCCCTTTGTCATAAGCATCGTCTATTTTTTTCTGAATTAACTTTTCATTTTTCTGCTTGTTTCATGATATTTATTTTCATGCAGATTTATTGTTATAATGGAAGTTAATCAATCTTTCATTTATAGGTTATTAGATATAACTCTAAAACTATGTCTCAATCTGAAGTTATAAAATAGTGTTTTTACTGTTTTATTTTTTAAAGTAATCACTTTTTAAATTTTTCAGTCAAGATTGGAGATTTGCATCAAAGTTTGTTGTCTTTCATGTTAAATGATCCTCAATTATTCAAACATATTTGGGTTAAAATTAATTATTTTTTTTGCATTGATTCAGATACTACCTTTATTGTTCTTTAAGCACTTATATTTATTTTTGCTCACTTAAGGTCTTTCTATTTTTTATATATCTGTGCCCATATACAAGTACTATAATGGCCTTCTTTAGTGTCTTCCTGAGCATGTTAAACTTTTTATAGCTCGTTAGGTTTATATGTTGACATTTCATAATTCTTTTTAATTAATTATTTATTTTTTATTATGAGCACTGTGAATTGTGTAAGACTGTTGAATCACAGACCTGTACCTCTGAAACAAATTCTTTTTAATTATTACATAAAGGATATTTCCTTTGTTAAATATTTCAATTATGTGTTGGTGGTATATATATAGATGGTATTAATTTCATTAATTTTTTGAATTGTTATATCATTTATTCATTGTTTAAAATAGTTTCTCAGGTTCTTTCCTCTTAGCTTTCCCAGTAAACCATCATGTCGTGTGTAAATAATCACACATTAACTTCTTCTTTTCCTTTGTATATCTTAATTTTATTGTTTTGCCTAAGTGTTTGGGTAATACCTCTAGAACAATGTTTGATAATAAGGATAATGGAGGGGCACCTGGGTGGCTCAGTCGTTAAGCGTCTGCCTTCGGCTCAGGTCATGATCCCTGGGTCCTGGGATCGAGCCCCGCATTGGGCTCCCTGCTCGGCGGGAAGCCTGCTTCTCCCTCTCCCACTCCCCCAGCTTGTGTTCCCTCTCTCACTGTGTCTCTCTCTGTCAAATAAATAAATAAAATCTTAAAAAAAAAAAAAAATAAGGATAATGGAAGTGATTTAGTGTCTTTGACTATCATGCAAAAACATCAGCTGTTATCTAATTAGATTTAATAATGGATTTTTGGCTGACTATTAAATTTTATCATGTTAAAATAACAATTACAAATATTTTGTTTGATGTAGGGAAAGATTTCTTGTACTTGCAAGCACAGTAATGTTAAAGTAAAATATAGACAAAAAAACATCAAAATTAAGATCTTCTGTTCATTGAGAATCATGGAAGAAAACAAGCTACAGAATGAAAGAAGAAAGAAGAATCCCCTCTAGAATATATCTAGATTTATATATCCAGCCTTTGCATAGCAGAAAGAAACAGACAACTCAATAGAAAAAAAGTGAGCTAGACACTTGATCTGACACTTCAGGAAAGAGAACATCCAGATGACCAGAAAACATGAAAAGTCACCTAATCTCAAGCATCAGGAAAATACAAGTCAAAATAACAATAAAATTAATAAGAATGGTTAAAATCTGTCAATACCAGGTATTACACTATTGATGATACCAAGCATTGGCACACGTCTGGAATAAGTGAAGGAAAACCAACCAAATACTGCCAACAATAAGGAATGGATAAATAAATTACATAGAATATAGGAATAATGTACAGCAATAAAAATTAATTTGAACACCTTATAACAATAAGTATGAATCTCACTGACACATTATTGAGATGAAGATGCCATATTCACCATAATACATGCATGCTGTGTGAATCCATTTATATAATTTTCAAAAACAGGCAGAACTAAACTCCGGTATTACAATTAAAGTGGTTCATTGGAAGGACAGAAAGGAGTTCAGGGTTGGGAAGGGATTTGAGATGCTGGTTGTATCTTGTTTCTCAATCAGGTGATTATTTTGTAAGTGCTTGCTCTGTGATAACTCATGAATCTGTATATTCATACCTTAGGAAATTTTCTGTATGTGTTATTATACTTCGATTTTAAATAAGAATCTCAATGTTGCTTAATCTAGGACAGTTTTTCCCAAGAGTTGCTGTATCATTCAATATATAGATTTGTGTCCTTAATTAAAAAAAATCATGAATTACCTAATATTTGTTCCATTATTAATTTTTTATTACAAATTCCAAAATTCCTGTTTTCTCTAATTTACTGTCTTTCCTTTTCTCTGTATCCATTTTAGATTCCTAATTTAAAAAAAAAGTTTTTCTCATGTCCATTCCTTACTATCTTTATTAAGTATTTCTTTCTTTTTTTTTTTTTTTTAAGATTTTATTTATTTGACAGAGAGAGAGACAGTGAGAGAGGGAACACAAGCAGGGGGAGTGGGAGAGAGAGAAGCAGGCTTCCCGCTGAGCAGGGAGCCCGATGCGGGGCTCGATCCCAGGACACTGGGATCATGACCTGAGCTGAAGGCAGACGCTTAACGACTGAGCCACCCAGGCGCCCCTTTATTAAGTATTTCATAATGGTTTTTTTCTTACATAGTTTTCCTGTTTTAAAGCTTTAAGTAATCAATTTCCTTATTCCCCATCTGCTTTGTTTCTTATTCATAGATAAGAGTGGTTCACCATTGTGATACTTGAGACCCATTGTTTTCAGTTTTCATCCGTTGCAACGATTTTCTTGAATATATTCTGTTGGTAAGTTTTCCTGTACTTTTTCTCTCCCATCTCCCATCTCCATTTGTGGTATTGCTCTATGGATGCCTTTTTAGCAATTTCTTAAAATAATAACTTATTTTTAAAGCCTATGGATTTTTCCTGGTCCAACTTTTGGGAGGATGTCTATGAGGATGAGGCTAAGTCCAGACTAGTCCTGCACTTTGTCCATTTTTCACAAAGCAAACTCTCTCATTCTTTATTTTGCTTTCTGAAAATGTCACTTGGCTCCCCTCAGTCAGAACAACATGAACGCTGGTGTTAGTGTGCTACTAGGCCATGGACTTTTATTATTATTTACTTATATTTTCATCCATGCACTTTTGAGCATCCTTTTGTAAGCAGGTGTTTCATCTTATTGGGTCTTTTATCTTTGGAGGGTGGGTCTCTGCTGGTGCTGTCTACTGGTATTCTCACAACCTAATTGTCTCTATGACATGCATCCTCTCACCTCCTCAGGCATAAGGTCCTCACCTGTCCAAAGTTATGCCTTTCTCTGATATGTAAGGAGTTTTAATGTATTGCATTTTCTAAAAATAGAGCTGTGTGCCTTTTCTGCTTTGTTCTTAAATAATTATCAGGACTTGAAAGGGGAAATGCTGGATCTAAGACACTATGTTCAAACCATAAATCCAAAGTATCTGTTTTCTATTAGATAGGAGTTGCTTGTGAGTTTTATATTATCAGCAAATAATAATTATCATAAATGCTTACTTCAGTTGTTTATCTTATATAAATGACATTACAGACGTTACAGATAATATGAGTACAGATATGTCTATAACTGTATCTACACCCGTGTCTATGTACGGCTACATTATATCTATGTGCTATGGCATTTGTAAAAGATACCTCAGGGGGCGCCTGGGTGGCACGGTCTTTTGAGCGTCGGACTCTTGGTTTCAGTTCAGGTCATGATCTCAGGGTAGTGTGATGGAGCCTGGCATTGGGCTCTGCACTCAGCTCCATCTGTTTGAGATTCTCTCTCCCTTTCCCTCTGCCCCCTCTGCTCGTGCTCTCTCTCTTTCTCTCTCTCTCTCTAAGAATAAATAAATCTTTAAAAAATATATCTCAGTGTAAGCCATTCATATTCTCATGTGTTTGATGGAAAACAGTATTTGTCTCAAGAAGAGGACTAAATAGGGGAGTGTATAACTTTAACTGATACTATTCTCTAGCAATTTATATTACATAATTGTTATAGGCATATCCAGCTGATATAACCAATGCAGTAGAAGAATAGGATTATCTAATTCTTAAAGCATCACCCAAAGGATTCAGGCAACTTTGAATATTAGTGATATGCATTAATCTTATGAAAAAAAGAGAAATCGATACAGTAAATGATTCTATCTATAATGAGTTTTCTCTCTTTTTTCCAGGCATATAGTCTGAAATCGTAAATTGATTTTCTTTGAAAATCAATGATTGAAATGTGAAAATACATTGGATTAAGGTTATTAAGATAATGCCTTGGAGAAAAGAAAAAAAGCTTCCTCAATCTCTAGTGTATATATGCTAACCTTTGCAGATGTCTTTGCGCCATTTTGTGCACTGATCTAATTTAATTAAGAGAGGTGTGTGTATGTGTGTGCGTGTGCATGTTTTGAACAGCATATTTGAATATAGCTCTCACATCTTCCTGCTTCTAATATTGCTCCTATTGGATGTAAAGATCATGTTAGATGTTATTTGCTGTTCTACTGCTCATCTAGAATACTCCCTTGATACTGAGATTTTCTTAAAACTTTATTTTCCTTTTGGTTATTATATGCTTATTAATTATGCGGGTTAAAAGACTTTGTTTTGTGCTATGGGTTGAACTTCACCTACCCCATTCATATGTTGAAGTCTTAAACTCCGGATCTCAGAATGTGACTGCATTTCAAGATAGGGTCTTTAAAAAAGTACTTTAATTAAAATGAGGATGCTAAAGTGGTCCCTAATCTGACTGGCGGCCTTATAAGAAGAGGAAATTAGAACACAGAAGGAAGACCACATGAAGACCTGGGGAAAAGAAGACAGACAGAGAGGGGCCTCAGGAGAGTCAAAACTTGCCTACACCTTAATCCCAACTTTCTGTTCTGGAACTGTGAGAAAATAAATTTCTGTGGCTTAAATCACTCGGAGTGCTACTCTGTTACGGCAGCCTTAGCAAGCTAACACAGTTTGCAGGTTATTTGGGGGATATTATTGTAGACCAAGAAAACCAAGGAATATATGGATGGTCAATGAAAGTAAAGGACAACAAACAAATGAATAAATATATCATTCCAGGAACCTTAGTAGGAAGAGATAATGTACCTTCTTTCTAAGGTGTTACCATTAATCTGACAGAATCTTTAACCTACTGTGACCCACATTCGACATCCCATGCCAGCTTCTGGTGTCTCCAAATCCGTTTATGCCTTCTGGAAGAGACATGTGAAGTCCCAGTTTAGTTGAGGGACTCACTATGGAGGTATTTACTAATGAAGGTGAGTGCATGTAAATGTGGTTTTAGGTGGCTTGGCCAGCTGTGGCCTCGGGGGAGTGGTTGTATGCCTTACTGCCCAAATCTCACCTACTTTGATAAAGTTTATAACCACTTATTTTTGACAATAAAAATAAAAAAAAGAATTGTCATGGACTCACTGTCCTTAATACAATTAAGATGCATCACTTACTACTCCTTCTATACCCCCTATTTTTATAGTTTTAATGGTGTTTATACAACTCTACTTCTTCATGTAAGATGAGAAAACACATTTTTAAATTATTTCTTGTTCACTGTGTTTAAAATTAGAATATTATCTCACCGAACACACAGAGTACAATATTAAACCATTCCTCTTTTGTTGGACGTTTAGGCATTTTAAAGAATTTGCTATTCCAGTTACTGTTGCAACGAACAGATGGAGGGTCCTTTTATTGTTTTCAGGTTGTGTCTGTTAGTAATCCATAAGGCTTGCCACCCTGTGAGGCTGAGTGCATTTCTCCTGCCTGTTTAACCATGATGATATCAGCATGGCCACGCAACGGGAAATAGGTCTTGATAAACCCTTTACCATATGTCCACTGGAAAGTGATCTCAAATCCTGCAGAATTAATTTAAAATGTTATGTGATATGACATATTTCTATGCTTACCAGAAGAATAAGCATAAACAATTAATTTCTACTGTTTAAAACAAGAGCAAATACTTGTTATATAAAATACGTTAGGCAACATATAACATATACTTCTATCTTTATCAGGAAAGTAAGAATAGAGAAATAACTTTGCTTGCAAAAGTAAAACAAATATAAACTAGTATTTTTGGTGGCTTCTTAGATCCCATAATAAAATATATAATAGATGTTAGAAAGACAAAATATATCTTATTTTTAAATGAGAGTAAGAAATATCTTTACAGTCAAACAGAGTTTGAGTGGATGTAAACTCAGACTTACTTCCTTGTTTCCAATTCTGAATAAATCACCATCACTACACCTGTATTTTGATTAATCTAAATCTCCTCTTTGCCTTTATTATTAGATTCCAGATATCAGGTCTTCTTGCTTATTTAGGCAAACTCTATCCATTACAATTGTTAAGTTAAAGACTCATTATTGTCTTTACAATATAAACATTTCTTGTCAATACATACATTAAGGCAACTTTTTAAAAACTTTCCTCAAAAATATAGGTATAGAAGGAACTTACCTCAACATAATGAAGACCATGTATGAAAAGTCCACAGATAACATCAATCAGTGGAGAAAAATTGAGAGGTTTTCCTTTTAGTACAAGGCAAGGATGCCCACTCTCACCAATTCTATTCATATAGTACTAGAAATACTGGCAGAAGTAATCAGTCAACAAAAAAGAAATAAAAGTCATCCAAATAGGAAAGGAAGAATTAAAATCTGTGTTTGCGGAAGACATGATTCTACATGTACAAAAACTTAAATAGTCCATAAAAGACTGTTAGAACTAATAAATCAGTACAGTTGTAGGATACGAAGTCAAAATTCAACATACAAAAATCAGTAGCATTTCTTTACACAAGCAATAATCTATCTGAAAAGGAAATCAAGAAAATGATCCCATTTAAAATAGTACCAAGTGAAATAAAATACTTAGGAATAAAGTTAGCCAAGGAGTTGAAAACATCTGCACTGAAATACACTGCACTGAAAATTTTAAAACAGTGATGAAAGAAATTGAAGAAGACAAAAATAAGGACAAAAGGAAGGGAAAGAAATAAGTAGAAATACACTAAAAACATTGCAGATTTTCTTGAACAAATGTTTTAACATTAGCCCAAATCATTCATCCAATTTTTATAATAAATGATTATTTTATGAACATTTCTTGAGTTCTGATTTTATGATAAACACTGGTTAGGTTTGGAAATGCAGAAATATCATAATATTCTCTAAGTGAAAATATAGTAGAGGACAAATAACTTAAAACAAATTATTATAACAGTATGGAATTTGAATAATTATGTCCAAGATGATTCATTTGTCAGCATTCACGTTTAAAGATGGAAAGATTCATATAAATTATTTAGTTCCAGAAACATATCCAGTCTATGGGAAATTGATCTTCTTCAAGATGTATTTTTATCTAACAATGTTTACTTCATCATCCTAAATGTTCAAGTATAAAAGTTAGTTCAGTAGTTAACAAATTTCTCTTGCTCTTTTTCTTCTATTCTCTGGTGACTAAAATTGAAGTACTTTTCATTTTCTTTCAGGAAATGTTTTGAAATTATATGTTTTAAATTATATTCAATTAAGTTTGAAAGTAATATATATATTCAATTATATATATACACACATATGTATATCCTGAATTGTAAACTATATATAAAATATATATATTATACTATGTAATATATATAACATATACTCAATTATATATATATACACATACATATATATCCTGAATTATATATATACATACATACATACATATATATATCCTGAATTGTAAACTATAAGTTAAAGAAGGTGTATATAAAATTAAAAGTTAAAAAATGTCCATTTAAATCGATTAAAATGAAAAGGGAATAATTTCCTTCACCCACATAGCAGCAGTATATACTATTGTTTTAGTTACAGATGGCAAAGTACAGAAAATGTAGATAATAAAATATGTTTATTTTTTTTTTCCAAAATTCTTCTTGTGTTTTATCTGGAATACTGTATTGTTGTTTCCCCTTTTATTTTCCAAATGGCATTATTTGCACTTCCTAAATAATCTTTTTGCAATTCATCTTTATTTCACAGTCTACTGGCAGGAGACCGCAGACTGATAGAGATTACATTTTAAGGTGAAAGAGCAGTCCTTAACCCAAGAAACTAGCTCAGGGTCTGTGTGATGAGTAAACTCAGAAGTAACCTTAGGAAAGAGATCTCTGAATAAGAATTGGAGGATTCATGGGCCAGACCCTTAATTATATTAAATATCATATAACCATTCTTTTTGTAGTAACACAAGCAAATTTTGAAATATGCATTCCTTTGAAATTATCATGGCACTAGTATTTCCATATAAGCATGCTTGAGTTCATTAAGTTTCAGAAACCCAGATATTTTTTCATAATTGTAAAAAATGTGTTTATCTCCCCAAACTTCCAGTATAAGATTATTGTTTTTAGTTACGAGTGTCATTTAATGATCCTGTATTCCATTTTCTAAAAGTAAGCTAAAAATTATTTTTCTTATCTCTCTAACCTAGCTAATTTAAAATAAACAGAAGAGGAAATAGCCCTAGCATCCATTCTGACATATTGCTTTGATAATCAACTAATGCTTTTTACTGATCTCACCACAGTTTAAAATCACAATCGTTTCAAGGTGTACCCAAAATTGACACTAGAAGAATACCTATTTGAACAATTGCTCAAGGAAAGAAGTTGTCCCTATAACCTCTCTTACAATTTTTGCAGCCATTCTGCCTCTGCTCAAATGCTTTTGGAGATGGACAGTTTACCGATTTGCTTTATTGTTTGGCATTGGTAATTCTTAGATGGAGTTCCTTTAAATTAAAACTGGAGGAGATTATGCCAAGTGAAAGAAGTCAAGCAGAGAAAGTCAGTTATCAGATGGTTTCACTTATTTGTGGAACATAAGGAATAGCATGGAGGACATTAGGAGAAGGAAGGGGAAAATGAAGGGAGGAAATCAGAGGGGGAGACGAACCATGAGAGACTATGGACTCTGAGAAACAAACTGAGGGTTCTAGAGGGGAGGGGGGTGGGAGGATGGGTTAGCCTGGTGATGGGTATTAAGGAGGGCACGTATTGCATGGAGCACTGGGTGTTATGCACAAACAATGAATCATGGAACACTACATCAAAAATTAATGATGTACTGTATGGTGACTAACATAACATAATAAAAAAAATTAAAAACAAAAAATTAAAAAATAAATAAATAAAACTAAGTCTGACTAAGCTAAGGTAAATACTTGCTTCTCTGGTGTGAAATATGTTCCAGAAACTTTCAATTCTTCACCTCTGTCAATGCTTCAAAGTGGCTGAAGTTAAATGTAGCTGCTTTCCAGATGTTAGCTGTAAGCTGTTAAGCAGCTTCAAATACCATGAAAATAAAATAATAACATTAGAGCATCGTGTGCAGATGGTCAAAACAGTGTCCAAGGAAAAGCTTTTGGTAAGCACAAGCCAGTGGAATTGCCAAGATGTTTTCCATGTAAAAAGGGAGCTTATGAAAATGTAAGTTATTGAGTATCTCTGATCAGATCAATTACAAAACCAAGAGTCATAAGAATTGCCTGCAATAAATGAGATGTTATCTCTACAGTATATTCTTTCAACCATCCATTTCTTTCTATCAGTCATATAAACCTAAAGTTTGGATTTTGAGATAGATAAATTTAGAATTTTTGCACATTATGGAAAAATGCCAACGACACTATCTTATTTGTTGCATCTCTCAACAGAACCACTCTGACAGTTTCAAGACATCAGAGCTATGAATTCTATCCCATGGAGATAAGAGAAATTCCTCATCTTCCTAGCTGCCTTTAAGATAATCAGCACTGTGTCGAATCATTTATAAAGGGTATGTAGACATATAAGATCAATGACATTTTTTTAGGCAGAATAATTTATGTGTATATACAGAGGTTTATTTTTTAATTAATACATTTTAAAGAAAGGATATTGGGCAAAAAGATCTCCATATGTATAGTTGTGTTATTACTGCTTTCCCCAAATTATGAACCCAATCTCCATGCTAGTGACAAGTTATGACATATTTAATTTCAATTCCTGGTCTATTATCATTTGTCATTTCTGCTTTTTCATTAAAATAGATGGGAAACAATGAGTTGCCAGACACGTCACCATGATACCCAGTAAAGTTTGTGATTGAGGTTAATATATATTCTGAAGTTCACATGGCCAAATCACTTTCACATGCCATATTTATAATATGAGCACAGAACGACTAAGAAAATAATTTTTACAAATTCCTAAGAAATAAAACATGGCCAGAAAAAGACGACAGGCTTGTGACATTCAGGATAGGTGCATACATCCCATTTACTGATTTTCTTCCAGTGGTAACAGTCACACTTGAGCATTCCCTGTCCCATAAAAGCAATGTACTTTTTCCTCGAGGCAAAATAACATGAGAGGAGTTTACAGAATATAAATTGTGGTATCCTTTGAGACAATATATCTCTTGATTTCACTTTCTTTTAGTTAAAACACTATTAAGCAATCTAGTTATTATGGATTGTTAATCAGGCACACATAGTCATTTAAAAGTCAAAGAGGGTTATATAGCAGTGACATACCAATATTCAAACAAACAGGAATGAAAATCCAAGCATTCTTCATTTTGAGAAGTTACTAAATCTCTAATACATTTAATGTATTGTTCAGATGGAGAGGAAGGTTATACAGAGAAGAAGCTCCACCATCACTCATTGTTTATCTGTGAAGAAGACAGAGAACAGCATCTATAGACCAGAGAGGCTAACAACCAAGGTCTCAGAAAAGTCCTGCGAATGACTCCATTGGAAGCTATTATTCCTTACTGAGGGTTCTGTAGAGAATAACGACCCATTTTCTGCAGTACAAGTATACACTCATTTTTTTTTTCTTAGTGGTAGTTAGATTTGTTAAAAGAAACCATTCATTTTAGGACCATATGATCCCCCTGATACCCTTAATAGATATACCCCTTCCCTTGTCGAATCATCTCCTCTATACAATGAGTGGGGGTGGTCTTTTGAGACTCTCACCTCTTAGATTCTTCTGAATCGCATTGCTTGTGTTTTACAACTCACTTGCTATAAATCCACTGGTACACGTATTGCACTATAGCTAACAAAAATCTATTTTATTTGTGCTAAAACATAAATGCAAACAGAGCTGAGTACAAGGGGATGGACACATATAATTGAGAATTAAATTATATTCTTGTTACTCAATGTAGACAAGGTTTATTTCGATTTTAGCCCCTCCTATTTATTCTGTCTGTGAAATTCATTTTCCTTTTGCTTTTTTCACATCATAGGTCTATATGGCTCTTTGGATGCATCTATCAGTCTTTAATTCAAAGATGTTTACATGGTTTATCAGAATTTGGAAATGATTAAGAAAGGAGTCTCAAATGATTAACTACGGACATCATGTAGCCATATAATCAAATAGCAGAAGCGTTGTTGGGGGAAAAGCCCTTCCTTTCATATTTCTTATTCTTTCTCCAAGTAATGTCTTGATGGCTTTTTTAAAAAAAATACAGTAAATAACAAAAAAAAATGGACAAATGGTTTTTATGCTTCTTTCTCATCAAAAGTTCTCTACCCCAAGGCAAGAAAAATAATGTTCAATTTCATGTATCAATAAAGAATCCACCAGTCGAACAAATCTATCTCACAGAGTCATTTCAACTGATGTAAATATTTCGGTTAAGCCTTCTTGACTTTCATAACACCACACTCTCTGATTCTTTCCCTACCTCTCTGGATATTGTTTCTGAATCAACTTTGCAGGCTTTCCTTTTTCTACTTTTTCCTTAAGTTTTAGCATGTCTTATGACTCATTTCTACATCCACTTCATTCATTCTTTCTTTGTGAGTTTATCAATTTCAGAGATTTTCATTGTCATGTATATGCTGATGATTCTCCCAAATTTCTCTGTTGCTTGCTTATCTCCTGAGATTTACTAAGATGTACTCAACTGTCATCTGATGTAGTTACGTGGGTGCCCAGCAGGTAGCTCAAACTCTGCATGTCCAACTTGAATTCATATTCTGTTTTCCTAGTTTCTCCTGTTAGCCCCCATTCTCTCTAGTACTTAGATCAGAAAAGTAGGACTTGTTTCTTCCCTTTCCTTCTGTATCTCTAATTTTATTCAACATGGCCAGCTGCTAATTTTATTTTTACATACCTTTCTGATACAGTCTCCTTTTTTGGGATCACAGACAGCACAGACCATATCACTTCTCACTGGAACTGTGACAGACTAATGAGCCTCAAAGTCTTTCTCCTCTCTACTCCAGTTTCCCTTTGAGAAGTAGAAGAGTTTCCAAAAATCACCTTGGTGATCAGAGTCAGACTGCCGCTGAAAATCCTTCAGTGATATCCTTTCTGGTTACTTTCTTAATTCCTCTAATGTCTCCGTAAGGTTCTCCATGGTGTTTTGCTTTCTTAACTATCCAAGCTACATCTAATAACTCTGACCTTCAAAGTATGTTTTTTTTTAATTTTATTTTATTATGTTATGTTAGTCACCATACAGTACATCATTAATTTTTGATGTGGTGGTCCACGATTCATTGTTTTCATATAACACCCAGTGCTCCATGCAGTACGTGCCCTCCTTAATACCCATCATTAGGCTAACCCATCTCCCCACCCCCCTCCCTTCTAAAACCCTCAGTTTGTTTCTCAGAGTCCATAGTCTTTCATGGTTCACCTCTCCCTTCTATTCCCCCCTCTTCATTTTCCCCTTCCTTCTCCTAATGTCCTCCATGCTATTCCTTATGTTCCACAAATAAGTGAAACCATATGATAATTGACTTTCTCTGCTTGACTTATTTCACTTAGCATAATCTCCTCCAGTCCCATCCATGTTGATGTAAAAGTTGGGTATTCATCCTTTCTGATGGCTGAGTAATATTCCATTGTATATATGGACCACATCTTCTTCATCCATCCATCTGTTGAAGGGCATCTCGGCTCTTTCCATAGTTTGGCTATTGCAGACATTGCTGCTATGAACATTGGGGTGCATGTGGCCCTTCTTTTCACTACATCTGTGTCTTTGGGGTAAATACCCAGGAGTGCAATTGCTGGGTTATAGGGTGGCTCTATTTTTATTTTTTTGAGGCACCTCCACACTGTTTTCCAAAGTGGCTGTACCAACTCGCATTCCCACCAACAGTGTAAGAGAGTTCCCCTTTTTCCACAGCCTCTCCAACATTTGTTGTTTCTTGCCCTGTCCATTTTTGTCATTCTGACTGGTGTAAGGTGGTATCTCAATGTGGTTTTGATTTGGATTTCCCTGATGGCTAATGATGATGAACATTTTTTCATGTGTCTGTTAGCCATTTGTATGTCTTCTTCAGAGAAGTGTCTTTTCATATCTTCTGCCCATTTTTTGACTTGATTATTTGTTTTTTGGGTGTTGAGTTTGAGAAGTTCTTTATAGATCTTGGATACCAGCCCTTTATATGTAGTGTCATTTGCAAATATCTTTTCCCATTCTGTGGGTTGCCTCTTTGTTTTGTTGACTGTTTCCTTTGCTGTGCAGAAGCTTTTTATCTTGACGAAGTCCCAAAAGTTCATTTTTGCTTTTGTTTCACTAGCTTTTGGAGATGTATCTTGAAAGAAGTTGCTGTGGCCGATGTCAAAGAGGTTATTGCCTATGTTCTCCTCTAGGATTTTGATGGATTCCTGTCTCACATTGAGGTCTTTCATCCATTTTGAGTTTATCTTTGTGTATGGTGTTAGAGAATGGTCGAGTTTCATTCTTCTACATGTGGCTGTCCAATTTTCCCAGCACCATTTATTGAAGAGACCATCTTTTTTCCATTGCATATTTTTTTCCTGCAAAGTGTATTTTTAATTAGGCATTGGTTTTCAGTTCCTCTTTTGCCCCATGCTTCACTTTGCATGGAAACTTTATATATGGTGATTCATTTACTGGAACACTCCTATTTTACCTTATTCCTTCTTACTCTTCATTACTCCTTAACCTTGGCTTACATACCACTTCTCAAGGAAAGCTTTTGCTTTCCTCTTAAAGAACTCAGCCTCTCTTCATAATTTCCCTTTTTCTTCATTCCATCTACTTCCATTACTTCTTTTTTTAAGGACTTGTTTAATTTTCTGTTATTCTCTCGTCAGATGTTAGCTTTGTGAGGGCAAAACCTCTGTCCACCATGTTCACCATAGCAGCCATAGAGCCTAGATCAGTTAATAGCAAAAGGTCATAATAATAATAATTTTAAAAATATCTGATAATCATTCTGAGTTTTTCAGAAGGAGCTTCTAAACTCTTACATTGCCAAAGTTGTAGGAGTGTCTTTGTTATTCATGAAAGATCCTTGGAAAACACCTGAATTTAAGCTCAGGAGATGACTCGGGATGGGAGCTGGTCATGCCAGAAAGACTAATTAATTATGTGATTACAGGGCTGAGGCTCTGAGCCACAAATATTGACCCAACCTCCTGGGAAGGGAGGGGGCAACAGATTGAGTTCACTTATGGGGCTAATGAATCAATCTACCATGCCTACAAAACGAAATCCGAATTTAAAACATTGAGGCTTGTGTGAGCTTCCTGGTTGATGAACACACCCATGTTCTGGGAGAAGGATGTGCCTTGATCTCATGGAGACAGGACTCAAAAGCTCTGGGGTGAGACCCTCCCAGACCTTACCCTATGTATCTCATTTGTTTGCGACTGATTTGAATCCCTTATAATAAAATTGTGATAATCAATATAATGTTTTCCTGAGTTCTGTCAGTCATTTTAACAAATTTTCAAACCTAATGTAGTCATGAACTCCCAGAATTTGTAGCCAATGGTGTGAAATGAGGGTGGCCTGGAGATCCCCAAAATATGGCTAGTGTCTACAGGGAGTGCAACCTTGTTGGTGACCATGTTTTTAAGCTGTGGAGTGTGTCCTAACTCCAGGTAGTTAATATCAGAATTGCACTGCAGTATTGCATAGACACTTTAAAGTTTTTGCTGAAAAAATGGATAAATGTATGAATGAATTGAAAAACAGAGCCTCTAAACTTTCATAAAGAATGAAAATCTTGAAGCAAACTCCTTCCTCTTTATATACATTTAATTTTATTTTATTTGGGGGCACCGGGTGGTTCAGTCAGTTAAGCATCTGACTCTTGATTTTGGCTCAGGTCATGATCTCAGGGTCGTGAGATCGAACCCTGTGTCAGGCTCCATGTTCAGCACTGAGTCTGCTTGAGATTCTCCCCTCCCCTTCAAATAAATAAATAAAATCTTTAAAAAATAATTATTTTATTTTATTTATATTTAATTTTAATAGTTGTATTTTTATGTAATTTTTATTTTTTTATTTTCATTTATTTTTTAGTATATATATTAAATATATTATTTTTTTTTCTTGTGGTAGGCAGATTTCTAAGATGGTCACCAAGATTTCAGTCCACTAGTGTATGTGTCATGTGCTTTGAGTGTGGCAAGACTGCATGTATGATAAGATAGCTCCCTTGATTAGGTTCCACTGTAAGAAAAAGGTGATGGGATAGTCACTCCCATTATATAGCATAAGACTTCATTTAGCAGACTGGAGTGGGGACTCTCCTGTTGGCTTTCAAGAAGTAAGCTGCCACAGGTGAGAAGGCCATTTATCTAGAAGCTGAGAGGAGCCTCTAGGAGGTAATTTAGGCAGCAAGAAGATAAGGATCTCATTTCTACAACTTTAAGGACCTGAATTCTTCCCGCACCCTGACTGAACCAAGAAGAGGACATCATGCTCCTAATGAGAACATGGGCTGGTAGACACCTTGCTTTCAAAATTTGAAGTCCTAAGGAGATTCTAACCACACTGTGCCTGGCTTTTGACCTACAGAAACTATTTGATAATAAGTGGGTGTTGTCCCCACTGACTTTGTAGTAATTTGTTATACAATAGAAAACTAACATACTTCTCTTCCTCCATTTACCCTGAAAGAAGAAAAAGGGCATTAGCAACTTTGATATTCCCCTTTATAATAAAAATTTAGAAAGAGGTTATTTTACGTCACCAGCTAAAGGGAATTCTGTATTTTGATATTCAGCTAAGCATTGGAAAAGGTAGGTAACTTCTTAGGAAAATTAAAATAAAAATGTTATTTTCACTGTGGCATCTTAAAATAGGGGCTAGAAACTGAACATTCATATATAGAGTACTTTACACATGGAGAGGAATATGTAGGAAAATAAGGAGCCCTAGAGGCAGACTTTATTTCAAGTGTTACTGTTTCCAGTTAGAAATGCTTATCTACAAAACAACCAAACTTGGTAAAAGTACAATTGCCATTTATTTAAAAATCATACTCTCAGGGCAACAAATTAGAAGATTCATCATGTCAATAACATAAACAATGCAAACATAGAAACAAACATTTTCTAAGAATAAGGAGTTTGAGGAAATAATACAAACTAACGAGAAGATTTTAATGATTGAACTCACATGTGTTTGTGTGATTATGGTATTAAATATATGCTTTAACAGCATGAATTGTCTTCTACATTTTCACTTAGAAGCCTTGTAATAAATAATCACTTTTTAAAAAAAATCTACAGGGGGTGCCTGGGTGGCTCAGATGGTTAAGCATCTGCCTTCGGCCCAGGTCATGATCCCAGGGTTCTGGGATCGAGCCCCACATCAGGCTCCTGGCTCAGCGGGGAGCCTACTTCTCCCTCTCCCTCTGCCTCTCTCCCTGCTCATGCTCTCTCTCTCTCTGTATCTCTTTGTCTCAAATGAATAAATGAAATCTTTAAAAATAAATAAATAAATAAAATCTACAGTGTAACTAATGCAATGTAAGATCTAAGACTTATGAAAAGTTGCACTCAGATCTTATCACATAGCTCTATTTTCTGTCTGTAAAAGTTGAATGATATTTAGAGTCATATAGTGGTTTTGGGGGGAGGAAGGAGTATTCTGCTGAAAATTAAGAGCTTGTTCATTTAAACACCATTGCACACTGTTTAGGTATGTTAAGTTGTACATTCCAGTTGGGCCTCCTATAGTTGGATAAGCATGTCATCTATGCCATCTATGATTTGATAAAAATGATGAACAGAATAAAACCAAAGATGATAACATAAATCATTCCATAGAGAATCCCATTAGTGGGATGTTGCTTTTTCTTACCCATCACTGTGACTGCTCAACCCATTCTTTATTACCATCACTACCAATATGAGCACAAGTAAATCCCTAGGGATCTTGAAAATGGATCTTGTTAAAATACAAATAAACTACGTATCGCAATAGTTTGTGGGTGAAATTGTGGACTTATGCAAATTTCTTGGAATAGACATACAAAAAACGAACCACATAGTTCTGGCTGCAGCTTTCTTTTGCCAGATTTAGATAAGGCTTGTGCATTCAGCCAATTCTATGGCTTGCATACGAAGGCCACTGCATAATCACTTCAGCATAATTGTCTAGGTCCAGTTATGTGTCCTTTTCCAAGTTTTCTTACTCTGCAGCTACATATATTTTTCCCTTCTCCTCCCAGACGCAAGACACCAAGTGGAAAAAAAAAAAAAAAAGATTTATCATATCCACATCCCATTTAAAAAGGTTGCCTCCTTTCTATCCAGTTTCATTTTGTTACATCAATTCAAAATGCTAAAGTGTACATTTTCTGTATTTTGTGATCACTTTAAATATGATTTTTGGAGCTGATGTTATAACAAAATTTGCACTGACTTATTTAGTTTTCCCTGATAAAATTTGGTAAGTTTCTACATATATAGCTTCAGAGTTTCACATATTTCAAAAGGGTGAAATGAAACCTCTAGGACAATAGTGTTATTTATTATGGTACGTTCTCCAATTGCACTGCACCTGTCTGGATCATGGGTTTGCAATAATGCAATGAAAATGATTTGAATGGGTCATAGGTCTAATGTGTTAAGCACATAAACAAAGACTGCCCAGGGAGAGTGTTAATCCATGCTCATTAATTTTTGAATTCACATTCTGCAAGTTCATCCAAAAATTTATGAACCACATCAGAGTTTGGCTTCAACAGCAATAGAGACATACTGAAACATATGGCCGGGGGGCAAAGAGAGTCCTTGGCAGGGCTCCTGCGGAGAGCCAGGTGAAGTGAAACACATCAGAACCTCCAGCATGGCGGTGAGAGTTATGGCCCACAGAAGAGGAACACTTCACAATGTCTCTAAAACTGTGAAAGGCAAAGCTGATTCATTTTCAATTACTCCCAAAGAGAATATCACTGCCCTAGTTTCGTGGGTTCTGTTTCTCAGAGTAGATCTGTACATATGATAAATTATGTAATCTCTATTGACCTCATTTTTCCATGTTCCCTGTATATACATCTATATAAATAGACATACATGTATACATATATACATATGTCACTGCTCTAATATAGTAAATTACTTTAAAGCATGCAAAATCTATCTCCAACAACAAAAGTATATTTCAGTTTATTTTATTTTTTAATTTTTTAAAATTTACTAATGGTATAAACACTTTGACACTAAGATATTATTCTTTTTTTTATTAACATATAATGTATTATTTGTTTCAGGGGTACAGGTCTGTGATTCATCAGTCTTACACAATTCGCAGCGCTCACCATAGCACATAACCTCCTCAATGTCCATCACCCAGCCACCCCCTCCCCCCCCCCCCCCCCCACTCCAGAAACCCTCTGTTTGTTTGCTGACATTAAGAGTCTTTTATGGTTTGTCTCCCTCTCTGGTTTCGTCTTGTTTCATTTTTCCCTCCCTTCCCCTCTGTCTTGTTTCTCAAATTCCACATTATCAGTGAGATCATATGATAATTGTCTTTCTCTGAATGACTTATTTAACTTAGCATAATACCCTCTAGTTCCATCCACGTTGTTTCTTTTCTTTTTTTTTTTTTTAAAGATTTTATTTATTTGACAGACAGACACAGCGAGAGAGGGGACACAAGTAGGGGGAGTGGGAGAGGGAGAAGCAGGCTTCCCGTGGAGCAGGGAGCCCGATGTGGGGCTCGATCCCAGGACCCTGGGACCATGGCCTGAGCCGAAGGCAGACGCTTAACGACTGAGCCACCCAGGCGCCCCATCCACATTGTTTCAAATGACAAGATTTCATTTTTTGATGGCTGCATAATAGTCCATTGTGTGTGTGTGTGTGTGTGTGTGTATCACATAAGATATTATTCTAATTATCTTATTTTTAATGGAAATAAGAGGATTGACTATGGCAATTTTAAAAAAATCTTGGTTTAACATGTAGTGATATATATGAGTCTGATTATTTTAATGTGATTTTTTTTTTCCCAAGGACTATTTACCTAGAATGATAATTCACAAAAGGATGAGAATCAAAATGGAAGACTGAATTATGATACTTAGTTTTCTATGACATACACTGTTATAAGATATTTCACTAAAATTTAGAAGTAAAGATCGATCTTTGGTAGTGTTAATTTTTCTTGGAAAAAAAATGGAGTTACTTTAACAGATTAGAAATGTAGAAAAAGTTTTGTTTGTTTAAATGCTAAGATATAAATCTTTTCATAGGCAACCATTTATATAAGCGTCCACTAACCTCCTGTGACTTGCCTCAGTGGTAGACACTCCAGCTTTAGATTCCACACCATGCACACACAGTTCTCTTTGCTACTGACGTGCTAGACGTTTCAATTCTTAAGTATCCCGTGCTGCTTTTCCTTCACTATCTGCACATTTATAAAAAAAAAAATATGTAAGTGTAGTTATCACACATGTTATATTAGTTTCAGGTGTAAAACAAAGCTATTTGACAAGTTTATACATTATACTGTGCTCACCAGAAATGAGCTACTATCTATCACCATACAAAGCTATTACAATATCATTGACTATATTCCTTATGCTGTGCCTTTTATGCCCACGACTTATTCATTCCATAACTGGAAGTCTGTATCTCCCACTCCCCTTCACCCATTTTGCCCATCCCCCACTACCCACTCCGATAACCATTGGTTCGTTCTCTGTATTTACAAGTCTGATTCAGCTTTTTGTTTGTTTCTTTATTCATTTGTGCATCTACAAATGAATGAAATCATGGTATTTGTCTTTTTAAGTCTGACTTACTTCATTTAGCACAGTACACACTAGATCCATCTGTGTTGTGGCAAAAAGGAAGGATCTCATCCTTTTTCATAGTTTTATAATATTCCTATATAATCCCATCTTTTTTTATCCATTCATCTATCAATGGGTATTTAGGTTGCTTCCATATCTTGGCTATTGTAAATGATGCTGCAATGAACATAGGGATGCATAGACCTTTTCAAATTAGTGTTTTCATTTTCCTTAGGTAAATACCCAGTAGTGGAGTATTGAATTATATGGTATTTCTTTATTTAAATTTTTGAAGAACCTCCATACTGTTTTCCACACTGGCCATACCAATTTACATTCCCACCAATAGCTGTATAAATTTTTTTTTTTTCCCTGTACATCCTTGCCAAGACTTGTTATTTCTTGTCTCTTTTATTCTAGCCATTCTGACAGGTATACGTGGTATTGTTTTACATTCCTCCAATGATGAATGATGTTGAGCATTTTTTCATGTGTTTCTTGGCCATCTGGATGTCTTTAGAAAAATGTCTATTTAGATCCTCTGCTCATTTTTTTTAATTGGATTTTTTGGTGTTTATTTGTATAAGTTATTTATATAGTTGGATATTAACCCCTTATTAGATATATCACTTGTAAATATCTACTCCCATTCAGTAGGGAGATTTTTATTTTGTTAATGGCTGTCTTTACTGTGCAAAAGGTTTTTATTTTGATGTAGTCCAATAGTTTATTTTTTCTTTTGTTTTCCTTGACTTAAGAGACATATCTAGAAAAATACTGCTACAGCCAATATCAGACAAATTACTGCCTGTGTTCTCTTCTAGGATTTTTATGGTTTCAGGTTTCACATTTAGGGCTTTCATCCATTTGGAGTTTATTTTTGTGTATGGTGTAAGAAAGTGGTTCAGTTTCTTTCTTTTGCATGTAGCTGATCAGTTTTCCCAGCACCATTTATTGGAGAGACTGTCTTTTCCCCATTGTATATTCTGGTCTCTTGTGATAAATTAATTGACCATATAATTGTGGATTTATTTATCAGCTCTCCAGTTTGTTCCATTGATCTATGTGTCTATTTTTCTGCCAGTAGCATACTGTTTTGATTATTACAGCTTGGTAGTGTATCTTGAAATCTTGAATTATGATGCCTCCAGCTCTGTTCTACTGTTATTTTTGGTTTCTATTTCATTGATGTCTGCTCTAATATTTATTAATTCTCTTGTCCTGCCTGGTGTAGGCTTTATTTGCTGGTCTTTCTCAGCGCCTTTAGGTGTAGGGTTAGTTGAGACCTTTCTTGTTTCTTGAGAAAGGCTTGTATTGCTATATACTTTCCTCTTAGGACTGCCTTTGCTGCATCTCAAAAGTTTTGAACAGTTGTGTTTTCATTTTCATTTGTTTCCATGAATTTTTTTTATTTTTTTTATTTTATTTATTTTTATTTATTTATTTATTTTTTTTTTTAAAAGATTTTATTTATTTATTTGACAGAGACAGACACAGTGAGAGAGGGAACACAAGCAATGGGAGTGAGAGAGGGAGAAGCAGGCTTCCCGCGGAGCATGGAGCCCGATGTGGGGCTCGATCCCAGGACCCTGGGACCATGACCTGAGCCGAAGGCAGACGCTTAACGACTGAGCCACCCAGGCGCCCTCCATGAATTTTTTTTAATTCTTCTTTAATTTCCTGGTTGATCCATTCATTCTTTAGTTGGATGCTCTTTAGCCTCCGTGTATTTGAGTTTTTTCCAAATTTCCTCTCGTGACTGAGTTCAAGTTTCAAAGCATTGTGGTCTGAAAATATGCAGGGAATGATCCCAATCTTTTGGTACTGGTTGAGATCTGATTTGTGACCCAGTATGTGATCTTTCTGGAGAATGTTCCGTGTGCACTTGAGAAGAATGTGTATTCTGTTGCTTTAGGATGGAATGCTCTGAATATATCTGTGAAGTCCATCTGGTCCAGTGTGTCATTCAAAGCCCTTGTTTCTTTGTTGATCTTCTGCTTAGATGATCTGTCCATTGCTGTGAGTGGGGTGTTAAAGGCCCCTATGATTATTGTATTATTATCAATGTATTTCTTTAATTTTGTTATTAATTGGTTTATATAATTGGCTGCTTCCATGTTAGGGGTATAAATATTTACAATTGTTAGATTTTCTTGTTGGATAGACCCTTTAAGTATAATATAGTGTCCTTCCTCATCTTTTATTACAGTCTTTGGTTTAAAATCTGATTTGTCTTATATAAGGATTGATACCCCAGCTTTCTTTTGGTGTCCATTAGCATGATAAATGGCTTTTCACCCCCTCACTTTCAATCTGGACGTGTCTTGGGTCTAAAATGAGTTTCTTGCAGACAGCATATTGATGGTCTTGCTTTTTTATGTAATCTGATACCCTGTGTCTTTTGATTGGAGCATTTAGCCCATTTACATTCAGAGTAACTATTGATAGATAGGAATTTAGTGCCACTGTATTACCTATAAAGTCACTGTTTCTGTATATTGTCTTGTTCCTTTCTGGTCTGTTACTTTTGGGCTCTTTCTTTGCTTAAAGGATCCCCTTTAATATTTCTTGCAGGGCTGGTTTAGTGATCACAAATTAATTTAGTTTCTGTTTGCCTTGGATGCTTTTTATTGCTCCTTCTATTTTGAATGACATCTTTGCTGGAGAAAGTATTCTTGCCTCCATATTTTTTCTCATTTAGCACCCTGAAAATATCATACCAGTCCTTTCTGGCCTGCCAGGTCTCTGTGGATAGGTCTGCTGCCCGTCTAATGTTCCTACCCTTGTAGGTTACGGACCTCTGGTCCTGAGCTGCTTTCAGGATTTTCTCTTTGTCTCTGAGATCTACAAGTTTCACTATTATTTGTCAAGGTGTTGACCTATTTTAATTGATTTTGAAGGGGATTCTCTGCACCTCCTGGACTTGAGTGCCTGTTTCTTTCCCTAGATTAAGAAGTTCTCTGCTATAATTTGCTCCAATATATTTTCTGCCTCCCTCTCTCTCTCTCTCTTTCCTCTTCTCCTGGGATCCCAATTATTCTAATATTGTTTTGTTTAATGGTATCACTTATCTCTCAAATTCTCCCCTCATGATCCAGTAGTTGTTTATCTCTCTTTTTTCTCAGCTTCTTTATTCCCCATCATTTTGTCTTCTATATCACTAATTCTGTCTTCTGCCTCATTTATCCTAGCAGTTAGAGCCTTCATTTTTTATTGCACCTCATTAATAGCCTTTTTGATTTCAACTTGGTTAGATTTTAGTTCTTTTATTTCTCCAGAAAGAGATTCTCTAGTATCTTCTTGCTTTTTTTTCAAGCCCAGCTAGTATCTTTATAATCGTTATTCTGAACTGTAGTTCTGACATCTTACTTATATCTATACTCATTAGGTCCCTGGCAGTCAGTACTGCCTCTTATTCTCTTTTTTGATGTGAGTTTTTCTGTCTTATCATTCTTGAAGAAAGTGCTTGCTTTTCTATTTGTAGAGATGCAGCTATTCTTTTTTTAGATCTCCAGTTGAGTTCGTAGGTGTTCAGAATGATTTGAGAGCTATCTAGCTGAATTCCTGGGACCAGATGAAACTAAAGTCTCCTACTCCTTCACCATCTTGGACTCCAACTGGTATAATTTCAATCTTAAATTTGTTGAGGCTTGTTTCACGACCTAACATGTGATCTAGTCTGAAGAATGTTTCATGTCATTTTAAAATAATGTGTATTCTGTTGTTTTGGGGTGCAATATTCTGTATATATCTGTAATGTCTATCTGGCCTAATGTGTCATTCAAAGACTGTTTCCGTATTGATTTTCTGCCTGGATGATCTATACATTGATATAAGTTAGGTCTTAAATTCCCCTACGATTATTGTATTACCATCAATTTCTCTGTTTATGTTCATTAATATTTGACTTATGTATATAGGTGCTCCAGATTGGGTATGTAGATATTTGTAATTGTTATGTCCTCTTGTTGGATTGATTCATTCATCATTATATAATTCCCTTCTTTGTCTCTTGTTACAGTCTTTGCTTTAAAGTCTATTTTGACTGAAACCAAAAACAGACTCTTAACTATAGATGACAAACTGATGGTTACCAGAGGGGAGAGGGGTAGGAGGATGGGTTAAATAGGTGATGGGGATTATACTTGTCATGATGAGCACTGGGTGATGTATGGAAGTGTGGAATCACTATATTGTACACTTGTAACTAATATAACACTGTATGTTAATTATACTGGAATTAAAATAATATATATATTTTTTAAACAAGCAGGGGGAGAGGGAGAGGGAGAAGCAGGCTTCCTGTGGATCAGGGAGCCCGGTGCCGGGCTCGATCTCAGGACCCTGGGATCATGACCTGAGCCGAAGGCAGATGCTTAAGGACTGAGCCACCCAGGCGCCCCTTAAAATAATATTTAATAAAAAAATAAAGGCTATTTTGTCTGATAGAAGTATTGCTACCCAGCTTTTTTTTTTTTTTTTTTTTTTCCACTTTCGTTTGTATGGTAAATGTTTTCCATCTGTTCACTTTTAATCTGTATATTTCTTCAGGTCTGAGATGAGTCATCTGTCAGCAGCATATAGTTGGGGCTCAATATTTATCCATTCCAGCACCCTATGTCTTGATTGGAGTATTTAAGCCATTTACATTTAAAGTAATTATTGATGGGGCGCCTGGGTGGCTCAGTTGTTAAATGTCTGCCTTCGGCTCCGGTCATGATCCCAGGGTCCTGGGATGAGCCCCGCATCAGGCTCTCTGCTCAGCGGAAAGCCTACTTCTCCCTCTCTCACTCCCCTTGCTTGTGTTCCCTCTCTCACTGTCTCTCTCTCTGTCGAAAAATAAATAAAATCTTTTTTAAAAAAAAGTAATTATTGATAGGTATGTACTTACTGCCATTTTGTTATTTGTTTTGTTTTGTTTTTAAGTTCTTTTTTCCTTTCTTCTCTTGCTCTCTGTTTGTGTGTGTGTGTATGAATGATGAGTTTCTCTATTGTTATGTTTGGGTTTCTTTTCCTTTATTTTTTTTGTGTATCTATTATAGGTTTTGAGTGTGTGGTTACCATGAAGTTCTTGTATAATATCCTAAGTATACATAGCAGCCTATATTAATTTGATGGTCATTTAAGTTCAAACACATTACAAAAAAATAAATAAATAAAATTTTTAAAAAACAACAAAAATAAAAAATAAAAACCTTTCTGTTTGTTTTTTTACTCTGTCCTCCATGCTTTATGTTAAAGTTATCATATTTTACAGCATTTTATTCATAATTTTCTTACATCTAATTATGACCATTTCTTTTACACATAAAAAAGTCCTTTTAACGTTTCTTATAAGACTGGGTTAGACATGATAAACTAGGTTTTGTTTGTCTGGGAAATACTTTATCTCTTTTTCAAATCTGAATGACAACTTTGCCATCCTTGGTTGTAGGGTTGTTGTTGTGTGTGTTGTGTGTGTGTGTATGTGTGTTTTCTCTTCAGTATTTTGAACAGATTATACCACTTTCTTTTGGCTTGCAAAGTCTCTGCTGAAAAATCAGCTAATAGCTTTATAGGTCTCCCCTTGTAGATAATTTTTTGCTTCTCTTCTGCTGCTTTTAAAATTCTCTGTTTATCTTTAACCTTTGATATTTTAATTATATGTTGTATTGTGAACCTCCTTGGGTTGGAATTCTGTGCTTCTTGAACATATATGTATATTTCCTTCCCTAGGTTAGGCAAGGTTTTAGCTATTATTTCTTCAAATAAGTTTTCTACCTCCTTCTCTTTCTCTCCTTCTCCTTCCTTCTCCTTCCCCTTCCCCTCCTCCTCTTCCTCCCTCCCCCCACCTTCCTCCTCCTCCGCTTTCTTCCTCTTCTTGGACACCTGTAAGGTAAATGTTTGTTCACTTGATGTTGTTCAAGAGGTCTCCTAATCTATCCTCATTTTTAAAATTCTTTTGTCTTTTTGCTGTTCACCTTGGATGCTTTCCCTTACTCTGTCTTCCAGATTGATACAGTCTCCATCCACTAGTGTGCTGTTGATTTCCTCTAGTATGTATTTCTTTTTTTTATTTCAGTTACTGTTTTCTTCAACTCTGATTGGTTCTTTTAAATATTTTCTATCTCTTTATTGATGGTCTCACTGAGTTCTACTCTTTTCTCCAGCTTGTTGAGCATCTTTTCAATCATTAAATTCTTTATCGGGCGTATTGTTTATCTCCATTTTATTTAGTTATTCTTCTGAGATTTTTGTCTTCTTTTTTTTGGAGCATATTTCTCTGTCTCCTCATTTGACTTTCTTTTTGTTTCTATGGATTTGGTAGAACAGCTACTTCTCCTAAATTTGAAGGAATGGTCTACCTGCACAAATTTTATTTTATATTCTTATTTTCATTTTGCCACCTTGGCAGTCATCTCCTCAGAGAAGCCCTCCCTAAACACCTAGTCTTGGGAAGATCTATCTGACTCCTTCCCAGCTCCATTATAATTAATCCCTGTTATGGTCATTGTGCATTTCTACCCTTACACTGCAAGTGGAATGAGGCCACGTCTGTCTTTTTCACCAATGCCCAACCCCTTTCTTAGCCAAAGATTTTAACTTAGTAAATGTAGGGTTGAACAAATTAACAATGAGACAATCTAAGCCAAGAAAATCTTTTTAAGGAAAAATATGTTATATATTCGTGCAGCTGTACCCCAGCAGACTCTAAGCCTATGGATGGTTGATGGTCTGGTGAGGCCAAAGAAAAGACCCAGAGACAATGATCAAGACAAGGGTTTATTGGGGAAACTTATGTACAAGGAGTGTGAATAGCTGACTGAACAAAGCATCCACTTCTGGTACCTATGTGCAGTAAGTTGTTATATCATAACAACTTAACTTACCATCTCTCAGGTCCTCCCCCTCCTTGCATGGCTAGTATTGCCAAGGAGATCAAGGTCTGCTACCTGGACACTCTTCCTTATAAAGGAGATGTTCTGGGTTTGCCACACCCAGAGCCCCTGACCCCAAACAATGGAAAACACATTTTGCTGCACATTTTACTTGATGGAAATATAGAGGAAGGACAGGATCTCTCATTTTTAAGATAGTGACTAATAAGGGCATTTGGCCTTGTACAAACTAGCTATCCAGCATCTACCATACAGTGTTAACGAAGAAAACTGAAACATTCATTCACAAGATAGTCAAGTAGGAAAGAATTGTGCAAATACAATAATGTCTAAAAAATGTCCTCAGCCAGAGTGAAATGGAAGTAATGGCTTATATTCTTCACCGAACTCCTTTTTTTCAATGAATTAAGAAAATAAGAATCTGATTTTTAGGTTTCCTTCAGCCAATTCAGCACTCAGGGATAGGATTACTCTGCTCCCAGTGATAAAAACTTACTGAACATAAATTCTTAAATGTATGATTGAGCTGAAAATAAGTTAAAAGGAAAGCTCTTTTTAGAAACCAGAAGCACTTTCAGAGCATACATTTCTAAGGGGAAATTTGTGGCAAAGCCATTGTTTGTCTTAGCAGCCCTCTTCTGATGTCTGGGTTGTAAGGTATAGAATTTATCTGGACTGGGTTTTGATGGAAGACAGAGTTTACATCCGGAGGAAGGAGAGGGTCTGATCAGAAACCCCCCCATAGAACCAAGAACTATGTATGATGTCACTGGGAAAAATACATAAAGAGCTTCTGACAAATCACTGCTCTTCTCAACCCTCTAGTGCCTACACTTATCATCCAGATGAAAATACAAGCCCCCCAAAGGAACCCACCCTTGTCATCTGGGCTATAGCAGAGGCCTATCTTATGTTCTCCACACTTCCTTTCACCCGCTTGTCTCTGCACACGGATCTCTTGCTTCCATTGAATATTTCAGGTTTATTTTCACCTCAGGGCTCATGAATTTTCTGTGTCTTCTGCCAGGAATGCTCTTTTTCAGAATCATTCCATCATTCTTTTCACCATTTTATTCTAGTATCTGATTAATTGTTTCCCACTATAGAGAATATTCCTGAACACCCAGTCCAAAGTAACATGCCCAACCATGCCCTTTCATCTAAACTTGCTTGATTTTTGTTCATATACACAACATCATCTACCTCCTTGTCATAGCATACTATTGTATTGTATTGTACTAGTAAATTTAATGTTCTTCCTAATTGTGTGACATGTAGTAGCAACTCTTTCTTGTATCTCTGATTACAATAAAGTGTCTAGCATACAGGTAATAGTCAATGGATATTTACTGGATGACAATGGACTTGATTCATCTGGATTTTATTTTGGTATAGTAGGCATATCGCCCCTCCCCCGGCCACAAGAGCTTCTACTGGCACATGCCATCATTAAAGAATCATAGTCAAAAACGGCCAAATGTTATAACCTGGTCAAATGCTACAAAACCAAAATCCCACATATATTTTTACATTTGTGTAAAGTCTATGGATAGGTACAATTATCTGTGCTCCTCATAAGTAAGACAAATGTAGCCTGATTTGTCTTTTCTCCAAAATCCCCCTTTTTATGAAGGATTAACTTTAATTCACATTTATTATAACAATAAATTCAGTAATTTTTAAATTTTGTTCTTTCTTTTTAATTCAATGGTTAGGGCTATCAAAGCATTTGATCAAAATCTCTACTAAACACTACTTTGCATCCTACTTTTTTCCTTTGAGTTTACTTTACTTCTTGCCAAATTATTCCCTAGAATCTTTCCTGCAGCTATTGAGAAGTTTATTTTTGGCTAAATTTTAGATCATTCATAGATATGTCTCTATTGTTCTAGTCTCATAAGGTGTTCTCTTCATCCTTATTGTCCTGCAGGTTCACTGTGTTATAACTTGTGTTGACTCATATAGTTTTAAATTGTGTTTCGTTATTAGGCTGTTTTAATTTCTCATGCATTGTCTTTGTTTTTATGTCATTTTCTCAGTCCCCCACTGCAAAAACTCTCTTGAGAAGTATGGTGGAGTTGTTCCACTCCCTTTCTTCTTCCTAAATATCTTTTTTTTTAAATATATTTCCATGTCTTCATTTGTGTGAGGTGCATAGTGGATGCTTAATTCACTGCTGTTACCAACTGAGTAATACTGATACCTGTGTCCAGATTATCATTGGAATGAATGCTCCATGGGAAGTGGATTAGTTTCTTATAGTTGTAACAAATTACCAGAAATGTCATGGCTTCCAACAATACATTACTGTATTCCTTAAAATTCTGGGTGTGCCTGGGTGGCTCAGTCAGTTAAAAGTCTGCCTTTGGCTCAGGTCATGATCCCAGGGGCCTGGGATGGAGGCTCACATCAGGCTCCCTGCTCAGTGGGGAGTCTGCTTCTCCCTCTGCCCCCCCTCCCCCGCTCATGTTTCCTCTCCCTCTATCTCTCTATCAAATAAGTAAAATATTTAAAATAAAATAAAATAAAATTCTGGAAGACAGGGGTGCCTGGGTGGCTCAGTTGGTTAAGTGCCAGACTCTTAATTTTGGCTCATGTCATGATCTCAGGGTCATGAGATTGAGCTCCCCATTGGGCTCCAAACTCAGCAGGGAGTCTGCTTGAGATTCTCTGTCTCTCTCTCTCTCTGTCTCTGCCCCCCTAAAATAAATAAATAAATCTTAAAAAAATAAAATAAAATTCTGGAGGAAAGAATTTTAAAAGGAGTTTCATAGGGTTAAAGTCAAGGTATGTGCAGAGCAGGATCATCTGGAGATCCCAGGGGAGATTCTATTCCCTTTCTTTTCCTAGCCTCCAGAAATTACCTGACTTCCTTTTGGTTCATGACTTTTCTTCCATCTCCAAAGGCAACAATTGTATCACACAACCCTCTGCTTCCATCATTATATCTCTGTCTCTTGTTCCCCTACTTCTCTCTTCCCTTATATGGACTATGTGATTACATAAGAGCCAGCCTGATCATCTTCCATTGTCAAGATCCCTAATTTAATCACATCTGTGAAGTTTCTCTTTTGCCAGGTAAGGGAATTGGTTAACTGGATCAGGGATTAGAATATTGATCCCTTTGGGGGAAACATTATTCTTCTTGTCATAGAGATTATTAGACAGTATCAGGTAAGAATCCTGTTTCCTTGAAAGATCACAAATTAATTAAACCTCTTCTCTTTCTTTCTCTCTCCCTCTCTCTCTCTTTCTTGTATGTCTTTTAAGGAACGATTTAAAATGCCAAGAGTCACAAACCAGTTGAAGCACTTTTGACATAGCTCATTTGTTTTCTATTTAAAATTACATTAAAATATAATTAGATAAGCTCATACTACTTCGTGACTCCTTACTGCTAAGATCTTCCTAAACTGTTTTCAAAGTCCAAGTAGGACTGAGAGAGCTCCCTCCTCCAAAAGAAGAGAAGCCAAGAAAAGTTGGTTAATTGTCAAAGTCTGTATATGATCAGGTCATTTCTGTCCTTCCTAGGGTAGACCACTACATTGGTGACCCCCAGTGAACCATACTTTCCTATATCTGTGTCCCTGAACAGTCCTTACCCACCTTGACTATGGGCTTGGAGATGAGACTTATTTTGGCATATTTGATATTAGCAAGAGTGATGTAAGCAGAAGATTGACAGGTGTTTGTGAATTGAGATTTGTCCTTTTAGAAGATTCCTTCTTGGAGACCAGTTGCCATCTTGTAAAGAAACTTGAACTCAATTACTACATAATGAGAGACTATGTGTAGACAAATCTTGGTTTTTAAATGTCTTCTTAGAAGTTCTACCCTCCACTGAACACCTAGGTGAATGTGAATGCAGGTGACTTTGGCAATTCTACACAGAGTGGAAGCACTGTTCTGTTGATCACAATCAACACCACTGGATTTCCAAGAAATGAGAAATCATTGCTGTTATAGGCCACTAAGTTTGGAAATATTATGGAATGTAGCAGCAGATAACAGCGATTCCTTGGTAGTATTACGTTCAGTAATAACTTTTTTATTTCTCATTCAGTGTAAGGTGAGGCAGGCCTAAGTGAAGCATTAGAACATGACACACACGACAAAAATTTCTTATTAGTTAATGTAAGACAGACGAGAGAAGAGCTCATATTTTAGTTTCCTTCATTTCTTAAATGTGCATAAATTAACTCATGTGATTAGGACTTGCTTAAGTGTCTACGTGCTATGCACTCCCGCTGTTCCCATTTTCACATGTTAAATAGATGAGGGTTTGTTGTTCTTCTTCTTCTTTTTTTTTTTTTTTAAGATTTTATTTATTTATTTGACAGCTAGAGACACAGTGAAAGAGGGAACACAAGCAGGGGGAGTGGGAGAGAGAGAAGCAGGCTTCCCGCCGAGCAGGGAGCCCGATGTGGGGCTCGATCCCAGGACCGTTAACGACTGAGCACCGAGGCACCCCGAGGGTTTGTTCTTCTATGTGGAGTTGTTCACAGGTGGAAAATTTCACTCTTTAATTTTTTCCTCCCAATTGGGAACAGATGTTATGGAAACACTTCTCATTAAGGGTTATAGAGATTTTCTTTAAGTTATAGAAACCCTTCTGCCATTCCATTATGAAAGATAAAATGAAAGAAAGAGATGTTTGCTTCAGGTTCAGCAACCACATAATTTAGGAAAATACTGACACTGATTCTGAGTATGAAGGACTAAGCTTCCAGGAATGGGTGTTTTTGTGTTTACAGCTCAGAGCCTGCTATCCACGGTATTAAATTTGTTATTAATTTGTATTTACATTGTTGGTTAAGTTCATATAATATCCAATTCCAAAGCCTCCCCTTAGATTGACATATCCTAGAGCACAAAATAAAAGATGCCATGTCAGGTGGTTCCAGATTAACATGACCTAGAAATTAAGCACATCACTCTCATTGAGCCACAGGATCATACTCTCACCCTTATGAGAGCACCATTTTATTAAACAAATAAATAAAGACTGTTATAGAATCTCCATAACTTTGTAGGCCATAGTCCTTTCAGAAGAATTAATAGTAAGTACAATGGGTTTAATTAAAATGATGAAACACATTTGACCTAGTGTTAGAATTGTTCATTATTTACTCACATCAGTGTAGTGAGCCAATATGGCACTCACTGTCTCTTGAGGCAAAGCCAGATAATTTCACAGGACCTGCCATGTGCAGAAGTCTAAGTCTCTTGGGTTAAGCAATGAAAGTGAACCCACTATATCTTATGTACTGACACATAAGGCAGCTTCATTATAGAGTAAAATTTAATGGTTGAAAAACTGGGCTCTGAAGTTATTGTACCTGGATCAATTCCTGGGTCTGCTGCTTTTCTGATCAGTGATGTTGGGCAAGTTATCAAAACTCTCTGTGCCTCAGTTTCTTAATTTCAAAAATGGTGTAATAGACCATGCCTTATAACACTATCATAAGTTGTAAGTGTATGCAAGTACGCCACATAAAGCACTCTAAAAGTAACTGGCTGTTAGGAACCCACTATATGTCATATATAATTATTTCTTCAATATCATTATTACTAATTTAATTTAGTTATTTGGAAGAATAAAAGTGAACATGGACTATCTCCTAATGAAGTTTCTCTTATCGTGGGAGACACCTATTAGTCCAGACAGCTGGAAATAGCATTATTTGATATCCAGCTAGTTGTGATTTTACCATAACTTATGAATTTCAAATCACACACATTCATTGGTTGGAGCCACTCAGGAGAAAAATAAGTTAAATGCCAATAGAAGCATTAGTAAACATCATCAGAAAGAACAGATTTGGAGGACCGCATTGGAAACTAAGTAAAGTTTCTTAAATTCAAACAGCTGAGTGGTCTTAATCTTTTCATAGCCAGTCTTTTTCTGAGCCTGTCTGGCTTCTAAAGTACACCGTTCAGGGTCCTTTATGAATTCTGTTGCAGCTAAATTACAATACTTAGGAAAAAATATTAGTATTCCTTTTAGGTTTCCTTGCGTTATCACAACAAAATACTGGGTGGCTTAAAACAGCAACAAAAATAAGAAGTCAAGGTTCAAAGAGGTCCAGGCTCTCTTGAAGTATCTGGGCAAGAATTGGATTCAGGACTTTCTCTTAGTTTCTGACGTTTAACCTTGGAATTTCTTCACTTGCAGCTGCATAACTTCCCTCCCTGTCTCTGTCATCACACGGCATTCCCCTTTGTTGCCGTGTCATCATAGAACACCTTCTTAGAAGGCCCCCCAGTCATGGTGGATCAGGGACCCACACTATTCTAGTTACTAATTATATCTGCAATGGTACTCATAAAAACAGTGTTTATTAAGCTCTTGGGTGATGTTCTCATTAAGTTTTCTTGCTACCATTTCAATCTGATTAAGTTGTCTTCTTCCTTTTATCTTTCAGTCATGTCTCTTTGTACAATCATGTTTTTCAATCACATTTAATTTTACATTGAAGCCAAAGCAAGGATTCTTCACTGAGGTTCCATTTTTTTCCCCATTATTTGTGAGTTATCTGTGGTAGCCTTTCTACTGAAGTTTCTCATCCATCATGACATCCATATTTGGACAGTATAATGTGATTCTTTAAGAAAGTTTAAATACATCTGTCCAAAGACCTAAAAGGAAAGAAGGAGCAGAGTCTGACCTCTCTGTCTTAGCAGAGACCAGATCTAATTCCCGAGGAGGAAAGACCTCTAAACATGTGTTCCAGTTTTCACATACAACATTCTCTGTTGGGATTCACTCATGATAAAAGCCTATCCTACTTTTCTACCTTCCTCCCTTCAAAGATGCAAATATTGCTTATGTTGCATTTTACATATTCAACCCTCTTTTTACGTTTAAATATGACTGATTCAGCAATGGCAAGACAATTAGAGTTTCTTCCTGGCCACATTTTGAAAATCTTTTCAAGTACCACATGCGTGTTGCTAAAGTTGTTCCGTGTAGCTCAGCTTCCTTGGAACCAGTGTGATTCTGCATGTGCAATGTGTTGTGATCCCAAACTCAAACTCCAGCATGTGAAATATTGAGCTTTCTATTTATAACATTTTTTTAAAATTCTGAGTATGACTACATGGTTGACTAATAGAAAGTAAGTACATTTCATTTAAATATTTCTCTTTGAAGTTTTCTTCTCTAAGGGAAAATTGAACAATTTCTTTGGATTTTTGGAATCCAAAAGAACTTTTGGAACACACTACATTTTTAAGATAAGAAAACAACACACACAGAAAAGGAAAAAGTAAGAACTGAATTCTTATCAGTTACATTTGAAAGAAACACTTTGAACTCACAAAAAGGCAAATTTCATATTTATTCCAAAGCCTGGTAGGATTCTGGCTTCTCTCACAACACACATTTGTCATCCCACAGCACTGTGTCAGGAGTCCAGTCACAGCTTGGCTGGGTCTTCTGTATAGGGTATCAGAAAGCAGGAGCCAAGGTGTCAGCCAGGCTGCATCTCATCTGAAGGCTTTGCTGGGGAAAACCCCCTTCCACATTCTCTCAGCTTCTGGGTAGGATTCATTTCCTGGCATCAGCAATACACTGAAAGCACCAGTTTCCTGCTAGTTGTTGTCACCAGCCGGACCCTGCCGACCTGACCTTTACTGCTCACCTGCTTATACCCACTGATCTTTGGCCCCACATTTTTCCTTCAGCTTCTCTCTCCAGCCAAGTTCTTAACTCAAGCAAAAGACATGAGGGGCATAGCATCCCACGATGGAAACAGAAACTACCCCTCAAGCAATAACTACCTGGATAAAGAGTTCTGGCAGCCCAGACCACCCAGACCAGTTTGAGATTAACTCCCAACTCGGGTTTGCACAGAGAGACCATGAAGTGATCTCTAGAATGGCTGGCAATTACCTTTCTCACTATATTACTAAAATCTGCACCCAAGGAGGAGCACAAGCCTCATTTACATAACATACAATGTATGTATAAGCATGTTTTCTTTTTTTTTTAAGATTTGTTTATTTATTTATTTGACAGAGAGAGAGAGACAGTGAGAGAGGGAACACAAGCAGGGGGAGTGGGAGAGGGAGAAGCAGGATCCCCGTTGAGCAGGGAGCCCGACGTGGGGCTCGATCCCAGGACCCTGGGATCATGACCTGAGCCGAAGGCAGATGCTTAATGACTGAGCCACCCAGGCGCCCCTATAAGCATGTTTTCTTAAGGAACTTGCATAACCCTATACTCACTTCTATATACAATGACAAGGCTCCAAAAGGAACCCATTCACCCTTGCTCCAGGAGTCATGTGGGACTTTGGAAGTTATTCCCTATGATCTCCTTATTTGCTACAAATAAAATTTCCTTTGTGAGACAACTCCACTTGGTGTAGTTTCTATCTGTGACTCACCAAGGGCCAAACTCACATTAGTTTGGTTACATTGTCAGCTGGAGAGTGCCCCCAGCTCTTAGATGCCAGCCTCAGATCCTTGTCCTGTAGGCCTTCCAACATAGTGACTTTTTTCTCCAAAGTCAGCTAAGGAGAGGTTCCCTAGAGTGAATTAGCTATCTGACAGGTCTATGATGTAACCTAATCATGGAAGTGAAATCTCATTTCTTTGCCATATTCTTTTGTTAGAAGAAAGTTAGAGATCCCTCTAACACTCAAGAGGAGGAAAGGGTATAGAAGTATAAACACCCAGGGATGAAGATCAAAGGAGTAGGTGGGGACACACATACCATGTAGGTGAATGCACCAGAATACTCAAATATTTTGAATCTTTGGTCAAATATCAAAAATTTAATATTTGCCAAGCCCATAATCTAAGACTGAATAGATTAATATATTAATCTTAATAATTTAAAAACTTAATAAATTCTTTTTATAAAGAAGTGAGAAAACATTTCAGAATTCTATGAGGCAAACATTTGTCAAATGGTTTTCTATAACAAACCCTTTATTTTATATTCAGACTCTATTAAATAATAACTAATATACTGGCACAAACTACTAGGAGTTTCTAATACTGAGATCTGAGATCATTCTCTTTCAAGTATCTGAAATATTTGAGCAAAACTAGGAAATCCATTTTACCCCATCCTCTTATCCCAGGCACCCCACCATCATCCTGCTTTTTCATTGCATGTGTAAACAGGTTGTCTCCAATCCAGCTCTGTGAGGACAGTCTTCATTGCTTTTGCCACAAATAGCCAGGATGATTGACAGGAAGGGCATGTAAGTATATTTTGTATTTTAATAGTTAGAACAGTGAAAAACATGTTTCCCATGTCCTTTAGAAAAGATAATACAAGAGAGAACACGTGGTATTTTCAGGAGGCAGCACAAGGTATAAGATCTCTGAGATATCTCATCCTTTTCATCTATCCCATTCTGTAGGCATCATGTGAATTCTCTAAGAGAACTAAAACCACAAACTCTGCTGCCGTATGGCCTTGTATGGTTGATCATGGCCAGGGCTCTGGGTTCACACATGGACTTGTCTAAGCATCCTCTAATTTATCAATTTAATGAGCTTTTAATTTAAATGACAACATTTTCAATTTCCTGTGTTCCTTTTCGCTTTTCTTTTCAAATTCTACAATTCTTCATTTATAACCCCCTGTATGTGGTTGTATGATTTCTTGCCTTGGCTCTATCTTTTCAAGGACTCTTTTCCCAGTCATCTCATGGAAAAGACTTTGAGGTTGCTTGGGCACAGGAATAAGGTCACTTCTTGATATGCAAATAAAACCAAAGTAAAGAGGGCCCTTATTTCATGGGTTTTTTTGTGGGGGGGGGTATGGAAATGTTAGTTTGAAGAGCCATCTTTTTACAGCATTTGGGGGGTGGGTATGAGTGCACAGGTGTGTGGCATGTGGTGCAAATCTGTCACCAACCTGTCACCGACACATGTCTAAGCAAAATCTGTCACCAACCTGTCACCAACACATGTCTAAGCAAAATGACTGGAGGGAGGGCTTCCTGATGATTGTTTGATGTAGCACTAAATACAGGGAAGACTCTATCTGGAAGCCGTAGACTGTGACCACGGTGCCAACCTCCATCTGTAAGCAGAGAAAAGAAAGATAAGATATAGTTTCCTGGCACAAGAGAAATCATTTTAGGCCCCCAGCTATTTTCTGTGACCTTTGCCCTACTTGCCAGAGCACGCTTCTTGCAGAACTTTCTAGGAGGTTGACAGAATTAGAAAGAAATGCAAAAGCCTCAGGAGTTAAGGATTTTAAGGGAACAAAAGGAATGCAGAAACTAACAAGTCCCTAACCTAACTATCAGAGATAATAAATCTGTAAGAAAACTCCCAGTGCTGTTTCAAAAGTCAGCAGGGCACTTAGCTGAGATAAGGAAGCCAGGACCCCGTCCATTTTATGCTGGAGGCTGCCCGTAGCCTCTTTTCCTGGTCGGACACTATAATGTTCAAGTCTCTGCCCCGGGAGGGGCACAAGCTTCATTACCGTAACAAGATGCCTGGATAGACATGTTTTCTAAGTACCTGTGCAACTTTATGCCTGCATCTACCTGTGATGACAAAGCTTCTCTTTCTGAATATTTATTGCAACCCTAAATAAAAGTAACCCATTCAGAGGCGCCTCAGTGGCTCAGTCGGTTAAGCAACTGCCTTCGGCTCAGGTCATGATCCCAGGTCCTGGGATGGAGTCCCATGTCGGGCTCCCTGCTCAGCTGGGAGTCTGCTTCTCCCTCTCCCTCTGCCCCTCCCTCTGCTTGTGCTTGCTCTCTCTCTCTCTAATAAATAAATAAAATCTTAAAGAAAAAAAAAGTAATCCATTCACTCCTGCTCTTGGGAAGGGGAGTCAGGGCTTTGGAAGTTTTCCCTGTGATCTCCTTATTTACTGCAAATAAGGTTTCCTTTGTGGGACACCATCATCTGGTGTAGTCTCTACCTGTAACTCACCAAGGGGAGAATTCGTGTTAGTTCAGTTACAAAACTTTTGGCCGGCAGAAACTGGCGTCTGGTCAGTAGAGGTCCCTTCCTTGTGTTGGATTACTGTGTTCACAATATGGAATATGGAGAGTGTCCTTCCATCCTGTTGCCTTCTAGAATCCTCGGGAAGATCTCTGAAAGGCTGCATCTGCTATTGACCACTGTACAGAGGGGAAAATAAAGGTTGGCAGACATATCTGGGCATTTTAAATATATCTGTTTTAAAGCGTTTTTCTTAAAGTCCTTCAGAATAAAATGTATTCTTTGTTGAATTTGTTGAATTTACTTTTCACAATGTAACTTTCCTAACATTTTAAATTTTAGTTCACAATTTCATCTTGATTAGGATCTTCCTGTGTGTGTGTGTGTGTGTGTGTGTGTGTGTGTGTGATGAATTTTTCACCCTTTCTCTAAGTTCAGACTTCCCTGACCTCTCCTAATTCAACCCCAGGCCTCCACTGAAGGCACGGGACTCAAATGATGGAGTTACAAGTAATTCAGCTCCTAAATCCCTGGGTGATTTGGCACAGATTAGGATTGCATGATTATTTCTTTCCTCAGATTGTAACTCAAGCAGTAGCTGGATAAATTTGGTTTCTGGTTCTTGCAGCAGGAAGTGACTGTAATTTTATTTCCCCTCTGTTTAAATTTGGGGAAGTTGGAGTGTAAGCAGAAGTTTTCACCCATAAGCCTCTTCCTATTCACTGTGATTATCTGGCTTTTGATTCTAGGCATCCTAGTGGGTTCAAAATAATATCATAGTGTGCTTTTGATGTGCATATTCCTAATGACTAATGATTTGGAGCATCTTTTCATGTTTTTTGGGCATTTGTTTTTCTTTTTTGGAGACACGAGTATTCAGAATCTTTGCCCATTTTTTAATTAGGTGTCTTTTTACTTTTGAGTTGGATTCATTCTTTTTAAATTCTAGGTAAGTCCCTTATCAGGTATATGATTAGCAATTACTTTCTCTCATTCTGTGAACTATCTTTTACTTTCTTAACAATGCCCTTTAAAGCAGAAAAGTTTTTTTTTTTTTTTTTAATTTTGGTGAGTCAAATTCATCTATTTTTTCTTTTGTTGATCTTGGATTTGGTGCCATACCCAATCAATTGCTAAAATCCAAACTCATAAAGATTTATATCTATTTCTTTTTTAAAATAGTTTTATTGCTTTACCTCTCCCATTTAAGTTTTGATAAGTTTCAAGTTAATTTTTGTGTATGGTATGAAAAGGGGGTCCAACTATTTCTTTTGCTGGGTTTGCAAGTGTTAATCCACTTGACCCAGTACAGTGTGTTCAAAAGACTATCTTTTTTTTTTAATTTTTTTATTGTTATGTTAATCCCCATACATTACATCATTAGTTTTAGATATAGTGTTCCATGATTCATTGTTTGTGCATAACACCCAGTGCTCCATGCAAAACGTGCCCTCCTCAATACCCATCACCAGGCTAACCCATCCTCCCACCCCCCTCCCCTCTAGAACCCTCAGTTTGTTTTTCAGAGTCCATCGTCTCTCATGGTTCTTCTCCCCCTCCGATTTCCCCCCCTTCATTCTTCCCCTCCTGCTACATTCTTCTTCTTCTTTTTTTCTTTCTTAACATATATTGCATTATTTGTTTCAGAGGTATGGATCTGAGATTCAACAGTCTTGCACAATTCACAGCGCTTACCAGAACACATACCCTCCCCAGTGTCCATCACCCAGTCTCCCCAGTAGACCCACACACTAACCCACTCCAGCAACCCTCAGTTTGTTTCCTGAGATTAAGAATTCCTCATATCAGTGAGGTCATATGATACATGTCTTTCTCTGTTTGACTTATTTCGCTCAGCATAATACCCTCCAGTTCCATCCACGTCGTTGCAAATGGCAAGATCTCATTCCTTTTGATGGCTGCATAATATTCCATTGTATATATATATACCACATCTTCTTTATCCATTCATCTGTTGATGGACATCTTGGCTCTTTCCACAGTTTGGCTATTGTGGACATTGCTGCTATAAACATCGGGGTGCACGTACCCTTTCAGGTCCCTACTTTTGTATCTTTGGGGTAAATACCCAGGAGTGCAATTGCTGGATCATATGGTAGCTCTATTTTCAACTTTCTGAGGAACCTCCATACTGTTTTCCAGAGTGGCTGCACCAGCTTGCATTTCCACCAACAGTGTAGGAGGGTTCCCCTTTCTCCGCATCCCTGCCAACATCAGTTGTTTCCTGACTTGTTAATTTTAGCCATTCTGACTGGTGTGAGGTGGTATCTCATTGAGGTTTTGATTTGGATTTCCCTGATGCCGAGCGATATTGAACACTTTTTCATGTGTCTGTTGGCCATTTGGATGTCTTCTTTGGAGAAATGTCTGTTCATGTCTTCTGCCCATTTCTTGATTGGATTCTTTGTTCTTTGGGTGTTGAGTTTGATGAGTTCTTTATAGATTTTGGATACTAGCCCTTTATCTGATATGTCATTTGCAAATATCTTCTCCCATTCTGTCAGTTGTCTTTTGGTTTTGTTGACTGTTTCCTTTGCTTTGCAAAAGCTTTTTATCTTGATGACGTCCCAATAGTTCATTTTTGCCCTTGCTTCCCTTGCCTTTGGCGATGTTTCTAGGAAGAAGTTGCTGCGGCTGAGGTCGAAGAGGTTGCTGCCTGTGTTCTCCTTTAGGATTTTGATGGACTCCTGTCTCACATTGAGGTCTTTCAACCACTTGGAGTCTATTTTTGTGTGTGGTGTAAGGAAATGGTCCAGTTTCATTCTTCTGCATGTGGCTGTCCAATTTTCCCAACACCATTTGTTGAAGAGACTGTCTTTTTTCCATTGGACATTCTTTCCTGCTTTGTCAAAGATGAGTGGACCATAGAGTTGAGGGTCCATTTCTGGGCTCTCTATTCTGTTCCATTGATGTATGTGTCTGTTTTTGTGCCAGTACCATACTGTCTTGATGATGACAGCTTTGTAGTAGAGCTGGAAGTTCGGAAATGTGATGCCGCCAGCTTTGCTTTTCTTTTTCAACATTCCTCTGGCTATGCGGGGTCTTTTCTGGTTCCATACAAATTTTAAGATGATTTGTTCCATTTCTTTGAAAAAAGTGGATGGTATTTTGATGGGGATTGCATTGAATGTGTAGATTGCTCTAGGTAGCATTGACATCTTCACAATATTTGTTCTTCCAATCCATGAGCATGGAACGTTTTTCCATTTCTTTGTGTCTTCCTCAATTTCTTTCATGAGTATTTTATAGTTTTCTGAGTACAGATCCTTTGCCTCTTTGGTTAGATTTATTCCTAGGTATCTTATGGTTTTGGGTGCAATTGTAAATGGGATCGATTCCTTAATTTCTCTTTCTTCTGTCTTGTTGTTGGTGTATAGGAATGCCACTGACTTCTGTGCATTGATTTATATCCTGCCACTTGACTGAATTCCTATATGAGTTCTAGCAGTTTTGGGGTGGAGTCTTTGGGATTTTCCACATAAAGTATCATATCATCTGCAAAGAGTGAGAGTTTGACTTCTTCTTTGCCAATTTGGATGCCTTTGATTTCTTTTTGTTGTCTGATTGCTGTGGCTAGGACTTCCAATACTATGTTGAATAGCAGTGGTGATAGTGGACATCCCTGCCGCGTTCCTGACCTTAGGGGGAAAGCTCTCAGTTTTTCCCCATTGAGAATGATATTCGCTGTAGGTTTTTCATAGATGGCTTTTATGATATTGAGGTATGTACCCTCTATCCCTATACTCTGAAGAGTTTTGATCAAGAAAGGATGCTGTACTTTGTCAAATGCTTTTTCTGCATCTATTGAGAGGATCATATGATTCTTGTTCTTTCTTTTGTGAATGTATTATATCACGTTGATTGATTTGCGGATGTTGAACCAACCTTGCAGCCCAGGGATAAATCCCACTTGGTCGTGGTGAATAATCCTTTTAATGTACTGTTGGATCCTATTGGCTAGTATTTTGGTGAGAATTTTTGCATCCATGTTCATCAGGGATATTGGTCTGTAATTCTCCTTTTTGATGGGGTCTTTGTCTGGTTTTGGGATCAAGGTAATGCTGGCCTCATAAAATGAGTTTGGAAGTTTTCCTTCCATTTCTATTTTTTGGAACAGTTTCAGAAGAATAGGTATTAATTCTTCTTTAAATGTTTGGTAGAATTCCCCTGGGAAGCCATCTGGCCCTGGGCTTTTGTGTTTGGGGAGATTTTTGATGACTGCTTCAATTTCCTTAGTGGTTATATGTCTGTTCAGGTTTTCTATTTCTTCCTGGTTCAGTTTTGGTAGTTAATACATCTCTAGGAATGCATCCATTTCTTCCAGGTTATCTATTTTGCTGGCATAGAGTTGCTCATAATATGTTCTTATAATTGTTTGTATTTCTTTGGTGTTGGTTGTGATCTCTCCTCTTTCATTCATGATTTTGTTGATTTGGGTCATTTCTCTTTTCTTTTTGATAAGTCTGGCCAGGGGTTTATCAATCTTGTTAATTCTTTCAAAGAACCAGCTCCTAGTTTCGTTGATCTGTTCTACTGTTCTTTTGGTTTCTATTTCATTGATTTCTGCTCTGATCTTTATTATTTCTCTTCTCCTGCTGGGTTTAGGTGATAGGGTTAGGTGTAGGGTTAGGTTGTGTACTTGAGACCTTTCTTGTTTCTTGAGAAAGGCTTGTATTGCTATATACTTTCCTCTTAGGACTGCCTTTGCTGCATCCCAAAGATTTTGAATAGTTGTGTTTTCATTTTCATTGGTTTCCATGAATTTTTTTAATTCTTCTTTAATTTCCTGGTTGACCCATTCATTCTTCACTAGGATGCTCTTTAGCCTCCATGTATTTGAGTTCTTTCCGACTTTCCTCTTGTGATTGAGTTCTAGTTTCAAAGCATTGTGGTCTGAAAATAGGCAGGGGATGATCCCAATCTTCTGGTACCGGTTGAGACCTGATTTATGACCTAGGATGTGATCTATTCTGGAGAATGTTCCATGGGCACTAGAGAAGAATGTGTATTCCGTTGCTTTGGGATGGAATGTTCTGAATACGTCTGTGAAGTCCATTTGGTCCAGTGTGTCATTTAAAGTCTTTATTTCCTTGTTGATCTTTTGCTTAGACGATCTGTCCATTTCAGTGAGGGGGGTGTTAAAATCCCCCACTATTATTGTATTGTTGTCGATGTGTTTCTTTGCTTTTGTTATTAATTGCCTTATATAATTGGCTGCTCCCATGTTAGGAGCATAGATATTTACAATTGTTAGATCTTCTTGTTGGATAGACACTTTAAGTAGGATATAGTGTCCTTCCTCATCTCTTATTACAGTCTTTGGTTTAAAATCTAATTTGTCTGATATAAGGATTGCCACCCCAGCTTTCTTTTGGTGTCCATTAGCATGGTAAATGGTTTTCCACCCCCTCACTTTCAATCTGGGGGTGTCTTTGGGTCTAAAATGAGTCTCTTGCAGACAGCATATCGATGGGTCTTGTTTTTTAATCCAATCTGATAGCCTGTGTCTTTTGATTGGGGCATTTAGCCCATTTACATTCAGGGTAACTATTGAAAGATAGGAATTTAATGCCATTGTATTGCCTGTAAAGTGACTGTTACTGTATATTGTTTGTGTTCCTTTCTGGTCTATGTTGCTTTTAGGCTCTCTCTTTGCTTAGAGGACCCCTTTCAAGATTTGTTGTAGGGTTGGTTTCATGTTTGCAAATTCCTTTAGTTTTTGTTTGTCCTGGAAGCTTTTTATCTCTCCTTCAATTTTCAATGACAGCCTAGCTGGATATAGTATTCTTGGCTGCATATTTTTCTCATTTAGTGCTCTGAATATGTCCTGCCAGTCCTTTCTGGCCTGCCAGGACTCTGTGGATAAGTCTGTTGCCAATCTAATGTTTCTACCATTGTAGGTTACATATCTCTTCTCCCGAGCTGCTTTCAGGATTTTCTCTTTGTCTCTGAGACTCGTAAGTTTTACTATTAGATGTCGGGGTGTTGACCTATTTTTATTGATTTTGAGAGGGGTTCTCTGTGCTTCCTGGATTTTGATGCCTGTTTCCTTCCCCAAATTAGGGAAGTTCTCTGCTATAATTTGCTCCATTATACCTTCTGCCCCTCTCTCTCTTTCTTCTTCTTCTGGGATCCCAATTATTCTAATGTTGTTTCGTCTTATGGTATCGTTTATCTCTCGAATTCTGCCCTCGTGATCCAGTAGTTGTTTATCTCTCTTTTTCTCAGCTTCTTTATTTTCCATCATTTGGTCTTCTATCTCACTGATTCTTTTTTTTGCCTCATTTATCCTAGCAGTTAGCGCCCCCATATTTGTTTGCACCTCATTAAGAGCCTTTTTGATTTTGACTTGGTTAGATTTTAGTTCTTTTACTTCTCCAGAAAGGGTTTCTCTAATAACTTCCATGCTTTTTTCAAGCCCAGCTAGTATCTTTAAAGTGATGATTCTGAACTCTAGATCTGACATCGTACTAATGTCCGTATTGAGTAGGTCCCTGGCAGTCGGTACTACCTCTTGTTCTTTTTGTTGAGGTGATTTTTTCCGTCTTGTCATTTTGTGCAGAGGAGAATAGATTAATGAGAGAACAAAATGCTAGCAGGGTAACAACGTCCCCAGAAAATATACTCTAAACAAATCAGAAAAGACCTGAAGCAGTGGGAAAAGAAAGGGAAAGAGAGAAAAAAGAAAAAGAAAGAAAAAAAGAAAAAAGAAAAAGATAAAGATAAAGATAAAAACAAACAAAAACAGAACAAAACAAAACAAAAAAAAACAGAATGTGATCAAATATGATCAGGCTGGTTTATAGATCAGTGCCACACACTAGATTTTGGGTGTATTTTGGTCTGTTAGAAGAAAGTGCCTCCCAAAATTTTAAAGAAAGAAAAACTTATATATGTACAAAAATAAGGGTTGATATGATGAAGGGATGGAATATGACTGTAAAGATGGAAATTTTAAAAAATTTTATAAAAGGAATTGATAAGTTGTTTGAAAAAAGAAAGAAGAGTATTTAAAAAGAAAAAAGAAAAAATGGAGAGAATGTGATCAGGCAGGGGAGTAGAAAAAAACCATACACTAGTGATTTAGAGTATATTTTGATCTGTTAGAAGAAACTATCTCAAGAATTTAAAGAGAGAACAACTTATATATATATGCCAAAAATACGGGTAACTACTATGAAGGGATAGAATATGACTCTAAAAATGAAAAATAAAAATATTTTTTTTAAAAAAGGGATTGATAAGATGTTGGTTGAAAAAGGGAAAAAGAAAAATTCAAAAAAAAAGAAAAAAGAAAAAAAGACAGTAAAAAAAAATATTGTACTTTGAAAGACTACAGAATCATGGTAAAAAAGCCATGGATTCTATGTGCAGTATTCCCCTAGCGCTGGAGTTCTGCCGTTCTCACTGATTGGTAAACTTGGTCTTGGCTGGCTGTTCTTGCTGATCTTCTGGGGGAGGGGCCTGTTGCCGTGGTTCCCAAATGTCTTTGCTGGAGGCGGAATTGCCCCGCCCTTGCCGGTCCGGGCTAAGTCATCTGCTCGGGTTTGCTCTCCGGAGCTTTTGTTCCCTGCAAGCTTTCCGTACAGCTTTGGAGACGGAGAGTGAAAATGGCGG
>NW_022589747.1:7242114-7247494 GCF_004348235.1 Phoca vitulina | reverse complement strand
ATCACCCAGTCACCCCGTCCCTCCCACCCCACCCCCCACTCCAGCAACCCTCCGTTTGTTTCCTGAGATTAAGAAATCCTCATATCAGTGAGGTCATATGATACATGTCTTTCTCTGTTTGACTTATTTCGCTCAGCATAATACCCTCCAGTTCCATCCACGTCGTTGCAAATGGCAAGATCTCATTCCTTTTGATGGCTGCATAATATTCCATTGTATATATATATACCACATCTTCTTTATCCATTCATCTGTTGATGGACATCTTGGCTCTTTCCACAGTTTGGCTATTGTGGACATTGCTGCTATAAACATCGGGGTGCACGTACCCTTTCAGGTCCCTACTTTTGTATCTTTGGGGTAAATACCCAGGAGTGCAATTGCTGGATCATATGGTAGCTCTATTTTCAACTTTCTGAGGAACCTCCATACTGTTTTCCAGAGTGGCTGCACCAGCTTGTATTTCCACCAACAGTGTAGGAGGGTTCCCCTTTCTCCGCATCCCTGCCAACATCAGTTGTTTCCTGACTTGTTAATTTTAGCCATTCTGACTGGTGTGAGGTGGTATCTCATTGAGGTTTTGATTTGGATTTCCCTGATGCCGAGCGATATTGAACACTTTTTCATGTGTCTGTTGGCCATTTGGAGGTCTTCTTTGGAAAAATGTCTGTTCATGTCTTCTGCCCATTTCTTGATTGGATTCTTTGTTCTTTGGGTGTTGAGTTTGATGAGTTCTTTATAGATTTTGGATACTAGCCCTTTATCTGATATGTCATTTGCAAATATCTTCTCCCATTCTGTCAGTTGTCTTTTGGTTTTGTTGACTGTTTCCTTTGCTTTGCAAAAGCTTTTTATCTTGATGAAGTCCCAATAGTTCATTTTTGCCCTTGCTTCCCTTGCCTTTGGCGATGTTTCTAGGAAGAAGTTGCTGCGGCTGAGGTCGAAGAGGTTGCTGCCTGTGTTCTCCTTTAGGATTTTGATGGACTCCTGTCTCACATTGAGGTCTTTCAACCACTTGGAGTCTATTTTTGTGTGTGGTGTAAGGAAATGGTCCAGTTTCATTCTTCTGCATGTGGCTGTCCAATTTTCCCAACACCATTTGTTGAAGAGACTGTCTTTTTTCCATTGGACATTCTTTCCTGCTTTGTCAAAGATGAGTTGACCATAGAGTTGAGGGTCCATTTCTGGGCTCTCTATTCTGTTCCATTGATGTATGTGTCTGTTTTTGTGCCAGTACCATACTGTCTTGATGATGACAGCTTTGTAGTAGAGCTGGAAGTTCGGAAATGTGATGCCGCCAGCTTTGCTTTTCTTTTTCAACATTCCTCTGGCTATGCGGGGTCTTTTCTGGTTCCATACAAATTTTAGGATTATTTGTTCCATTTCTTTGAAAAAAGTGGATGGTATTTTGATGGGGATTGCATTGAATGTGTAGATTGCTCTAGGTAGCATTGACATCTTCACAATATTTGTTCTTCCAATCCATGAGCATGGAACGTTTTTCCATTTCTTTGTGTCTTCCTCAATTTCTTTCATGAGTATTTTATAGTTTTCTGAGTACAGATCCTTTGCCTCTTTGGTTAGATTTATTCCTAGGTATCTTATGGTTTTGGGTGCAATTGTAAATGGGATCGATTCCTTAATTTCTCTTTCTTCTGTCTTGTTGTTGGTGTATAGGAATGCCACTGACTTCTGTGCATTGATTTATATCCTGCCACTTGACTGAATTCCTATATGAGTTCTAGCAGTTTTGGGGTGGAGTCTTTGGGATTTTCCACATAAAGTATCATATCATCTGCAAAGAGTGAGAGTTTGACTTCTTCTTTGCCAATTTGGATGCCTTTGATTTCTTTTTGTTGTCTGATTGCTGTGGCTAAGACTTCTAATACTGTGTTGAATAGCAGTGGTGATAGTGGACATCCCTGCCGCATTCCTGACCTTAGGGGGAAAGCTCTCAGTTTTTCCCAATTGAGAATGATATTCGCTGTGGGTTTTTCATAGATGGCTTTTATGATATTGAGGTATGTACCCTCTATCCCTATACTCTGAAGAGTTTTGATCAAGAAAGGATGCTGTACTTTGTCAAATGCTTTTTCTGCATCTATTGAGAGGATCATATGATTCTCGTTCTTTCTTTTGTGAATGTATTATATCACGTTGATTGATTTGCGGATGTTGAACCAACCTTGCAGCCCAGGGATAAATCCCACTTGGTCGTGGTGAATAATCCTTTTAATGTACTGTTGGATCCTATTGGCTAGTATTTTGGTGAGAATTTTTGCATCCATGTTCATCAGGGATATTGGTCTGCAATTCTCCTTTTTGATGGGGTCTTTGTCTGGTTTTGGGATCAAGGTAATGCTGGCCTCATAAAATGAGTTTGGAAGTTTTCCTTCCATTTCTATTTTTTGGAACAGTTTCAGAAGAATAGGTATTAATTCTTCTTTAAATGTTTGGTAGAATTCCCCTGGGAAGCCATCTGGCCCTGGGCTTTTGTGTTTGGGGAGATTTTTGATGACTGCTTCAATTTCCTTAGTGGTTATATGTCTGTTCAGGTTTTCTATTTCTTCCTGGTTCAGTTTTGGTAGTTAATACATCTCTAGGAATGCATCCATTTCTTCCAGGTTATCTATTTTGCTGGCATAGAGTTGCTCATAATATGTTCTTATAATTGTTTGTATTTCTTTGGTGTTGGTTGTGATCTCTCCTCTTTCATTCATGATTTTGTTGATTTGGGTCATTTCTCTTTTCTTTTTGATAAGTCTGGCCAGGGGTTTATCAATCTTGTTAATTCTTTCAAAGAACCAGCTCCTAGTTTCGTTGATCTGTTCTACTGTTCTTTTGGTTTCTATTTCATTGATTTCTGCTCTGATCTTTATTATTTCTCTTCTCCTGCTGGGTTTAGGTGATAGGGTTAGGTGTAGGGTTAGGTTGTGTACTTGAGACCTTTCTTGTTTCTTGAGAAAGGCTTGTATTGCTATATACTTTCCTCTTAGGACTGCCTTTGCTGCATCCCAAAGATTTTGAATAGTTGTGTTTTCATTTTCATTGGTTTCCATGAATTTTTTTAATTCTTCTTTAATTTCCTGGTTGACCCATTCATTCTTCACTAGGATGCTCTTTAGCCTCCATGTATTTGAGTTCTTTCCGACTTTCCTCTTGTGATTGAGTTCTAGTTTCAAAGCATTGTGGTCTGAAAATAGGCAGGGGATGATCCCAATCTTCTGGTACCGGTTGAGACCTGATTTATGACCTAGGATGTGATCTATTCTGGAGAATGTTCCATGGGCACTAGAGAAGAATGTGTATTCCGTTGCTTTGGGATGGAATGTTCTGAATATGTCTGTGAAGTCCATTTGGTCCAGTGTGTCATTTAAAGTCTTTATTTCCTTGTTGATCTTTTGCTTAGACGATCTGTCCATTTCAGTGAGGGGGGTGTTAAAATCCCCCACTATTATTGTATTGTTGTCGATGTGTTTCTTTGCTTTTGTTATTAATTGCCTTATATAATTGGCTGCTCCCATGTTAGGAGCATAGATATTTACAATTGTTAGATCTTCTTGTTGGATAGACACTTTAAGTAGGATATAGTGTCCTTCCTCATCTCTTATTACAGTCTTTGGTTTAAAATCTAATTTGTCTGATATAAGGATTGCCACCCCAGCTTTCTTTTGGTGTCCATTAGCATGGTAAATGGTTTTCCACCCCCTCACTTTCAATCTGGGGGTGTCTTTGGGTCTAAAATGAGTCTCTTGCAGACAGCATATCGATGGGTCTTGTTTTTTTAATCCAATCTGATAGCCTGTGCCTTTTGACTGGGGCATTTAGCCCATTTACATTCAGGGTAACTATTGAAAGATAGGAATTCAGTGCCATTGTGTTGCCTGTAAAGTGACTGTTACTGTCTATTGTTTGTGTTCCTTTCTGGTCTATGTTGCTTTTAGGCTCTCTCTTTGCTTAGAGGACCCCTTTCAAGATTTGTTGTAGGGTTGGTTTCATGTTTGCAAATTCCTTTAGTTTTTGTTTGTCCTGGAAGCTTTTTATCTCTCCTTCAATTTTCAATGACAGCCTAGCTGGATATAGTATTCTTGGCTGCATATTTTTCTCATTTAGTGCTCTGAATATGTCCTGCCAGTCCTTTCTGGCCTGCCAGGTCTCTGTGGATAAGTCTGTTGCCAATCTAATGTTTCTACCATTGTAGGTTACATATCTCTTCTCCCGAGCTGCTTTCAGGATTTTCTCTTTGTCTCTGAGACTCGTAAGTTTTACTATTAGATGTCGGGGTGTTGACCTATTTTTATTGATTTTGAGAGGGGTTCTCTGTGCTTCCTGGATTTTGATGCCTGTTTCCTTCCCCAAATTAGGGAAGTTCTCTGCTATAATTTGCTCCATTATACCTTCTGCCCCTCTCTGTCTTTCTTCTTCTTCTGGGATCCCAATTATTCTAATGTTGTTTCGTCTTATGGTATCGTTTATCTCTCGAATTCTGCCCTCGTGATCCAGTAGTTGTTTATCTCTCTTTTTCTCAGCTTCTTTATTTTCCATCATTTGGTCTTCTATCTCACTGATTCTTTTTTTTGCCTCATTTATCCTAGCAGTTAGCGCCCCCATATTTGTTTGCACCTCATTAAGAGCCTTTTTGATTTTGACTTGGTTAGATTTTAGTTCTTTTACTTCTCCAGAAAGGGTTTCTCTAATAACTTCCATGCTTTTTTCAAGCCCAGCTAGTATCTTTAAAGTGATGATTCTGAACTCTAGATCTGACATCGTACTAATGTCCGTATTGAGTAGGTCCCTGGCAGTCGGTACTACCTGTTGTTCTTTTTGTTGAGGTGATTTTTTCCGTCTTGTCATTTTGTGCAGAGGAGAATAGATTAATGAGAGAACAAAATGCTAGCAGGGTAACAACGTCCCCAGAAAATATACTCTAAACAAATCAGAAAAGACCTGAAGCAGTGGGAAAAGAAAGGGAAAGAGAGAAAAAAGAAAAAGAAAGAAAAAAAGAAAAAAGAAAAAGATAAAGATAAAGATAAAAACAAACAAAAACAGAACAAAACAAAACAAAAAAAAACAGAATGTGATCAAATATGATCAGGCTGGTTTATAGATCAGTGCCACACACTAGATTTTGGGTGTATTTTGGTCTGTTAGAAGAAAGTGCCTCCCAAAATTTTAAAGAAAGAAATACTTAGGGCGCCTGGGTGGCTCAGTTGGTTAAGTGACTGCCTTTGGCTCAGGTCATGGTCCCGGAGTCCTGGGATCGAGTCCCACATCGGGCTCCCCGCTCAGCGGGGAGCCTGCTTCTCCCTCTGACCCTCTCCCCTGTCATGCTGTTTCTCTCTCTCTCTCTCTCTCTCAAATAAATTAAAAAAAAAAAAAA
>NW_022589747.1:7151374-7242014 GCF_004348235.1 Phoca vitulina | reverse complement strand
ATGTTGGTTGAAAAAGGGAAAAAGAAAAATTCAAAAAAAAAGAAAAAAGAAAAAAAGACAGTAAAAAAAAATATTGTACTTTGAAAGACTACAGAATCATGGTAAAAAAGCCATGGATTCTATGTGCAGTATTCCCCTAGCGCTGGAGTTCTGCCGTTCTCACTGATTGGTAAACTTGGTCTTGGCTGGCTGTTCTTGCTGATCTTCTGGGGGAGGGGCCTGTTGCCGTGGTTCCCAAATGTCTTTGCTGGAGGCGGAATTGCCCCGCCCTTGCCGGTCCGGGCTAAGTCATCTGCTCGGGTTTGCTCTCCGGAGCTTTTGTTCCCTGCAAGCTTTCCGTACAGCTTTGGAGACGGAGAGTGAAAATGGCGGACTCCCAGTCTCTGCCCCGGAGGAGCCGAGAACTCGGGGTCCCGCTCCTCAGCGAGCCCCCAGAGAAAAGCAGTCAGTCACTCCCGTCTCCCCGGTCTCTGGCCGCACTCCGTGCTCACCCGGCCTGTGACCGTGCATTTCTGTCTCTGGCACCCGACCCCGGGTGGAGTCTCCAAACCCAGCAGATCCCCGCGGTGCGCTCCCGCACCTCTCCTCCCGGGGGAAGAAGGTGAGTCTCCCCGGATCTGCCGCTTGTTGGGTCCCTGCTGGAGGAGCAGTGGCCCGACTGTGCCGCGGATCACGGTTGATGGCAACCCCGAGCTGAGAGCCCGCGCCTGGGCTCCGTCTCTGCAGCCGGCTTCCCTGCTCCGATACCTGGGAGCTCTGCCGCACTCAGGCACCCCCGGTCTTTCTGTGACCCTGAGGGTCCTGAGACCACACTGTCCCGCGAGGGTTCCACCCCCCACTCAGCCACCAGAGTGACGTCCCTCAGCGGAGCAGACTTCTAAAAGTTCCGACTTTGTGCTCCGCGGCTCTATCACTTGCCAGAAGCGGCCGACGGAGGCCCCTCCCCCGCCGTCTATCCTCCCGAATATCGCCTCGGATTCACTTCTCCGCACGTCCTACCTTCCAGAAAGTGGTCGCTTTTCTGTTCAGAGAGTTGTTGCTATTCTTTTCTTCGATCTCCTGTTGAGTTTGTAGGTGTTCAGAATGGTTTGATGCCTATCCAGCTGAGTTCCTGAGAGGAGACGAAATCCAGGTCTCCTACTCCTCCGCCATCTTGCTCCGCCCCCTCAAAAGACTATCTTTTGCCCATTCAAAGATCTTGGCACCGTTGTTAAAAATAAGTTAATCGTAAATGCGCAGTTTTATTTCTGGCACCATTGTTAAAAATAACAAAGGTGCACAGTTTTATTTCTGGACCTTCAATTCAATTACATTAATATATAGGTCTATCCTAGTATGCCTGTGCCACTCTGTCTTGATTACCATTGCTTGTTGTGAGATCAAGAAATTTGAGTCCTCCTTTTTGTTCTTCTTTTTCAGGATTGTTTTGGCTCTCATGGGTCCGTTGCAATTCCATATGGACTCTTATATTGTTTAGCAATTTTTACAAAATCTTAGCTGGAATTCTAATAGAGATTAATTCTGTAGATCAATTTGAGAGTATTGCTGTCTTAATATTAATTCTTCCGATGGAATTTTTTTCCATTTATTTACTTTCAACCATATTTTATAGTTTCCCCTATGCTTTGCACTTTTTTGTTACATTTATTCCTAAGTATTTTATTCTTTTCCAAAGTTATTGTAAATATTATTGTTTTCTTAATTCTATTTCATACTGTTCATGCTGCTATATAGAGACACCATTGATTTTTTATGCCAACCTTGTATTCTGCAACCTTGATGGACATTTTTTTTTTTAAAGATTTTATTTATTTATTTGACAGAGAAAGACACAGGGAGACAGGGAACACAAGCAGGGGGAGTGGAGGAGGGAGAAGCAGGCTTCCCACTGAGCAGGGAGCCCCATGTGGGACTCAATCCCAGGACCCTGGGATCATTACCTGAGCCAAAGGCAGATGCTTAAAGACTGAGCCACCCAGGCGCCCCTTGATGGACATGTTTATTAGTTGGGATAGCTTTTTAGTTGATTCCTTAAGGTTTTCTACATACAAGACCATGTCATCTGTAAATTGAGATTCTTTTACTTTCGTTTTCCAAACTGAAGGCTTTTTTTTTTTTAATTATGTTATGTTAATCACCATACATGACATCATTAGTTTTTGACGTAGTGTTCCATGATTCATTGTTTGCGTATAACACCCAGTGCTCCATGCAGTAAGTGCCTTCCTTAATACCCATCAGCAGGCTAACCCATCCCCCCACCCCCCTGCCCTCTAGAACCCTTAGTTTGTTTCTCAGAGTCCATAGTCTCTCATGGTTTGTCTCCCCCTTCGATCCACCCCCCTTCAGTTTTCCCTTCCTGCTATCTACGGCCCTACCACCCTGAACGCACCTGATCTCATCTGAAGGCTTTTTATTTCTTTCTCTTGCTTAAAACTTTGTCTAGAACTCCCAGTAAAAGGGTGAATAAAAGTGGCGAGAGCAACATTTTTGTCTCGTTCTTGATTATAGGAAGAAAGCATCCGATCTTTCACCATTACATGTGATGCTAGGTTTTTCATAGATGCCCTTTATTAGGTGAAGTTTCCTCCCCTATTTATAGTATGTATGTATATATTTCATGCTTTTATCATGAAAGGATGTTACCGTATTTCAAATGCTCTTTCTGCATAAGTTAGATAATAATGATTTATTTTGTTTTTTATTCTAAAGATATGGTATGTTAAATTAATTTATATTTGGTTGTTAAGCCAACCTTGCATCCTGGGATAAATCCCACTTGGCCAAGGTGTATGATTATTTTTATATGTTGACTAATTTGGTTTGCAAGTATTTTGCTGAACATTTTTGCATGCAAATTCATAAGAAATTATTCTGTAGTATTATTTTCTTATGATGTATTTGGTTTGGCATATGATTAATACGGACCTCTTAGAATGAGTATCACAATTACTTTTGGTTGTTTGGAGGCAAGAACATTTTTTGAGAAAAACCTAAAAATCAAATCCATCATATTGTCAGCTTTTTTTTTCTAACTATAAAGAAGTTTTCAAGTTTAATACCTACCCTCCTTGCCTGAGCTTCCTTCCATCTTTGAATCTGATTCAATGAATGGTGATGGTATCAGTCAGGGCTCTCCAGAGAAAGAGAAATAATAGGAGATATTGATACCTACATCCATGTCTCTGTCTCTATCTCTACCTCTACCTATCTGTATACCTACATCTACCCATCCATCCATATCTATCATCTATCCATCTATCTATCAAGAGATTTATTTATTTATTTATTTATGAGAAAGAAAGAGAGAGAGATGAGGGGCAAGCAGACTCCATGCTGGGCACAGAGCCTGATGTGGGGCTTGACCCCACAACCCTAAGATCATGACCTGAGCAAAAATCAATAGTTGGAGGCTTAACCTACTGAGCCACTCAAGAGATTTATTTTTAAGGAATTGGATCATGGAATTATGCAGCATCTGGCAAGTCTGAAATTCACAGGGCAAGCTGGCAGTTGGAACTTCAAACAAGTTCATGGTACAGTCTTGAATCCAGATTCCACAAGATTTGAAACCCATAGGATTTCCATGCTGGACTCTTGAAGCTAAATTTCTTGTACTTTGGAAAACCTCAGTCTTTGCTTTCAACACCTTCAACTGATTGGAAGAAGCCCACTTATATTATGGAGGATAATCTACTTTCACTCAAAGTCTGTTGATTTAAATGTTAATCACATCTAAAAATAACTTCACAGCAACATCCATTCTAGTGTTTGACCAACTGAGCACCATAGTCTAGCCAAGTCGACACATAATATTAATCATCACAGCAATCTTTCTTGTTTCTGAACACCTATAGCACCCATTGTATTGTTAACAATTGTTGATTACACTGACACCAAATTACATCATGTCTTTTTTTTTTAACTTTTTTTTTATAAAGATTTTATTTATTTATTTGAGAGAGAGAATGAGATAGAGAGATCATGAGGGTCAGAGGGAGAAGCAGACTCCCTGCTGAGCAGGGAGCCCAATGCGGGACTTAATCCCGGGACTCCAGGATCATGACCTGAGCCGAAGGCAGTCGCTTAACCAACTGAGCCACCCAGGCGCCCCAAATTACATCATGTCTTGTGTGATTAAACTAATTTATGAATAAACTCTTGTGTGAAAACAAGGTAAGATAGCATAGAACTATGTGTCTGTATTCCTAATTTTAAGGGTCACTGACTACATGCATCCTTAATGTGTATTATGGCCCTGATCACAAGTGTTCAAAAAATCCTTATTGCCTAATGAATCTGTTTTCTTTTTTGGTTCTACACATCAGGATTCATCAAACTATAACCCATAGATCAAATCCATATCACTGTTTTTGTAAATAATATTTTATTGGAACACAGAATTCCTATTAATTTCGTACTGTCAATGGTAACATTGATGATGTAACTACAGAGTTCGATCATTGGAATAGAGACAGTATTATGGCTTACAAAGGCCAAAACATTCTGTGTCTTAACAGAAAAAGTTGGCCAGCCCCTATTGTTCACTATAGCATTAATCCATTATTTCAGAACTCTCCTACCCATATTTGCCCTAATTGCAGTTTATCACATTTTTGTCTTTCACCCACAATTTCCTCTGCAGGGATGCTCTACTTCTGCCTCATCTCTTGTAGACTAAAATTACACTTTTTACCACATTTGTCTCAAGTAATATCTAAATCCCAGGTGACTTTTCTTATATCTCTGGATATAGATTAGTCTTTTTTTCCCATCATGTTTTTGCCAATAGCTACTGAAATATGTCTACTTTTATGAATTATGTTGTACCTTTTATTTTATTACTATCATTTTATTTGTCTTATTTCTCTTTTCTAAAGGGTATGAACGGTAAATGTAGTCTACTCATTTTGGCATTTACTGTAGTTTCTAGTTTTCCCAGGTGCTTTGCAAATAGTAAATAACTGAAACCAATATGCTACATGGAATTAAATTCTATTAAACTGTATTGGATTAAATTGTGTATGTTAGCCATTTTCCTGGACCTTTTAGATACAAACTTTTATTGAGGTAATAGTAAAGAATTTTCCCCAGTTGAAGCAGAGATCAGAAAACTTTTTCTGTATCTAGTCAAACACTAAATATTTTAGGCTTTTTGAGCCATAAATGTCTCAGGCTCTACTTTTTTTTTTAATTTAAAATTGTAAAAAAAAAAAAAAAATTTCCGCTCATGAGCAATACAAAAACAGTTCCTGGAAAGATTTGGCCTGTTGAAAGCAGATCTTTGTGTCCTTCTTTCTCTTGTGCTTGTGGAGTTAAAAATCACTACTATAAAGAGGTTGGCCCAGAATCAATGAACACAATGTAGTTGTTGAAAGATGGTGTATATGTACAAATGGTCTTGGAATTCATATTGCACTTTAGACTGTTTAATGTAGACTTCTGGGCATATAAATTTACCTCTTTCTTTATAATACCATATAAATATATCTGTAAGACATAGTAGGGAATAAGCACAAACAATTATTTACAAACCTTTAATGTAGATTTGCATTTTTTTGAGCATTATAATTTTCTGGGCATTTCTACTAGGACTCTAAGTAATATAACTTTATACTGCATTTTGAAAGCAGAGCATAGTTTCAATATAAGAAGTGGGCTTCTATTGATACATGGTTTGTGTAAAGGAGGATAGTGTTTTTCAAATGTGACAGTAGGTTGATTTCTACTTAAAGACAGCTCATTTGTTCCTAAAATGTAAACATTTTCTTCAAAATATACAGCTGTGGCAGGTTTTTATTTGCTTATTATGCTGTTTTCATGTAAGGGATAGTTTGGTACACTTAAGTGGAGACTTTCTGAGAACTATTTGGGAATGAGTAATTAAAACCTCTTGTATTTTTCTCTCAGGTATTAACTAAAGTGCTTAAATTATTTGTGAATAGTTGTTTCATATTCAGATAGGTTGAGTTGTTTTACTAGTCATCAAGCATTAATTCTCAGATTATTAGCACACAAACTCAGAAAAAATGACCGCATCAAAGAAAATTTTAAAAAGTAAAGATGTAGAAGTGATAGAAATAGTGATAATGTACACGCATAAAACTGAGAAATCAGGTTGCTTAGCAAAATTACATTCTTTATATCTTCCAATTACAAAGATTCCACATATCTTTATTTTTTCTTCAACATCCTCACTGTATCTTTATCATGGATAATCGTTTGGCTGACATACAACTTATTTATTTAGCAAACATCAAATTTTGAGCTGTGCAAAGTACTCATCATTATGAGTTTTGCTTTTTCTCATAGCCAATAATTTGGAGGAACGTACATCATGAAGATGTTGTATAGTGAAGATGTAGAAGCAGTTGTGGGACTATAATATTCAGTTACACAAGTCATAAAAATATAGAGGCATACAGAATAGCATTCAGTATTTTCTTAATTCTTAAAAAAAGTATTACTAGGTCTGGAACCATAGAATAAACATTGTATTCACTCTATAGAGTGAATAAAATTGAATCTATTCATATGCTAATAGCATGCGGAGTTGAATATCCTAATTAAAAGTTTTATGGTCTCTATCAGAGAAAAAATTGAGAAGCATGTTTAGCAAGAGAAATAAGTGAGGAAAAAACAAAGCAATTAAAAAACAAAACAAAACAAAATGAAAACCTCAAATTCTTATATAGCTAAAACCAAAAAGTAATGGTGAAATAGAAGCAAGGACATAAGAATAGGATTCATAAACCCAGCCACGCTTTACCAAAGTCTTCATCATCAGCTTTGATTATTACTAGAATTATATTCATTTTGGGCCAATTTTCAGTAGGACAGTTGATGATAATGCCAATCTCATGCTTTCTTAAAGGTCCTATGCAATGAACAGCTTATTCACAGTAATACACTTTATTAAGGAAGGGAGGGGCTTTATTTTGTTTTATTAACTGCTGTACTGCAGACCCAAAAAATGTGCCTTCAAAAGAAGGCTCTTAATTAATACTGAGAACATGTTATTCATTCTCTAAGTTTCTAACATTCTTAATATCTGTTCAAGTTAATTGGTATGTACACACATGTTTTTATATACCTGATATATATATATGCACACATATACATACCCATATATTTTTATGTTACATAAATTTATATGTTTATGTATATACATTTTACTTTTGGAAAAAATTTTGTGTAGTTGCATGGCAGGGACAATCAGGGCTCACCAAACAGCCTTTTGCTCTCTTATTTCCCAGCCTCCCTTGCAAAACTTTGAGCAGACGTGTAGTGTGTATTTCTTTTTAAGCCAGGGCTGCTGAGAGACTGTGTATCTACTCCCTTCCTCTTGTCCCCTAATGCAGTAGTTTCTTAATTATTGTGAGAGAAGGGAATTTCCCAGGCTTTATCTTTGCCTTTCATATTAAACACCTGAGAGTCTGAATGGACATGTTATATCAACAGAGCCTAGCCTATTATGACTAATACACTTGTTTGTTTTAACCACTTCACTAATGTGTTATTATTTAATCTTTCAAGATATTCTGACCCTTCTAGATGATAAATTCTGATAAAACCATGATCTGTGGGAAGCGTAAGTTTATGTAACTCAATGTTCTTTGACAAGATCTATACACTAAATAGATATTTATGGTATATTATTTGAGTAGATTAATGCTTAATTCTATCCCTTCTAAATGTTTACTGTTCTCCCTTCTCAGCTGATAATCTATTTAGACCTGGAACTCCAAGCCTGTAATCTCAATTAAATTTTTTTCACTTTCTTTGAGACTCATCTTCATAATCCAACAAACAACCCATCTTCAACGTTTATTACTTCTAACTTACCTTACTCTAAAAAGAGATGCTTTAAAAAAAAATTATACTAGAATTTCTTCTCATCCCTACAGACCTCTACATATGCATTCCTCTATTTTTTGGAAGCAGTGACTTTCATTCAATTACCCCTGCAATTTGGTTTTCCTGCTACTCACCGTGCTTCAGAATTTTGTCTGAAATTTATATAAACATGAACTATCACAAAGTCAATGGTTTGGCACCTATGGTAAGTTTTTACTCTTTTTCCATTTCTTTATTACTATTCACCCAACAGAAGAGAAGAGTGGAAGAGTGAAAAGTATACATGTTCTTTGTTGGAGTTGGTTCTTCGAATTTTAAAGAATGGAAAAAGAGTATATTGTCAATGAGAGTTCTGGACAATGCAAACCTTTCAGCAACCATGGACAAGAAAGGTACCATTGTGGAATTTTGAAGTGAAAGTATTCTATAAATCTATTTTATGATGGGGTGCCTTTTTCAAATCCTTTCTCCACTTATTTGAATATTTTTCTGTGACATGAATTTATAGCTAAATATTCTGCTCTCTGTTTGGTTGTAAATTCCTGCAACCATGGGTAAGGCCTTCACCACCTTATTTCTGAATGGACCATTCACCTATCTTGTCTTGTTCTAAGTTAACATTACTATTTCTGAGGAGGCACTAAATCACTTCCCATCTTTTGCATAAGCCTTCATTCAAACTTTTGGGGATGGGGTTCAGATGGTGGTGAGTAGTAAGACCCTAGGCTCACCTTGCCCCATGAATAGAACTAGACAACTATCAAATCATCCTGAATACCCCAGAACAAACTCCACAGCTAAAGGTAGAGAAGGGGCCACAATTGAAGAAGGTAGGAAGTGTGGAGATACAGCTTTGGAGAGAAACAGATCATAGTTACAACAGTGGGGAGGGAGCTGCAGTTCATGTAGAAGGGCTAGAGACAGACTAGCCTGTGTGCTGTGTGGAACCCCCACAAGGAAGACAAATCACCATAACAGTTGGCTTAGAAAGCAAGAGGGGCCAAATTTTGTGAGTTTTTGCAACCACTGGGGCTTAAAGACTAGAGTTTTAAAGGACAGGGGTCTTGCCTCAGGGAAAGCCTGCAGGCATTGGGGCAGCTGTTATTGGAGAAAAGGCAGGGAAAAGAGCCCATGGACATACAGTGTGGGAACAGTGATCTGAATAGTGCCTGGGGAACACAGTGGGGAGGTTATTAGCTCATCTCAGAGCATGTCCCAGAGAGATAGCATTTATGGGGAGATCCCTTTGGGAATGAAGAAACTGGCAGAAGCCATTTCCCTCCCCAACACTTCTGCACAAGCACACACCACCTGTGAGAACCAGGACAGAGCCAACTCTTGCTGCCTAACTTGCTTACACCAAGTCCCATTCATACACTCTGGTGAAACTGCCCTTCACAGTCACTCTTACCTCAGTCCCAATGCATCAGGCCCCCTCCCACAGAAGACCAGCCCAACCCTTCCTCACACCTTCTCTCCTGACTCAGGAGTCTTGCAAGACCTCAATTCAAGTTGCAGTGGCAACAGGTCTCATTGCACAAGCAGACCAGAGTACACCTAGTAAAACAGCACATTCGGCCAAGGTAACAAACACAGCCCACAACGTACAAAGAAAGCTTCTGCACATGATTTCTCTGAAGGATAAAGTGGCCAGGAAAAATCAGCAGAGCACACACAGTGCCCATTGGAGACACCTCCAGAAGCACCAGGCCCTGAGGAACAGGGGACACTGCACCACAGGGCACTAGAGACCTCTTCTTCATAAGTTCATTCCCTCAAGAACAGGAGACATAGCTGAATTTCCTAACACAGAGAAACAATCACAGAGACTCAGGCAAAGGGAGAAGACAGAGAAATTTGTCCCAGATGAAAGAATAGGACAAGGTCATAGCCAGAAATGTAAGTGAAATGTATATGAGTAACATGCTTGATGGAGTATTTAAGGCAATGATCATAAGGATACTCACTGGACTTGAGAAAAGAGTGGAAAACATGAGTGAGACCTTTAACACAGAGATAAGGGATAACATTGCAGAGATAAATGATTCAATAAATGAAACGAGAAACAAACTTGATGAAATGAACAGGAGGCTGGAAGAAGCAGAGGAACAAATTAATGACCTAGAAGACAGAGTAATGGAAAGTAATCAAGTTGAACAAAAGATAAAAAAGAGTGATGCAAAATGAAAATAGATTTAGGGAAGTCAGTGACTCCATCAAATATAATAACATTCATATTATAGCAGTCCCAGAAGAAGAAGAGAGAAAAAGTGGCAGAAAATATGTTTGAAGAAATATTAGCTGAAAACCCCCCTAATTTGGGAAAGGGAACAGATATCCAGATCCAGGAAGCACAGAGAACTTCCAACAAAATCAACAAAAGCAGATCCATACCAAGACATATTGTGATTAAATTGGCAAAATATAGTAATATAAAAATTAAAAGCAGCAAGACAAAAGAAGGCAGTAACATACAAGGAAACCCCATAAAGCTTTGCAGGGGATTTTTTTTTAGCAGAAATTTCCAAGCCAGAAGGGAGTGACATGCTATATTCAAAGTGCTGAATGGCAAAAACCTGTAGCCAGAATACTCTCTCCAGCAGGCTGTCATTCAAAATATAAGGAGAGATAGTTTCCCAGACAAACATAATCTAAAGGAGTTCATGACCACTAAACCAGCCCTGCAAGAAATATTAAAGGGGACTCTGAATGGAAAGGAGAGAACAAAGGTGACAGTATAAAGGTAGGAAACACAAAAGCAGTAACAATGAATATTTTTGTAAAAAAAAAAAATCAAAAAACTCACAGAATAAAAGGATGTAAAATTTAACAACATATACCTAAAATATGGGAGGAAAGGAGATGAAAAACGTGTTCAGACGAAAACAACCATCAACTTAATATAGAGTGCTATATACCAAAGATGTTATATACAAATGTAATGGTAACTATATATCAAAAACCACTCATAAACATGCAAAAACTAAAGAGAAATCCAGATATATTTTGAAAGAAAACTGGCAAACCACAAAAGAGAGAAAGACAAGAAAGGATCAGAGAAAATCTTCAGAAACAATCACAAAACGAGTAATAAAATGGCAATAAATACATATCTATCAGTAATCACTTTGAATGTAAATGGACTAAGTACTCCAAGCAAAAGACCTAGGGTGACAGAATAGATAGAAAAAAAATAAATAAATAAAAACTAGATCCGTCTATATGCTGCCTATAAGAGACTCATTTTAGACCTAAAGATACCTGCACATTGAAAGTGAGGCAATGAAGAAACATCTATCATGCAAATGGACCTCAAAAGAAAGCTGGGGCAGCAATACTTGTATCAGACAAAATAGACTTTAAAATAAAGACTGTACAAAAGAGACAAAGAAGGATACTATATAATAATGAAGGGGACAATCTAACAAGAAGATATAACAATTGTAAATATACACCCAATTTAGTACCCAAATACATAAAAGAGTTAATAATTAACATAAAGGAACTAGGCAATAAAAATACAACAGTAAAAGGGGACTTTAACACCCCACTCATCTCAATGGGCAGATCATCTAAACAGAAAAATCAATAAGGAATAATGGCTTTGAATGACATACTGGAACAGATGGATTTAACAGATATATTCAGAACATTCCTTCTTAAAACAGCAGAATACATATTCTTTTTAAGTGCACATGGAACATTCCACAGAATAGATCATATATTAGGCCACAAAACAATCTTAATGAATTCAAGAAAATTGAAATCATACCATGCATCTTTTCTGATCACAAAGCTATGAAACTACAAGTCAACCACAAGAAAATATCTGGAAAGGCCACAAATATATACAGGTTAAACAACACTCTATTAAACAATGGATGGGTTAACAGGGAAATAAAAAATAAAAACTTGGTGGAAACAAATGAAAATGAGAACCCAGTGGTCCAAAATCTCTGGGATGCCGCAAAAGCTGTACTAAGAGGGAAGTTTATAACAATACAAGCCTACCTCAAAAAGCATGAAAAATCTCAAATAAACAACCTAACCTTACACCTAAAAGAGCTGGTAAAGGTACAACAAACAAAACTGAAAACCAGCAGAAAAAGTAAATAATAAAGATTAAAGGAGAAATAAATGATAAAGAAACTAAAAAAAAAAATAATAGAAATCAGGAACTAGATCTTTAATAGATCTTTAATTATCAATATAATTGATAATCCTTTAGCCAGATTTATCAAAAAAAAAAGAGAAAGGACTGAAATAAAAAAAATCACAAATGAGAGAGGAGAAATAACAACCAACACCACAGTAATGCAAACAATTATGAGATTATGAAAAACTATATGCCAACCAATTGGACAACCTAGAAGAAATGGATACATTCCTAGAAGCATATAAGTTACCAAAACTGAAACAGGAAGAAATAGAAAATTTGAACAGACTGTTAAGCAGCAAAGAAATTGAATCAGTAATCAAAAACTCTCAAAAATCAAGTCCAGGACCAGATGGCTTCACAAGCAAATTCTTCCAAACATTTAAAGAAGAGTTAACACCCATTCTTCTCAAATTATTCCAAAAAATAGAAAAGGAAGGAAAACTTCTAAATGAGGCCAGGCTGACCCTGATAGCAAAAACAGATAAAGATACCCCTAAAAAAAAAAAAAAGAAGGAAGTACAGGCTAATTTCCCTGATGAGCATAGATGCAAAAGTCTTCAACAAAATACTAGTAAACTGAATTCAACTGTACATTAAAAAAAATCATTCACCATGATCAAGTGGGTTGCAAGGTGGTTCAATATTCCTGGGTTTTAAGGCTGGTTCAATATTCTGAAATCAATCAACATGATACATCATATCAAAAAGAGAAAGGATAAGAACAATATGATCCTCTCAACAGACGCAGAAGAAAGCATTTGACAAAGTACAACATCCATTCATGATCAAAACCCTCAACAAAGTAGGATTAGAGGGAATATATCTCAACATAATAAAGACCGTACAGGAAAAACCCACAGCTAACATCATCCTTAATGGAGAAAAACTGAGAGCTTTCCCCCTTAGGTCAGGAACAAGACAGGGATGTCCATTCGCACCACCTTTATTCAATATAGTACTTGAAGTGCTGGTCACAGAAATCAGACAACAAAAAGAAAAGGCATACAAATTAGTAAGGAAGAAGTAAAACTCTTATTGTAGATGATATGATATTATATACAGAAAACTCAAAAGACTCCACCAAAAATCTGCTAAAACTGATAAAGACAAATTCTGTAGTCTCAGCATACAAAATCAATATACAGAAATCTATTGCATTTCTATACACCAATAATAAACCAGCAGAAAAAGAAATTAAGAAAATAATCCCATTGGGGTGGTTGGGTGCCTCAGTGAGTTAAGCCTCTAACTCTTGATTTCAGCTCAGGTCATGATCTCAGGGTTTTGAGATTGAGCTTTGCATTGGGCTCTGTGCTGAGCATGGCATCTGCTTTTGATTGTCTGTCTTTACCTCTGCCCCCCACCCTCCCCTGCTCATGCACATGTTCCCACCCCTCTCTCTGGAAAAAAAAAAATTAAAAAAAAGAAAACAATCCCATTTTCAATCGCACCAAAAATAATAAGATATCTAGTAATTAATCTAAAGGTGAAAGAGCTCTACTCTGAAAACTATAAAACACTAATGAAAGAAATTCAAGACAACACAAAGAAAAGGAGGGATATCCTATGCTCATGGATTAGAATAACAGACATTGTTAAAATGTCTATAGTACCCAAAGCAATTTACACATTTAATGCAATCCCTATCAAAATACCACCAGCATTTTTCACAGAACTAGAACAATTCTTAAATTTGTATGGAACCACAAAAGACCCCAAATAGTCAAAGCAATCTTGAAAAGCAAAAGCGAAGTTGGAGGCATCACAATACAAAGCCAGAGTAATCAAAACAGTATGGTACTGGCACCAAAAATAGACACATAGGTCAAAAGAACAAAATAGGAAACCCAGAAATGAACCCACAACCATATGGTCAATTAATCTTCAACAAAGCAGGAAAGAATATCCAATGGAAAAAAGAAAGTCTTTTCAACAAATAATGTTGGGAACACTGGACGGCAACATGCAAAAGAATGAAACTGGACCACTTTCTTACACCATACACAAAAATAAATGCAAAATGGATTAAAGACCTAACTGTGTGACCTGAAACCATAAAAATCCTAGAGGAGAACACAGGCCATAACTTCTTTGACATTGGCTATAGCAACTTTTTTCTAGATATGTATTCTAGGGCAAAGGAAACAAAAGTAAAAATAAACTGTTGGAACTACATCAAAATAAAAAGCTTCTGCACAGTGCAGGAAACAATCAACAAAAGTAAAAGGCAACTTATGGAATGGAGAAGATATTTGCAAATGACATATCTGATAAAGGGTTAGTATCCAAGATATATAAAAACATAAAACTCAACACACAAAAAACAGGCAATCCAATTAAAAATGGGCAGAAGACAGGAACACACATTTTTCCAGTGAAGACAGGCAGATGGCCAACAGACACATGGAGACTTGCTCAACATCACTCATCATCAGGGTGATGCAAATCAAAACTATCATGAGATATCACCTCACACCTTTCAGAATGGCTAAAATCAACAACAAAAGAAACAACAGGTGTTGGTCAGGATATGAAGAAAAAGAAAATCTTGTGCACTGTTGGTGGGAATGCAAACTGGTGCATCCCCTGTGGAAAACAGTATGGAGGTTCCTCAAAAAGTTAAAAAATAGAACTGTATTATGATCCAGTAATCACTACTGGGTATTTACTCCAAGAATACAAGAACACTAATTCAAAGGGATACATGCACCCCTATGTATATAGCATTATTTATAATAGCCAAGATATGGAAGCAGCCCATGTCCATTGATTGATGTGATATTTATATATATACATATATATATATATATATATAGTTAGATATGTTATATATTATTACATATATAATGGGATATAGATACATTATATCTATATACATTACATATATATACACATTATATATATATATAGGAATATTATTCAGTCATAAAAAAGAAATTTTGCCATTTTCAATGACATGGATGGAGGTAGAGAGTATAATGTTAAGCAAAATAAGTCAGCCATAGAAAGACAAATATATGAATTCACTTACATGGAGTTTAAGAAACAAAACAAATGAGGAAAGGGAAAAAAGGGAGGAAGAGACAGAGAGACAGAGAGAGAAATCAAGAAACAGACTCTAAATTATAGACAACAAACTGATGGTTACCGGGGGGGGTGAGTGGGGCCATGGGGGAAATAGGGGGATTAAGGAGTATACTTCTTGTAATAAGCACCAGGTACTGCTCATTATGCCCGGGTGATGATGTATGGAATTACTGAATAACTATATTGTATACCTAAAGCTAATAAAACACCATGTCTTAAAAACAAACAAAAAAATGTTTTTTGTTTGTTTGTTTGTTTTTAAAACAAACTGAAGTGAGGCTATCCTGCTCCTTCAAAACATGGCTTCCCATTTTCCTGTCCTTCTTGTTAATTTCTTCTCTAACCTTCTTGATTTAGTCATCCCATTCATGCCTATGCTTAATTATGTTTTTCATGTAAATGACTTCTACAACAATCTATCCAACCATATAATCTCTCCAGAAATTGTGCTCTATGATTTTAAATATTTTTGGATATTTCAGGTATTTTATTTATGAGAGAGAAGTTAATATAAAGCTACAGTCTGTTCTACATGGCAGATGGAGTTCATTTACAGAGTGGTAAACTGTTGCCTATGGTAATAGTCTGTAGGCTTCTTAGATGAATTTTCTTATGAGTTCTGCTGATTTATTAGGAATATAAATGTCTGTATCAGATAACGACCATTTTGTAAATGATAAGAGTGCTATTTTAAGTTTAGGAGAAAGGTTGATGATCTAAAATGACCTCAAGAACTCATAAAAAATAACCTTATAGGAAAATTTTAAAATGTAGCTATTTGTCTATTAAATTTATATTATTTGGGATATTACTTCAGTGACAATTAGTCTTTTATTCTCATACACACCTAAGTGAATATTTCACTACTGAGAATGGCATTAAAATAATGGACACTGTTCTCTGTCTAATCCTGATATGTTAACCAATCTGTTTTATAAATTCAAACTTATAAACTGCATGTGTTCAGTCTTATGTAATCATATGAAAGCATTTATGATCTCTTCCACAACTAATTCATACTCCTACATATTCTTTCATTAAAAGAGAAGCATATGAGTCATGAATTTAATATTTGACTGAAACATAACATCCTCAAATTATATACCAGACTCCTGATATCATCACTTATTCTTAAGTAAGATGTATTTGCTCATACATTGATTCATTCAATGGATATTCATCTGTTACTTTCCATGTGACAGGTATTGCCTTTAGCACTGGAAATCCATGAACACAAGGGGAATGTTCCTTATAATATGAATTCTAAATGATATCCTTAAATTATAAAGCCAGGAACATTCCGGCAGAGAGCATATCAATTTCTAAGTTTCTGAGATGAGAGATTACCTCGATTTATGCAGGAACAAGAAAAGGAAACCACTGTGACTGGAGCATCCTTACCAACTGGAAGAGTCTTGGTGTCAAAGCAGAAAAAGCAGAATCCTAAAGGGTCTTACAGAAAGTAGAAAACATGGAAGGGCTTTTCAAAGAAATTTTATAATAGATTGGGATAAGACTTTATTAATAGATTACTTTGGCTCCTAGGAAGAAAACAGATTGCAGGACGAAAGAGTAGGAGCAGAGTGAACGGTTAGTGTATCTCCTGATAAGAGATGAGAAACATGCATCTTTCTTATGAGTACTTGAAATTGGATTTATATCACAATGTGGATCTCCTATTGAGATGTGTCTATAAAGACTCTTTTATCTTAGATTAGAGGCATAGAAAAAGATATAGAATAAAAATAGGCTGAGTAGCCCACTTCCTACTCTAATGATGAAAAGAGACAGAGACATTAAACAAGAAAAACATTCCAAAGAAGAGAAGGTACATTTGCAATCATATTTCCATTCCTTTCATTAAGGTTTTATCTGTTGTACCAATGTGATATAATTTTATTCCCTTTCTTGAGGTACTAAATCCTGCTTCTAAGGTATGGTGGGAGAACTTTCACAGGAAATTGAGGTCCCCAAGAAAGTGGTGATTCTTAAACTTTTGCATGTATTGGGATCACCTGCAGGGCTTTACATATCTCATTGGAGGTATGATTCAGGAAGCATGTAATAGGGGTCAGTAATTGCTTTTTTTTTTTTTTTAGATTTTTTTTTATTTATTTGACAGAGAGAGACACAGCGAGAGAGGGAATACAAGCAGGGGGAGTGGGAGAGGGAAATCAGGTTTCCCGCGGAGCAGGGAGCCCGATGCAGGGTTTGATCCCAGGACCCTGGGATCATGACCTGAGCCGAAGGCAGGCGCTTAATGACTGAGCCACCCAGGCACCCCAGTAATTGCATTTCTAACAAGTACCCAGGTGAGGCTGACATCACTGGTCAGGAGACCATATTTTAGAATGCTGTTTTAAAATTATAAAAATGTCTCTGAAATTTTAGTCAGAGGAGCATCATTTGTTTTGTTATTATTGGAGTGAATATTCAAAGATATATGGTGTCTTTGGATCCAGAAATCATGGTTGGCCTCTGTCCTAGCTTTACCTGCTTCTGTTGTTCTTCTAATTATTAATATAAGAGAAGGGTGTAGAAGATATATACATTCTCATGCTGTCTGAAATCCAGACAGAAAGCAGATGAAAGGAAGAGGAAAATGAAGAAGGAGTAGAAAAACAAGAGGGAGAAGAGGAAGAAGAGGAAAAGGACAAGATGAAACACATGCTTGGTTTTACTAATAGACTGGAGGCAAATGAATATTTTAAAAGATTCTTTTCAAGTAGGTATGCTTTCCTATGAAGGGCTCATCTTTATAAGATTTTTTATTGATAACTTAATATAATTTTTCAAAGAGCCTTATTGATATTGTCAGACTCAACCAACTGTTAGGAACACAAGAGTTACAATTTGGTACCTCTTCATTATTTTAAACTTTTCTTGATCCTACATCTATAAGATATTTAGCTTCAGTTTTTAATCTGTAACAAAAAGGAGAATTAACTACCTCTTTGAAATCTGGAGTACAAAACTAAATATGATATGCAAAATGTTTAATATGTTCTCCAAACCTCAGCATTGCTTATCCTCCTTATATTCAATGTCATAGGGAATTTTTGAACAAAATAAAGCAAAATAAATACACTCTGATGGGTACCCCCCAAAATTCACATACACATGGAACCACAGAATGTGACTTCATTTGGAAAGAAGATCTTTGCAGATGTAATTAGTTAAGGATCTTCAGATGACATGATCTAACTCCAATGATTGGCATCTTTATAAGAAGAGGGGAGGATGCAATGATACACAGGGAAGAAGGAATGTGAAGAGGAGATGTAAGTTAGAGTAATTTGCTACAACCCAAGAACATCCTGGGGTCAGCAGAAGCTGAAAGAGGCAAGGAAGATTTCTTCCTTAAACCCTTTGGAGAGATCATGGCCCTGCTGATAACTTGACCTCTGACTTCTAGCCTCTGGAACTGTGAAAGAGTAAATTTCTGCTGTTTTAAGTCACTAAGTTTGTAGTAATTTGTCATGGCAGCCCTAGGAAATATTGGTATATTATATATACCAACAACCTCTGTTTATGCTGAAATTTACATTTTATAGTTTGTAGTATATTCCTCTTCTGTGTTAACTTCTGTGACCCAAAGTGGGTTGTATTGGATTTCTGTGACTACTCTAACAAATTGGCACAACTTGGGTGGCTGAACACAACACAAATTTATTCTTTTACAGTTTAGGAGGCCAAAAGTCTGACCTCAGTTTCATCAAGCTAAATGCAAGGTATTGCCAGGGCTTCCTTCCTTCTTGAAGCTCTAGGAGATGGTTTGGAGGCTGCCCATATTCCTTGGCTTACATCCCTTCTCTGCATCACTCCAACCTCTTGCTTTGTCCTCACATCTCCTACTTGTCTGGCAAATGTCCTTCTTCCCTGCTATGAAGACACTTGTGGTTTTGTCTCCAAGCGATAATCCAGTATAACCTCCCCATCCGAAGATCCTTAACTTATTAACATCTGCAAAGTTCTTTTTGCCATATAAGGTTACATTTACAGGCTCCAAGCTTTGGAACTTGGACACCTTTGGAAGACATTATTCAGTCTACCACAAGAGCTAAAAAAAATTTTTTTAAACAATTATTTATGGGTTCCTCTTTCTGATCCTGCTATACATTCACATGTCCTCCTAGTTATACAGAATCCCAATCTCTTAACCTGTTGACCTGCCAAAACTGACAGAGATTATCTAACAATAAAACAGATAGCAATATAGTTGGAAAACAAGCTATTTAAACACATACAGAAGGCACTGTGCTCTGTCAGCTTTACCTGCTTCAGTGCAGGTAGAACACAGTGAGTTCATAGTACATGAGCAGAGGTGGCTCCCCAAGAGATTAAAAGAGACCGAGATAAACATTAGTAGCAAATTTGTCACGGTGATATTATATGTACTATCAGGTAATCCGAGAGCTATTTTGGAACATTGTGAGTGCTGATGTAGAGGCCAAGGGAAGGTAGCCCCAAGAGAATGTAGCCCCAAGATACATTTTGGCATGAACATTATTTTGAGTTAAAAGAAGTCAAAACCGAGGAGATTCAGGAAAAGCTCTTTATCTCTCCCTCAACTGTCTGCTTGTACAAGGAAGAGAGCTATTAACCAAGACTCATCTTTACCTAAAAAAAATCGTATCTCCATAAATAGGGCATTGTTTGTTTTCCAAACATTTCCTTTGATCTTCTTGCTAATAGTCTTTCCTCCTTTTGTATCTTCAGACCCCTGATGCTCTCCTTTAGTTTAAGTGTCACATTGCCCCAGTGCTTTTGGAATGTTATGTCTATGTGGATTCCCCATACCTACACTATTAAATTTGATTTTCTCCTGTTAATCTATCTCATCTCAATTTGATTCTTAGCCCAGCTAGAAGGACCTTGAAGGGCAGAGAAAATTCTTTCTCACCAACATTAACATCAAGAAATTCAATTAAATTGATCTGGGAATAAAATGAGAAAGATGAACTAGAATGCATTCGAAATTAGGAGCTACAGGTTTAATCAACTATGCCAAATTGTTTGAGAAAGTGTAGGTAAAGAGAAGGAAAGTGCATTTAGACTTTTGAAATTCAAATGCAAAGATTCTGTTTTTGGATGGGTGTTGAAAATGGGAAAAGCAGCATTGCCAGGCCAGCAAATTCCAGTTTTGTTGACTGTGATTTCCCTTTTGTGAAGATGAACAAAGAGGGTTAGTAATCAAAGCCCAATGTCATTAAGCATACAAACTACATATTAAACTACCCAAGTTTAGATTCAAGACCAGCAAATTACTCTTTGACACTGTGACTTCTCTGTACTTTGCATATTGGAAATAAAATACTGACTAGTCTGATATAGTTCTAGCATTTGCCCTGCTTACAAAAATTAAATGAACTGTTAGTGTGGATATATGTATGTGAACCCAAAGTGATAGCTAAGAGGAGTTTGTACTTTTTTATCTGTTTTCAAACTTCAATATGTTGTATGAATAGCATGCAATATTTAGATAATCAATAATTATAAACAATTATGCATGTATTTCACGTAGAAAAAGGCAGAAAATATAACAAAGGCTTGGGTGAAAAATGACATGTTTTCTAGTAATAACATCAATATTATAATACACAAAAAGCACAGTTTTTATTTTGCTGCATTTTTTTGTTTTTTTCTTAGATTGCTTCTCTTTATATGTCTGCGTCAGGGTTTTTTTCTGCATGTACTAAAGTACTGCATATTTGTTTGTATATTAGAGAAAGAAGTAAACACACTTTTTAAATTCAGGGTTATTGTAAAGTTCCTGTATATCTCCTTTATGAACTAGTTGTTCTTGTAGTTTCAGTGATTTCTTTTATTATTATTAATAATAATAAAAGCCTGTAAATGTATTATTATTATTATTCCCTAAGGTACAAAGCAATGAAAATGTTGTAAATATTTTAATGATAGCATTTTTGGAAGATCATATCCATGGTTAATAACTGAGTAATAATTCTTCATTCAAGTGATCATTGAGAAACAGGTCCCTGACCTAAATGAAGAGAATGGAATGTGTTAGGCAGTTGGGTCCATCTTACTAAGATGTTCGGGGGGTTCACTGGGGCCTTACTAGGGATTAGAGCATTTATTGATTACTGCTGTCTGCTCAACAGAGATGCTAATGTGAACCCGGACCACTTTTTCCATGTGTAGAAGCTAAGAACATAAATAAATCATGAAGTAGAAGGAAAAATAGCATTTTACTTCTATTATCAATAGATTTCCAGTGACCCTCGATAGAATGGTTCATCCTTAACACATTAGTAAGAAATATACTTACAATGCAAAAGTAGAAAGTGAGGCCTTATGATCACCTATAAAACACATGCTTTTGCTGTGATGCTTCGTAATTTAAAAAGTTTACAGAGTTGTATACATAATTTTAGGTTAGTCATGTAAAAATATGGAGAAAAATATTAAAAATATATATCAAATTATATCAACTATGCCTTTTGTTTGTATGAATACGTAATATTTTGTTTCTGTCTCTTTCTACATTGTTCAAAATCTCAATTAAATAAAAAAATATGTGTGGGAGCCTGGGTGGCTCAGTTGGTTAAGCGACTGCCTTCGGCTCAGGTCATGATCCTGGAGTCCCGGGATCGAGTCCCATATCAGGCTCCCTGCTCAGCAGGGAGTCTGCTTCTCCCTCTGACCCTCCCCCCTCTCATGTGCTCTCTCTCATTCTCTCTCTCTCAAATAAATAAATAAAATCTTTAAAAAATAAAAAAATATGTGTGAGATTAGTTAAATGAAAGAAAATAGCAGATGAATTGAAAAGCCTGGAGTACTTTAACATTGATTATGCTTACAAAATAAATGTAATATTCACCTTACAAGAGTCAATCTTGACTCTAGGATTGTCAAATATTTGCCTTGCCCCTTGATGAATATATATATTTTTAAGTATTTGATAAGCCATTAGGAGAGAGTTGTTGGAGTTATGTGATTAGATGGTGTTCCCCTGACTTCACTAAATTTCAACTCTCAACCCACAAGAAGTCTCCACAACCAGTCACACCATCTCGTTAAATGGCACCAACATTTATAGACATATTTGGTGCCTCTCTCTCTCCCTCTCTCTCATTCCTTTTTTCCATAAATCTGCTCTTGAATCAATTCTATCCATAAAATACATCAAGTATTACATTTTCTCCCCATCTACATTGCCACTTTGTTAGTACAGATGCATCCTTACTTTGAGACCGCTGATCTTCCTACTACCCATGCAGACACAAGAATGTGTCTCTAAAAGTGGATGTGTCATGTCATATCCATTTAAGATATTTCAATGACTGTTTTACTCTGCACCAGAATGAAATCATAACACCTTAAGAAAAGCTTAGAATCCCTGCGTACTGGCAACCTACCTTCCCAATCTCATTGGATATCGGTGTCTTCCTTGCCTATGTCCCTCCACCCATGTGGGAGGTTAAGGAAAAATAGTACAAGATATAGCAAATAGAGGAGCATCTCTCATAGAGAAGACAACCTGAAGCTGGCTGAACAAAGATACATTCAGAAATTCGTTTTCTTTACCAGGCAGCTAATGATTCTTGGGGGTGGTTCTCCTCCGCGACACACACAAAGAGAGGTCATCTGTTTGCACACGGCTGTGACAGCTAACAGGTTATCCCAACTTGCCTAAACTCAGTTGTTGAGCTAATAGAGACCAAGGTTTGTCATCTCCAGCTATAACTCCAGAGAGATAGCACGAGTCATGGGCCTAAGGTGCTACCCCCAAATTGCTGGCACTTGGAGTCAGGCCAACTAGAAATGACAGCTACAACCCCTGTCTCTCTCTCCTCCCTGGGGAGATATATGGAGATCGTGACATACACTCATGTCACACTGTAAAAAAAAAAAAATCTCGGATTTTTCCTGTGTAGGAAAAACCCCAATTCTTCCCTACTGTGTGTTCCTTCCCCATGGGTCTTCTTTACTGCTCACAAAACTCTTTACTTCTGGTCATGAAATGTGTAGAGCTTTTTCCCCATGCCAAGCAATTCTCTGCAACACCAGCTGAGGTCCTACAATGTAACTCAGTTCTCCATCTATCCAGAGATGTAATTATATTTCACACATTAGGGGCTCAGTCCCACAAAACCACACACACATTTCAGATGCAAGGAACAAACCCAGGTTGTCACCTGTGCTTCTGAGGTTTCAATGAAGACCCCCTCCCTAGGTTTGATTAATTTGCTAGAGCGGCTCGCAGAACTCAGGGAAACACTTAATTACATTTACCAGTTTATTAAAGGATATGATAGAGAATACAGATGAACAGCCAGATAAGGAGAAAACATAGGGAGACATCTGGGAGGGGCCTGTGGACAGGAGTTTCTATTCCCTGTGGATTTGGTGTGTATTCAGTCTCCCCAGGTGGATCTGTTGAGCAACCTGGAAGCCTTCTAAATACCCTATTGAGATTTAATAGAGACTTCCTCATGTAGGCATAATTATTAACTCTATTCCAATCCCCTCTCCCCTCCCCCTCTCTAGAGAAGTGTATGTGGGGGTCAGGTGAGGCTGAAACTTTTAAGCTTCTAATAATGGCTTGTTCCTTCTGGTGACCAGCCCCCATCCAAGAGCCACCCAGTGGTCCATCAGACCCACCTCATTAGAACAAAAGATGCTCCTAGGGCTCTTTCCACTTAGGAAATCACAAACATCTTAGGAATCCTGCGTCAGAGATGGGGTCAAACACTGACATTAGAATAAGAGATGCACCTAATTTCCTTATCACTTTGGAAATTACAGGGTTTTCAGGAGCTCTGTGACAGGAACTGGGGCAGAGAATTATGTATACACAGATTCTCACACAAAGAATTGGAAACATTAGCATTTATTAGTGCAAGAGAAGTCGAGAACATGGAGGAGAAATGAAAAAATGTCTAATACTCTTATCTGACGTCAAATAATGAAGTAAACTGTCTTGAAAATTACTACATTTCTCAATCTATGTTTAAAATTAATCTCTGTCATAAGTATCCTTGATTGTTTTGTTTATTGATTTTTGGTGCTAACTAAAAACACAGAACGTAGACACAACTGAAGGAACTGTAGGGAAAGATATGTGACCTTTAGTAGCAGGGAAAAATCTGCAGAGGACTAGTTTGGATTTATTTACAATGGATTGGAAGTAAATTTTCAAAAATGGTATATAAGAAGTAAGAAACCTGGGGGTGTCTGGGTGACTCAGTTGGTTAAGTGTCTGACTCTTGCCTTTGACTCAGGTCATGATCTCAGGGTGGTGAGATCAAGGCCCCCTGGGCTCTGTGCTGAGTGTAGAGCCTCCTTGAGATTCTCACTCTCCCTCTGCCTCTGCCTCCCTCCCCCTCCTCTCTACCTCTCTTATTAAAAAAAAAAAAGGAAGAAAAGAAGAAGAGAGAAGAAAGAAAGAAAGAAAGAAGGAAGAAAGAAAGAGAAAAAAGAAGAAAGAAAGAAAGAAAGAAAGAAAGAAAGAAAGAAAGAAAGACAAAGAGAGCAAGAGAGAAAGAGAGAGAGAGAAAGAAAGAAACCTAGAGAAAAAACAATTAAGTTTGGAGAATTAACATAACAGATGAAACTGCTTCTGTGGTGGTCCTTAAAATGATCTAAATCTATGAATTTATTAGCAGTGCATTAGACTTTTTCTATGGGATAGCTGGAGAGAATGAGTCAATTTTATCACCATTATTTTTGTTAATAACAATTACCATTTTTTAAATATTTTATTTATTTACTTGATAGAGAGCCTGAAAGAAAGTGAGCAGGAGTTGGGGTGGGGGGGAGGGGATAGCAGAGGGAGAAGTAGGCTCCCCGCTGAGCAGGGAGCCCAATGGGGGGACTCAATCCCAGGACCGTGAAATCATGACATGAGTGGAAGGCAGATGCCCAAATGACTGAGCCATGCAGGTGCCCCAACAATTACATTTTAAGGTCACTGTCAACACAAAAATTTTTAGGAATCTAGATTGCATATATCGATAAAATAGAAGGATATATTTATATACTTAATGAAAGCAGATTTTCTGAACAGAAATAAGCTATAAACTGCAAACTATTTTTGAAATTCCTACAGATCACAGGCATGGTCTTCTGAGTATGAATATGCCCATTAGTTTTTATTTGCAGGACAATAGTACAGATATGAATGGAACATATGATTAATTAGGCTTGACTTACAATATTTTAGGTGTACATACTCCCAATTGTATTAACACACATCCTCCAGTGCTTAACCAAGAAGCCACCGAAAAAGATGACATAAATTTAGAGCACTTTAGAGTTCTAGAGCCTTAGATTCTCTACTTTATGAATTCACTTTTTTTGATATTCCTAATCTTATGTTTTAATCTTTAACAACAAATTAGCAAAGTATTTTTTCTACTTATCCTTATTTTATTTCCATGTGTCTAAAACGCATTCATAGATTTTAAGTTTTGTGTCCCATTGTAGGGTTTCAAATAGCATTATGTGATGACAACCATCTGCTCAGGATCTCACTTATTTTTTCTGTTGAAGCAGCTTGAAGTTAAAATTGACAAGAATGGTCTTCTATAAGCACTTATCCAGAAAGCAAAGTGGTATACATCCATGCTGAGCAAAAATAAAGTATCTCAATACATATGTAAGTTTTGTATTTAATTATAATGTTATACAGTGTGTTCTATAAAAGTAAAATGATTTAGAAAAAAAAAAAACATAGATCTAATCAAGGGAATGGTATGGATACTTCAGGAAATCTCAACTCCATGCCAGAATATTAAACAAGAAACGTGGATATTTAGATTTCTTGAACCTAGGATTATAATGGTCGACACTCAAAATAACCCATATAATTAATTACTTTTCTTAATAAGGGGATTTAAATAAAGACTTCCTCCAACATTTCTAAAGGTTGTGTGAAAAGAGCAATATTATATTTAGATTTAGAATGACTGGGTTTCAAATTCTACCCTGTGACCTCTTAGTCTGGTATATCTGCGGAAATATATTTTCCTCCCTGTATCTGCCTGGTCCTCTGTCAATGTGGATTATTTATAAAATTGAATAATGCAGTACATTAAAATCTGTTTAGCAGCAAATAATGCATTAAGTGAAGTGTTGAGAATATTTTCAAAGTATAAAAAGGAAATGCAGAGCTGCATTGTTGAAGCAGGGCTGAGGACACAGAACCTTCCCTCTTTCTTATACCCACCATAGTGGGCTCAGGGGTATCTTTGAGGAGCCTTAGTGCTGGGTAGAAGTTGGTAAGAAAGTCACTGCAATGTGATATGGAAAGGGTTTTGAAAAATACAAATCATTATAAAATTGTCATATGTTCTTAAAATAAGGTTGCATTACTTGTTAATTTGTGTTTGCAAAGTGCAGTTTCAGAATAAGAGCAAGTTCTATTGATGGTGATTAGTGAGTGGATGCTGGGTCATGCCACCCAATGCCCTTTGAAAGACCAAGGTACTTTGTCCGGTCTCTTCCAGGAGGGTCGACTCCAAGCTTACAGATGTTCTCTGGGAATTGGCCAGAGAAGGTGACGTGCTCTAGAGTCAACCCCTCTCAAGTGAATAGTCAATGTGAGGTACAAGTTCTGGTCCTTGCACCTCAACTCAGAACACATTTATTTATTTTTTATTTTTTTAAAGATTTGACAGAGAGAGAAGAGCACAAGCAGGGGGAATGGCAGGCAGAGGGAGAAGGAGAAGCAGACTTCCCAGCTGAGCAGGGAGCCTGATGTGGGACTCGACCCCAGGACCCCGGTGACCTGAGCCAAGGGCAGACGCTTAACAGACTGAGCCACCCAGGCATCCCCTGCAGAACACATTTAAACTTTGATGCCACTCTGGAATTCCCCATAATAGCTGCTCTTGCCTATTTTGCAACTTCATTACAGTTCTATGTATCTTTATAGGCGGTCCTGCTGGCCCCATTCCATACAGGTGTTGGTTCCCCAATAAATCCCCTATAAACCACTCTCAGTCTGAGTCTACTTCCAGGCAGCTATTCTAAAACTTTTTCTTTTTCTTTTTTTTTCTTGAGAGTAGCCATAGCAACAAACTCCAAAATAGGATTTTAAAGTTGAATCACCTACTGACTAATTGGCCCCTACTGCTGGTGGTAGATAAAATACAAATAGCCCTTGGGATGATGCAATAGTGCAATTGATAAAATCTTCACTAGTGGGAAATGTGGTAAGATGTCTGCAGCTGGTGATATGTCAGGGGTCTGAGGTATGCGGAAGTGATTCTTATAAATATTATGGAATTAATATCTGTTGTTGGGTGCTCTTGATCTTTTGGAAAAAATAATAAAGGTAATTACCAATTTAAGGCCTACTTGGAAGCTTAAAAAGAGGTGCTTATTTTGTTTTTGTTTTTGTTTTTTTAGATTTTATTTATTTGAGAGAAAGAGACAGAGATAGAGAGAGAGCACAAGTGGGGATGAGAGGGAGAACCAGGCTCCCCATAGAACAGGAAGCCCGATGCGGGACTCGATCCCAGGATCCTGGGATCATGACCTGAGCTGAAGGCAGACGCTTAACCGACTGAGCCACCCAGGCGCCCAAGAGGTGCTTATTTTGCGTAGCATGAGTGAAGAATACAGAGTGTCAGGACCAGGACTTGGGGTAGGTGAGTTCCCAAGAAGAGTTGATTCTGAATCCCAGTAAGTCCCTACTTCAAGTTCAAGGCTCTAATTTGGAAGAAATGGGACCTGAAGACTGCAACCATAATATCTAGATTGAAGCCCTTGAGAACCTTGAGGTTCCAGATGTGCCCTCAATCATGAGATCTGCTGAAGTAGCTCACTCCTCTCTGTTTAATGGAAATGCTCTATGTTTTTCCTTGTAGACAATGAAAATAATTCTGCCTTGCAAGACATCAAGCTCCCCAGACAGAATCAAAGGCTACTGGGCTTCTGCCCAAAAGACCAATAACTAATTCAGCCAGGGATGTGCTGTATCTGCTAAGGGAATAAAAAAGGACCACACACCATAGGAGACACAGGACTTAGCTAACATGCATTGGCAGTCATGAGTTCAGCATGCAACTGCGTCCTAAGGATGTTGCAGTAAGGATAGGAATACAAATGTAGATAAGGGAGAGTTTATCAAAGTAGGAGGACAAAGATGAGTATATCTTTACATAGAATCTTAGAAGATGTGGCTATAAAACCTGTTTTAGAAGGTTCTTGGAATCTTGTACAAAACGATTAAACGAACCAAAAATGTAAGCACTTCCAGGAAGGATAGATAGCAGAGGAAAAGCATCAAAACACTTAGGAAATTGCCATGCTAGCATAGTTTTATTACATATGACTGACAAACCCCCCAGGGGGCTATCTTCCATGGGCGATCACAAAGCATACAGTGTTTACTAAAAAATAAAGACCTCTCTGGTGGCGTCACACCATAATCATTGGGAGGTTTCATGACCTCTTCAGGTCAGGATGACTGAGGGAGGTGGGCTGTCTGTACCACAAGGCATGAGGGAATGCTGAAATAATACAAGTGCAGAGCTTAACTGTAGGAAGCAAATGGACACAATTATCCTAATGAGCATCAAATTCTGAGTGACAGCCAGAGGCTTCTGACCCGGAGAAAAGTAGAGAGATGGTTAATAAAACATGGTATACATAAGGGCAAGAGAGATGGGCAGCCAAGAACAGTAATGTTTCATGTATACAATGAAGATGAAATAAAAAATAAGCTTTTTTTTTTTTTAGGTTTTGACATATAAGGAGTTTGAAAGTTGTTACTCATCCTCACAAGAAAAAAAACAAAAAACAAAAAAACCTGAAAATCAACGGTTTAGCCCCATCAGAGAACTGAAGTCACTGGGCAAATCACCAGCCCCCAAACTGAAGATACAGGCAAATACGGGGGCACCTGGGTGGCTCAGTTGGTTAAGCCACCACCTTCAGCTCGAGTCATGATCCCGGGGTCCTGGGATCCAGCCCCATGTTGCGCTCCGTGCTCAGCAGGGGAACCTGCTTCTCCCCCTCCCTCTGCTTATGCTCTCTCTCTCTCACTCACTCTCTCCTTCAAATAAATAAATAAAATCACACACACACAAAAAGATACAGGCAAATACAGAGACTCAGAGCTGAGACTAGCTCTCCAGGAGCAGAAACGGCTGCAGCAAACAACAGGTAAGAACTCTTAAATGATATTTTGATGAATTGCTGAAGGCTGAGTGTGAATTACCTCCGGAACTCCTGGAGATACAATGTTGAGGAGGTGCCCACATTTCATAGGTTTTATCTCCAGGATATCCATCAGGATTTCATGGTAAAGATCAAAGAAAAACCCGCTCCTTTTCTGGGTCGGGGGAGAGAAACAGTAACCATTTGAAATATTTGTAGAGCTTTCTCTGTAACAAGGGACCCTCCTTTCTGCAAACTACTCTGAGTCTCATTCGGCCAGAGTTAAGGGTCATGAGACAACTCCACCCTGCGCCTTTACACTCTTACATAAGGGGAGAGGGAAAAAGGCTAAGAAAAGCTTCTGAAGGTCAGAGCCCAGGGAGTCAGGACCATTGAGAACGTGAGATTCAATTTTGAATTCTGATAGAATGCTTTTCTCCCAGCAGTTTACCACCATATCAAAAGGGCTCCAGTATATAACAGTGGATTACAGCTAAGAGAGTAGCAAGACACAGACCCTATTTAAGAAGGAATTTTTAAGAAAAAAAAAATGAGTTTCTTTTTTTTAGAGAGACAGAGAGGGAGAAGCAGACTCCCCGCTAAGCAGGGAGCCCAACGCTGGGCTCGATCCCAGGACCCTGAGACCATGACCTGAGCCAAAGGCAGATGCTTAATCGACTGAGCCACCCAGGTGCCCCCCCCCCCAAAAAAAATTCTTAAGAAAATCCAAGGATGACTGGAAAAAATATAAAAACAGGGAAACTAGGGGAAACCAAAGCCTCTGGCACCAAGAACTAAAACAAACATTAGACATAGCACAACTCCTAGCCAGTTTAGCATAAAACCTGACACTAAAAGCCTAATTATCACAGATCCTCTTGCTTGATACTTCACATCCAGTTTTTAACAAAAATGATAAGGGCTGCCAGAGGCAAGAGAAAAACAGTCTGAAAGAAAAACAAACATCATAACCAGACTCAAATATCATATGTATTTTGAATAATTAGATATGAAATCTAAAATAATTATGATTAATATCTTAATGGCCCTAATAGAAAAAAAAATAGACAACATGCAAGAACAAATGGATGATGTAACCAGTGATCCAAGTACATAGAGAACACGAAGTGGGAGATATATGTATATATATTCCACCTACTTATACTTTACTTTCAAACTGCAGAAGGCCAAAGACAATGAATGAGAAAGTCTTGAAAGGAGTCAGAAAAATGGATGAGAGGAAAGTAAAGTGTTGAAAGAAAAAACAAACACCTAGATCTGCATACACGGAAACTATGTTTCAAAAGTAGACAGAAACACTTCCTCAGACAAACAAAAACTGAGGAAATTTGTTGCCAGTAGACGTGCCTTTAAGGAAATGTTAAAATAAGCTCTTCACAGAGAAGGAGGATGATCTAGGTCATGAACTGGATCCACGTAAAGAAAAGAAGACCATCAGAGTAGAATACATAAATGTCAAATAAAATATTTTAGTTTTCTTATTCTTAGTTGATCTAATAGATGAAAAATAATCATAGCAAAGTATTGGGTGATTAGAGCATATGGCTAAGTGGAATGACTGACAGCGGTATCATAAGGAATAGGAGGAAGGACTGGGAATATTTTGTTACATGGAATCTGTAATAAACAGGAAGTGGTTTGATTCATTTGAAAGTGCATTTAGATTAGTCATACAAGTGTGTTGAAAAGTCTAAGCAATTACTATTTCTTTTAAGAAACACATTTGATGTGCAAGGAAAGAAGAGAAAACTGAATCCTATAAAAACCTCCATTAAAAGCAGATATACATAAAATGAGTATTATTCAACCTGGAAAAGGAAGGAAATTCTGCACATGCTGTGGTGTGGATGAGCCTTGGAGACATTATGTGAAGTGAAAGAAGCCAGTCACAAAGAGACTAAGTGCTGCATGACCCCACTTCTATCAGGTATCCAGAGTTGTCAAATCCGTAGACAGAGAGTAGAGTGGTGGGTGCCAGGTCTGAGGGGAAGGGAGATTGTGGAGCTATTATTTAATAGGTACAAGGTTTCAGTTTTGCAAGATGAGTTTTAGAGATGGATGGTGGTGATGGTTACACAATGATGTGAATATACTTAATACCACTAAACTATACCCTTAAGAATGGTTAAGATGGGGGGGTGCCTGGGTGGCTCAGTCGGCTAAGTGTCTGATTCATGCTTTTGGTTCACGTCATGATCTCAGGGTTGGGAGATCAATCCCCCACTTCAGACTCTGCTTGAGATTCTCTGCCCCGACCCCTCCTCCCCGTTCACACACGCTTGCTTTCTCTCACTCTGTAAAATAAATAAACAAAATATTTTTTTAAATAAAGAAAATTTAAAAAAAGAATGGCTAAGATGGCAAATGATATGTGTATTATAACACAATTAAAAATAAGCAGATAAGGAGAGAAAGAGAGATATAAAAAAGAACCAAAAACAGCTTCAGCAAATAGACAACAGATATAAACACGGTAGATATCAATCCAACTTAGTAATAATTTGAATGTGAATGTTGAAATGCACCAATTAAAAGACACAGATTGTCAGAGTGTATTAAACACAAGACAACTTTACACTGCCTACAAGAAATCCACTTCGAATATAAACATCTAGATATGAAAAGTAAAGCGATAGAGACAGACCTTATTAATTCTAATAAAAATAAAGCTGGAGTTAACGATGTTATCAAATTTGTGAGCATGGAGTTTTTCATAACAGTCCTTTATTATCCTTTTGACAACCATGGTATCAGTAGTAATGACTTCACATATTAATAGTTCATTCTTTCTGTTTTTGACCAGGGAGTGCTCTGTTTTTCTGGATGTATAGCAGATCCTGCCATAATGCATTATATGTTTTCCTAAAACTTACCCTGTTATGCAAAATCGTGCAACCAAATCCACATTGTTTATGAAATAAATGGTGTTAGGTTCTCTCACTCAAAAAAAAAAAAAAAAGACAAAAATGAATCATGGACACATTAAAACCATAGGAATCTAATACAATTTTTTAAAAGCTTACGCATGTTAAATACACAATTTTGTGCATGTCAGATGTTTACTACATACATACTATAACAAATATGCTCTTTTCCTTGAAAAAATACCTAATGCTTCCTGGTGGGAGTGGGCATCGAAATGATTACAGCTTGTGAGTTATTCCCTCAGTTACTGTGGCTGAGGTAGGGTAATTTGACATCAGATGGAAAGTATTAAAACCAAGCAAGGAAGAAGGTAGGTCGTGACACACAATGCGAACTTAGCAGTCCTGAATTTTTACACTCATCTCAATTTTTCTTCCTTGCTTCTACTGGTTTTGGTCTTAACTTTTTTTTTTCTAAAACAATTTCTTCAGGTAGAATCTGAATTAGTTGATTTGAGCTGTCTTCTTTTGAATTACATATTTGATGCTATAATTTTTTTCCCCCAAATGCTGCCTTAGCAGCATTCCACACATTATGGTAATTTTTGAAAAAAATTTCATTCAATTAAAAATTATTATTCTAATTATTCTATTCTATTGATTCTATCTATTCTAATTCTATTCTAATTATTTAATTATTTCTAATTTACCTTTCGTTTCTTCTTTAAGCCAGCATTATTTACAAGTGTCCTATTTAGTTTTGAACATTTAGAGGTTTTACAGATAACTTTCTATTACTAAGTTTCAGTTTAAATTAATTGTGATTAATAGCTAAATGTATTTAAATTTAAATTTACCTAAATGTATTTAAATTTATTGATATTTGATTTATGGCACAGGATTTGGTTTATCTTACTAAATATCTCATATTTATACATATTGAAAAATTATATTATGCTAGTTTTGAGTGGAATGGTTTATGTCAATTACATCAAATATTTCTTTTGTCTCTGTAACCCATTGATTATTGGGAAATTGTTATTGAAATCACCAGTTATACTTACATATATTTCTAGTTATTTTTTTCAGTTTTTTGTCTCATACATTTTGATATTTTGGTACACAAACTATATCTTCTTAATGAATTGATTCATCTGCATCATGAAATGTCCTTCTTTATTCCTAATGATTTTCTGTGCTCCTGAACATATGTTTTTAATATTATTATAGCCACCCCTGATTTATTTATTATGTTAAAATATACATACTATATAATTTACAATTTTAACCATTTTTTTGAAGATTTTGTTTATTTATTTGACAGAGAGAGACATAGCGAGAGAGGGAACACAAGCCGGGGGAGGGGCAGAGGGAGAAGCAGGCTTCCCACTGAGCAGGGAGCCTGATGCGGGGCTCGATCTCAGGACCCTGGGATCATGACCTGAGCCAAAAGCAGACACTCAACTGACTGAGCCACCCAGGCGCCCCTAACCATTTTTAAGTGTAGAGTTAAGTGGCATTAATCACATTCACATTGTTGTGCAACCATCACCACCATCCATCTCCAGAGCTTTATCTTTCCCTACTGAAACTCTGACCCCATTAAGCAATAACTTCCCATTCTTCTTTTTTCAGCCCCTGGAAAACCCCATTCTATTTTCTCTCTCTAGGAATGTGACTACTCTAGGAAAAATCATACAGGTGGAATCACGTTGTATTTGTTCATTTGTTATTGGCTTATTTCACCTCACAGAATGTTCTCAAGGTTCATCCACGTTGTAGCCTGTGTCAAAAATACCCTTCTTTTATAAAGCTGAATAATATTCTATTGTGTGTGTATTACACATTTTGTTTCTCCATTCTTCCATGGATGGACACAGGCATTGCTTCCACCTTTTTTGTTATTGTGAATAATATTGCTATAAACATGAATATACAAATGTCTGCTAAAGTCCCTGCTTTTAATGCTTTGGACATCTGCCCCGAAGTGGAGAATTGCTGGATCATATGGTAATTCTATGTTTATTTCTTCCAGAAAGAAACTGTTTTCCATAGTGGCTGCACCATTTTACATTCCCAACCAGCAATGTACAGGATTCCTGTTTTTCCACAACCTTGCTAACATTATCTTCTGTTTTTGTTTTATTTTGTTTTGCTTTGTTTTGTTTTGGATGATGGTCATTCTAATATGTACGTCCCACCTTCTTTTAATTAGTGTTACCAATGTAAATCTATATTCTAAGCTTCTAATTTTTAAATTTATTATCCAAATATAGTTGACATACAAGGTGATATTCAGGTGTATAACATAGTGATCTAAGCTTTTACTTTTAACCTGTTTATGTCTTTAACATGTGTCTCTTATAAGCAGAGTACATTTGAATCTTGCTATTTATTAAATCTATTTTTTAATTGGAGAAATATGGTGATTTATATTTAAGGTGATTCATTAAATGATTAGGTGTGTCTATTATCTTTCTACTAGTTTTCTTCTCCTATCTGTTCTTTGTTCCCAATTTTCTTTCTTTTTTTAAATTAATTGAGCACATTTTATTATTTCATTTTATTCCTATATTTGGTTAATTATCTTTAGCTCTTTTAGTAAAGTTTTCTCTTGTCCACTGCCAGGTGATACATTTGTTTCACATGTAGTATAAAAACCTTACACCACTGTACTTCCATTTCCCCCTCTCAGGCTTTATGCTGCTATTTCCATGTGATCTACTTATTTATATGTTACAAACTTCTTACACATTGTTAGGTTTTTAATTAGTCAATTATATTTTTAAAATATTTAAATTACAAGGGAGATATTATTTATTTACAGATAACCATGCCTTAGTATAGTTCTCTATTTCCACATGGCATAATTTTCTTTTCCCTGAAAGAATTTTTTAGAACATTTCTTATAGAGCATTTGTACTGGTGATAAATTTTCTTGGCCTAGTTAGACTGAAAAATTATTTTATCAGCACTTTTGAAAGATATTATCTTTGTATACTAAGTTCTAGGTTTACCGTTTGTTTTTATTTTTTTTTCCTCTCAATATTTTTAGGATTTTACTCACTTTCTCACTAGCATTGCTTCCAACAAGACATCTCTTCTCATCCATATCTTTGTTCCTCTGTGTGTGATGTGGCCCCCTTCACAATTTTAACATTGTTATCTCCTTACTTTTGAGCATTTTTGGTATTATGTGCCTTGGTGCAGTTGTATTCATATTTCTTGTGCTTGTGTTCTCTGGAGCTTCTTGAATCTGAGTTTATAATTTTCAACAAATTTGGAAGATTTTCCCCAAACATTTCTTTAAATATATTTTCTGCCTCCACCCCCATTCCAGAGATTCAAATTATTCATTTATAAGGCCCTTCAATTGTTTTATAGCTCATGGAAAATCTTTCATTTGTTTAAATTTGATTTCATCTCTCTGCTTTATTTTGGATAGTTTCTGTTGATATGTCTTCAAGCTCATTATGATTCTCTTCTACAGCTGCCATTAATCTGACAATAATCTCATGCACTATAATTTTCACCTCTCAGACACTGTAGTTTTCCTGTCTAGAAGTGCTAGTGGGCTCATCTTTAAAATATTTTTCTGTTTCTTCTTAACATTTGAACACAAGCAATATATGTATAACAACCATTTTAATGTCTCCTTCTGCCAAGTCGCACATTTGTGTCAGTTTGGGATCAGTTCTGATTGATTGGCTTTTCTCTCTTTTCTTAATGTGTGATGTGGTTCTCCTTCTTTGCATGTCTGGTAATGTTTGATTTGATGGCAGGCATTGTGAATTTTACCTTTTTTTGATGCTGTGCCATTTGTTTTCTTACAAATATTCTTGAGCTTTTTCATACAGCACAGTTAAAGTAGTTGAAAAAGTTTGATCTCTTTGGGTCGACTTTTGAGATTTGACAAGGGGCTTGGTTAAGCATTTATTTTAGGGCTCATGATTTGCCCACTAATGAGCCAAGAAACTTCTGAGTGCTTGAATGCCCAAAGAACCATCAAGCCTATGAGGATGAGACAAATAGGTGGTCATATTTATAATGTACCATTTTATAATGGAGGAGAAAAACTTTGCTTGTCCAGTAGAGCTGGGTGTGCCCTCCAAGGAAGGTTAGGAAGCTGCTTCCAAAGTGACCACACATGGAAACACTCGTTATGTTTTCAAAACTTTGAACTCCAAGCTTGAAAGAACAAGGGACTTCATTTGTCAGCAATTTGAGTGCGGATCACTAAAAAGCTGTCTGACCCACTGTGCTAACTTATTAATTCATAATGAATAATTTGTCAAAGAGCCAGAATACTCACATTGTCAAGATCAGCTCACTCTCTTGCTATAGCCAACTTATGGGGCAAGTTGCATGACAACGTTTTAATTTCCAATGAGAAATAGCTGCCAAGTTTGGATGGTCAGTGAATTCTCTCCTTGTATGGGAAGCCAACTGAGTTCTAAGTGGAAAAATATATTTATGCATATATATGATAGATATTATTTTATGTAATCATATGCTTATATATTAATATAATTTATATTTTATACTATATATATATTTATTTGTTCAGGACAGTAGTAATGAAATAATTTGAATTTGATTGGGTAAAGACATCAGTTCTAACAATGCAAATAAATATATTTCTTTTCTTTTTTTCTCTTTTCTTTTCCTTTCTTTTCTTTCAAGAGGTAAATATTTAAACTTCATCACCAAAACTTCTCTCCCTTGGACATATATTTTTCAAATTTTTGCTTTGTTCATATCTTTAAAGATTACCAATCTCCCACATTTCTGATGCATATATTCTTACCTTAGGTATGTTTATATATTCAATTCTTAATGTGCTCAATTTGTAATGTCTTCTGAATTATTTACTCTTTTAGGGTGTTTATTCATTTTTGTCCACTAATCCACTTTGTCTTAAATTTGCATTTTAACACAGGAGGGTAATCATCTTTTCTTCCTTTTCAAGTTCTTGAAAAAATATCCTTTTAACTTAGAATTAGTGAGAATAAGGGCATGTTTTACGTTAGGCACTTCTTCAATCAAACATACACGATTTAAAATCCAGAAAAAGTTTTATTTTAATTTACATCATCTTTAGACTGCATATATCAAACATAACAGGATCTGTTTCTGTCTTCTCATTCACATAATACTAATGGCTTTCATGTTGTTAATGGATTATTTAAAATACAGCATCATTAGTTGTTATTCAGGGCTTGAAAAAAGAGCTTGAAACATATTTTGTCTTCTACATGCATGCAAAGAGCTTTGACTTCCTGCAATTTAAGGAAAGTGACTGCTAGCATCTTGTATAGCTGATCACTTCAGTCACACCTCTGCCTAGCTTTAATTAAAATTTAATTCAAAATAAAGATTATTTCATAAAGATTCATCTTAGTGGAAGGCTGTTTTAGGAGTTCGGGACATTCAAAATGTTAGAATTTCATCCAGAAATGGTCAACATAATTTACATCAGATTTGGTAATCTTGATGGCAAATCCCTGGTGCACTGTAAGATTTGTTCATTCCTAGAATCTGTGAAGAAGAATCAGAAGCATTTTTATTACTCTAAATAAGTCTGTAGGGCATGTGGCAAATATATCTGCAATGATTATGAATCCAGTATGGAAACCCCTTTATTTATCTCTGAGGATGTTCCCTCTAAGGAAACTGACAACCACGTAAACATAAGAAACGTATCCCATAGAACCATTTGATGCCAGATAGCCACTCTACTTCGTCAGCTATGTCATCTCATAACCGTAAGAGGAAGAAAACAATTACTTGACTTCAGTAGCAAAAAAACTACTGAAGTTGAGATATCTGGGCTTTTTTTTTTTTTTTAAGGTTTTATTTATTTATTTGAGAGAGAGAGAGAGCATGAGCAGGGGGTAGGGACAGAAGGCAGAGGGAGATGCAGACTCCTCGCTAAGCAGGGAGCCCGATGCGGGGCTCGATCCTAGGACCCTGGGATCATGACCTGAGTTGAAGGCAGATGCTTAACCAACTGAGCCACTCAGGTGCCCCAAGATATCTGGGCTTTTTAAAACACCTTAAAAGTCACAGTACGTATTCTGAGTAGATGACTTGTGTGTAAACTGCTATGTGCATATGTTGTGCTATGTGTCACAGAGATTCTGTACTAGGATGCATTGTGCTTTCTCCTAATTTCTGTTTTGCTCTCTCAGGTTCTATTTAGTGTCTTAATTTATAGATTATAAATGTTTTATACAGTTGTGGACTATAAAATGAAGGGTGTGTGTAAAATAATAAAAGATGTATAAAGTTTGGTGAATATCTGCTCATAATTTCCAATTAATATACATTTCTATAAAATAATTTAAAAATTATGTTGAGAAAATATTTCTAAGAGCTAAATAAGTAGCAAAGTCAATACGACTTCTGGGCATTTGGAGGTGACTGTAATCTATGTAGCTTAGGGGTGGGTAGGGGTGTGTGGGAATTTAAGAAAAGAACATCTTAACGAAGGTAACACTGGAGTTGGTCCCTTAAAATTCAGCCTTTCTGGGGTGCCTGGGTGGCTCAGTCGTTAAGCGTCTGCCTTCGGCACAGGTCATGATCCCAGGGTCCTGGGATCGAGCCCCGCATCGGGCTCCCTGCTCAGCGGGGAGCCTGCTTCTCCCCCTCCCACTCCCCCTGCTTGTGTTCCCTCTCTCACTCTGTCTCTCTCTGTCAAATAAATAAATAAAATCTTGAAAAAAAAATATTTAGCCTTTCTGTTGATGGAGAGGAATAAGAAAGACACTAAAGCCAAAGACTTGGTGTGGTAAAGAGAAAGGAGGTAATATGAATTGTGTCAAGACCTGAGAAGGAGCATTAGGTAGTGCTCCACATTACTGGAATTCAGCCAGCGCCAGGTTGTACAGGGCTTTCACTGACAGTCTAAAGGGTTATGATTTTATATCACAGGCTTTGCAGAACAGATGGCATTTTTGAGCAGTGAAGCATCAACTGAAAATATGGATTATGCACATTTTTAATGTACCCAGAAAGATTTCTTGTGCCATTTCCTCAAGTTACCGGTTTGTTAGCTCCACTGGTTACCACTGAGACCAAGATTTTGGGAATTATCTTTGCACACAGCTTTGCATTTTGGCAAAGTAACATTGTTTAGTCCTAAATCCAATTAGCATGCTTCAAAAAACATATATTTGTACATGTATGTATATATATATACACACGTATATACAACTTTACACACATGACACCAAAATTTGTATCTCCAGCAAAGTTTTCTGTGCTACCAATACATATTACTGATTGTTTATTCAATAATATGAAAATGAACATGTCTATAAAGAAAGCCATGACTTTTGACCCAAATCTAGATGTTAGGCAATGATTCTTATCTCAGTGAATGGTACCATCATCTATCCGTTGTTTGAAGCAAATCTCTGGGAGTTATCTATCTCTCTCCCTCACTTGCTATCCCCATATTTAAGCGAGTTCTCCAGATTTTATCTACGACATTTTCCTAAGTATATTTACTTCCTTCCATATCTAATGATGCCATCCTTGTCCAAAGGGCTCTTATCTCCAGCCTGGAATACTGCAATGATCTTTCAACTGTTTTTCAGCTGTGTCCCTTTTGTTCTTTTAATTTACTTAAAGTGAGAGTGAGCTTTAAGCAACAAACATATCACCATATTTTTTAGGACCTTTTGGTGGTTTATCATTTGATTAAGGTCAAAGTGATGCATAGTAGGCTTCAGGTTCTGTATGCTCTAGCCAGAATATACCTTCAGCTTGACTCAATATATGTATGTGTGTCTCTTTTTTTGTTCCTTAAAAGTAACATGTGCACTCTGCCAGTTGCTTTCTCTGTCCATAAATAAATGTTATTTATACTTCTTCCTCTTTTCTAACAATACCATTCTTATTATTCAATAAATCTTTAATATCTTAGTTCGTGTCACTTAATGAAACCTCCCCTGAAACACCCCCTAAACTGATAAGAATTCTGTTTGTGCTCTATAGATCTTATCTCAATGTATAGCTATCCACCTACTCTATAGGCAACTCAATATCTTGTGAATTTGTTTAATTTCTTCTTTTGTTCATAAACTCTTTTGTTTTCTTTATCATATAGAGCAATTAGCACAGGGACAGCCATCTAGAAGATATTTAGTAACTGTGGTTGGAAGAATAAACAAATGGTGAGATGAAGCAAAGGCACAGAAAATGATGAAATGTCTGAAGAAATATTGGTTCTTTTGGGAACACAGGGAAGTCAAATCCATTTTGATTTCTGGCCTAACATATTCAAGAGTATGATTTACCTGCACATGAAGCAAATTATAGTCACGCATGAAGGACTGCTCAGTTCTTATTAATAATGTCCAATGACATTGAAACAGCTTGCAAAATCTTAAAAAATCCATGGAGTATCCAAACCATGAATTTCATATGCTTACATTCCATAGAGACTTATATCAGATGATTAACTATTTCCATATATAAATCAGGTTTTGATTCAAAGGACTATTAAACTGTATTCTGGAGTCAGCACCAATAGCACAAGCCCTAAAGCAATCCCACAGGATGGGAATAACTTTCTAACATACCTCTTTATTTTAAATACTTATAGAACATGACCACAGGTATGATCCTTAAATTAATATATACATTTAATTATTAATGGAATCATCAATACTCAGTTGCTCTTTCTAAAATACCTAGAGATATTTTATAACTTACAATTACATTAATCATATATATTGTAAGCATTGTATATATCACTTTTGAATTTCATTTTTATGTAAGTACCACGACAGCAGGGATTGTTGTCTATTTTTTCCATTACTACTTTGCCAGTACCTAGAAGACTGATAGATACATAATGGTTGCTAGTTGTTGAGTAAAAGTATTTAAATTACATAACTGTGTTTGTGTGTGCATGGGCATTTATTCATATTGCACAAATTGATTAAGTGCCTACTCTGTGCAAGAAAGTGTGTCCAGCACTAATCTTGAGAGAGATAACCATGCCTTTTCTACCCTCAGGGAACCCCAAGTTAAGTGGAGAGATTATGATGCATTAATATTGGAGAAAAAGATATACTCAGTTTTGTAGGAGGTGCTGGGAAGGAGTTTTTGAGGAGGAAACAACTGAGATGAACATTGAGGGAAAGAAAAGAAGACAAGGAGAAAGTATGTCTTAGGAGGAGCAACCCTGTAGATGGCTGATTCAAGCAAGAGGTGATTGTTTAAGGAATCACATGAGATCCATTCTTGAGATTCCTGGCACTGAAGAAGCATGGGCAGATTGGGGTTGTAGATAGGTTCAGAGCTTGACCTTGTGAAGCAGGACATGGGGGCAGAGATAACAGTGAGGATGCTACTGAAATGATTCAGGCAAGAAAGGATGAAAACACTGATCAAATTTAGACAATTCATATGCAGGTTTCAGGGAAGAGAAGGGAGAGTTACAAAAGATTTATCATAATTGCAGAAATAACAGTTCCAATGACCAAAATTAAGCATATAGGTGGGGACAGTTTCATGAGGAGGATGATAGTACATTCTTTTCTGAATACCAGATTTTGGAGGCTAAAGATCCAGAGCAATATCTAGGCTTTAGTACATATTTGACAATTATTAGGATAGAGATTGATGAAAATTAATTCAGAGGCAGAACCTTAGAAACACAAATATTTAGGCCACGCATGAAAATTATAAGATGCAGGAGCCAATTTAAGATAAACATATGAAATTTCATATTGCGGGAACCAAGAATGTTAGGAAGGAGAAACCTTCCACATAGAGCTAAATTAAAGTAAGAAAAGTAAAAATAAAATAAATATAACTTTTAATGTTTGTTAGATGAAGAAAGTGAGAGATCATAGAATATATGAATTTGGGTGAAGTCATAATATTGTACAGGAACCTGATGTCTATTGAGTACATAAATCCACCTTACAACCTGAGACACTGGCATTTTCCAAGATCATTTCTAATTCTCTAAAATGAAAAGTACCCCCAGGTCTCATCTTATAGGAGTAGAAATTATAATGACTGAGCTATTGAAAATGAAGCAGATCTTGAAGAAACAGCTATTTTCATAGTGTTTTTTAAAAAGTCTCAAATAATATTTCAATGCACAGTGTGAAATTTACAGATGCACAGCAAAACTTATTCTTTCCTTATCACTTTTTTTTTATTTGTTTGCTTACTTTGAGGCTAGAGGGAAACTTATGTGCAATATTATATAACAATTTCACCTCAATACTCAGCTGCCTTGGTCTGCCCAAGAAATTTTAAGTTTTTAAATGCCAACCTTAAACTTAGTATTTAATAAATTAATTATAATTTAATAATCCTAGCTTTATACCGCCTCATTATTCATTCACTGAAAATTTATTAAGCTATATGCCCGAAGACACTAGGTGCCACAGTACAAAGAAAATGCATACTCTTGGAACTCAAGGGTTTTACAACCTAGTGGAAGACAGAATAATAATAATAATAATAATAAATAACAATAATAATATTGAATTAAATTTCTACAGGTAAAATTATAAAAGTAAGTAAAAAAATAGTCTGAAGGAAGGAATGATTAAGATGACCATTGTTAAGAAGAGAAAATATTCATTAAAGAGGAGACACTTTTACAGCTGAATGTAGTAAAGACCTGGCATGTGGTGGGGAGGGTGTTGGGCATTCCAGGATTCCAGGTGGGCTGCCACAGGTAGAGAAATGCAACACTGTACAAGTGGTCTGGTCATCACATTTAACTTCTGAGTCATCAAAGAGTTTGGAAGATAGGGAGAAAATGCACTTTCCTCATTTTTAGACATTTGTTAGATTTGAACCAGCTTTCCAATTATTGTTATGGTTTTTTATAGTCTGAATGAATAAAAAATAAATCTGTGCTGTTTAGTACAACAGACTTATCTTTAGAAGAATATGGAAGATGTCCTAATAAAATGAACTTAATTTATACACAAATTTTATTATACTTTTTTCTAATAATCCAAAAAGTTCTTAATCAGAACATGATTATTCCATCCTTACTAAATGCTTTCCTGTTCCCATTCAAAATATGTGATACCCGATATGTTAAATACAACATTACAATTTTATTTAATTTGATTAAGAAAAATAAGCAACCCTATCTTTTGTGTCATGTTCATTTTATTCAGATATTTACCTTTTGACAAAATTACTATTTGCCCTATAATTATACTAACAAAATGAGGGACTTGTATTACTGGCCTTACTTTACTATTAGTGATAAATCTCTTTGTTTTTCATAGGAAAATTGCAGTGCAAATATAAGCCTTTAAGAGTAAAAACCCCTAATTAGGGGCGCCTGGGTGGCTCAGTCGTTAAGCGTCTGCCTTCGGCTCAGGTCATGATCCCAGGATCCTGGGATCGAGCCCCACGTCGGGTTCCCTGCTCGGCAGGAAGCCTGCTTCTCCCTCTCCCACTCCCCCCTGCTTGCATTCCTGCTCTCGCTGTCTCTGTCTGTCAAAAAAATAAATAAAATCTTTAAAAAAAAAAAATAAAATAAAAAAAAGAGTAAAAACCCCTAATTAAAATGTTATCTGGAAGAGGGGGGAGATGGCACAATATGAGGACCCTAGGTTTGCCCCACCCCATGAATACAACTAGATAACTATCAATTCATCCTAAATACCCCCAGAAAATAATCTGAAGACTGGCAGAACAAACTCCACAACAAAAGGTAGAGAAGAGGCCACATCAAAGAAGGTAGGAAGGACAGAGACGTGGCTTGGGAGAGAAAGAGATCATGGTTGCTGCATCCTCCATCCCTAGGGAGGGAGCTGTGATTCATGGAGAAGAGTAAGAGACAGATTAGCACAGGGGAGCCCACACAAAGAAGACGAATCCCTATAGCAATTGGTATGGAAAGTGAGAGGGGCTGATTTTCATCAGTTCTTGCAACCAGCAGGGCTTAAAGCCTGGAGCTGTAAAGGACAGGGGGCTTGTCTCAGGGAGATCCCACAGGCATTAGGGCAGCTGCTATGGGAGAGAAGGCAGAGAAAACAGCCCATGGACATACAGTGTGGAAACAGTGATCTGAAGAGTGCCTGGTGCACACACTGAGAAGGCAGCATTCCAGGAGATACCTCCATGAGAACAAAGGAACTGGCAGGTGCCATTTCATTCCCCCACCGCTCAGAATAAACACAGACACACCTGCAGGAACCAGAGCAGCGCCAACACTTGCTATCTAACTTGTTTACACCAAGCCCTGCTCCTGAACACTTTGGTAGAACCATCCTTCCCAGTCACACTTGCCCCAGTCCCAACATGGCAGACCCCCTCCCACAGAAGACTGGCCCAAACCCCTGCCAACATTGCATCTCCTGACCCAGGAGTCTTGCAGAGCCTCAGTTCTCGCGTTGGTGGTGAAGGTCTCATTATACAAGCAGACCAGAGCACACATAATTAAAACGCACCACATTCAGGACAGGGATCTAACACTGCCCCCAACAGACAAAAAGAGCCTCTGCAGATGCCTGGCTTGAAGGATAAAGTGGCCAGGATGCAAAAGCAGAGTGCACACAGCACACATTGGAGACACTTCTTGAAGCACCAGGCCCCGAAGACCAGGAGTCACTACATGCAGGGTGCTACAGGACCTTAAGGCCATTACCTTCAAAAACAGGAAAAATAGCTGGCTTTCCTAACACACAGAAACAAGCACTGAGACTTACACAAAATGAGAAAACATAAATTTGTCCCAAATGAAAGAACAGGACAAGGCCACAGCCAGAGGTTGAAGTGGAACAGATATAAGTAACATGCTTGATGGAGTATTTAAGGCAATGATCATAAGGATACCCACTGGACTTGAGAAAAGAGTGGAAGACCTCAGTGAGACCCTTAACACAGAGATAAGGGATAACATAGCAGAGATAAAGGATTCAATAAATGAAATGAGAAACACCCCTGATGAAATGAACAGCAGGCTAGAAGCAGAGGAACAAATTAATGACCTAGAAGACAGAGTAATGGAAAGTAATCAAGCTGAACAAAAGAGGTAAAAAAGAATTATGCAAAATGAGATTAGACTTGGGGAACTCAGTGACTCCATCAAAGGAAATAGCATTCATATTATAGGAGTTCCAAAAGAAGAAAAGAGAGAAAAGGGGTAGAGAATTTATTTGAAGAAATGATAGCTGAAAACCCCCTAATCTGGGGAAGGTAATAGATATCCAGATCCAGGAGGCACAGAGAACTTCCAACAAAATCAACAAAAGCAGATCCATACCAAGATATTGTAATTAAATTGGCAAAATATAGTAATAAAGAAAAAAATCAAAGCAGCAAGAGAAAAGATGACAGTAACATAGAAGGGAAAAACCCCATAAGCCCTTGCAGAGAATTTTTCAGTAGAAACTTTCCATGCCAGAAGGGAGTGGCATGGTATATCCAAAGTGCTGAATGGGAAAAATCTGCAGCTAAGAATAACCTACCCAGTAAGGCTATCACTCAAAATAGAAGGAGAGAAAGAAAGAGAAAATAAAACAAAAAAAGGAGAGATAAAGAGTTTCCCAGACAAAAAAAAAAGTAAAGTTCATGATCACTAAACCAACCATACAAGAAATAGTAAAGGGGACTCTTTGAGTGGAAAGGAAAGACCAAAAGTGACAGTACCGAAATATGAAACACAAAAACAATAAAAATGAATATTTCTATAAAAAATCAGTCAAAGAATTCACAAAATAATTCACAAAATAAAAGGACATATGACAACATATACCTAAAATGTGGGCAGGAGAGGAGTAAAGAATGGGTTCAAAGCTAAATGACCATCAACTTGATATAGTTCACTATATGCAAATGATGTTATTATACAAATTTAATGGTAACCACAAATCAGGAACCACTAATAAATATGCAAAGAATAAAGAGAAAAAAAACTCAAATACATCAATAAGGAAGAGCAGCAAACCACAAAAGAAAACAAGAAAGTATCAGAGAAAACCTTCAGAAACAACCAAAAAACAAGTAATAAAATCACAATAAATATGTATCTATCAAAAATTACTTTGAATGTGAATGAACTAAAGGCTCCAATGAACAGACATAGGGTGAGAAGAATAGATAAAAAAATAAATAAATAAGATGCATCTATATGCTGCTTATAAAGGACTCATTTTAAACCTAAGACACCTGAGATTGAAAGTGCAGCAATGGAGGGGAGCCTGGATGGTTCAGTTGTTAAGCGTCTGCTGTCGGCTCGGGTCATGATCCCACGGTCCTGGGATCGAGCCCTGCATCGGGCTCCCTGTTCCATGGGAAGCCTGTTTCTCCCCTCCCACTCCCCCTGCTTGTGTTCCCTCTCTTGCTGTGTCTCTCTCTGTCAAATAAGTAAATAAAATAATCAAAAAAAAAAAAAAAAAAGAAAGTGAGGCAATGGAGAAACATCTATCATGTAAATGGATGCCAAAAGAAATCTGAAGTAGTAATTCTTATATCAGACATAATAGATTTTATTTATTTACTTTTTAAGACAAAATGGACTTTAAACAAAGACTGTAACAAAAGCAAGGGAGGAGACTATATAATCATAAAGGGGACAATCCAACAAGAGGATATAACAATTGTAAATATTTATGTACTCAATATGGGAGCACCCAAATATAAAAAACAGAACAAGCATAAAGGAACTAATTGATAATCATGTAATAATAGTAGGGGATCTTAACACTCCATGTACCTCAATGGACAGATCAACTAAACAGAAAATCAACAAGGAAACAATGACACACTGGAACAGATAAATTTAATAGATATATTTAGAATATTTCATCCTAAAACAGCAGAAACACTTTCTTTTTGAGTGCATTGAAACATTCTCCAGAATAGATCATGTATGAGGCCCCAAAACAAGCCTCAATAAATTCAAGAAGATTGACAATGTACTATGAAACTTTTCTGATCAGAATGCTATGAAGTTAGAAGTAATCCCCAAGAATAAATCTGGAAAGACCACAAATACATGGAGATTAAATAACATGTCACCAAACAATGAATGGGTCAACCAGGAAATAAAAGAAGAAATAAAAAAACAATTATGGAAACAAATGAAAATGAAAACACAACAGTCCAAAACCTTTGGGATGCAGCAAAAGCAGTTCTAAGAAGGAAGTTTATAGCAATACAGGCCTACCTCAAGAAGCAAAAAAAATTTCAAATAAACAATCCAAGTTTACACCTAAAGGAGCTTGAAAAGCAAAACAAACAAAACTGAAAACTACCAGAGGGAAGGAAATAATAAAGATTAGAACAGAAATAAATGATATAGAAACAAACAGAAAACAATAGAACAGATCAATGAATTGAGAAGAGATAAACAAAATTGATGTCTCTAGCCAGACATATCAAGAAAAAAGAGAAAAGACTTAAATAAATAAACTCACAAATGAGAGAAGCTAAATAACAGCCAGCACCACAGAAATACAAACAATTATAATAAGATAATATTATGAAAAACTATATGCCAACCAATTGGACAACCTAGAAGAAATGGATAAATTCCTAGAAACATAAATTATATAAACTACCAAAACTGAAACAGGAAGAAATACAAAATTTGAACGAACCAATTACCAGCAAAGAAATTGAATTAGTAATTAAAGAACTCCCAACAAACAAAATCCAGGATGAGAAGGCTTCACAGGCAAACACTACCAAACATTTAAAGAAGTGTTAATACCTATTCTTCTCAAACTATTCCAAAAAAATAGAAACAGAAAAAAAAAATCCAAATTCATCTCTGAGGCCCTGATACGAAAACCAGATAAGACACCACTATAAAAGGCTGATATCCCTGATGAACAGAGAAGCAAAAATTCTCAACAAAATGCTAGCAAACCAAATTCAACAATAAAAATCATTCACCAAACTCAAGTGGGATTTATTACTGGATTGCAAGGTGGTTTGATATTTATAAACCAATCAACATGATATAGCACATCAATAAGAGAAAGGATAAAAACCATATGATCATCTCAATAGATGCAGAAAAAGCATTTGGCTAAGTACTACACCCATTCATGATAAAAGCCCTCAACAAAGTAGGTTTAGAGGGAGCATACCTCAACAAATAAAAGCCACTTATAAAAAACCCACAACTAACATCATTCTTAATGGGGAAAACTGAGAACTTTTTCCCTAAAATTAGGAACAAGATAAGGATGTCCACTCTTCACCACTTATATTCAACATAGTAGTGGAAGCCCTAGCCAGAGAAATCAAAAAACAAAAAGAAATAAAAGGAATTCAAATTAGTAAAAAGGACGTAAAACTTTCACTATTTGCAGATGAAATGATACTATATATAGAAAACTCAAAAGATTCCACCAAAAAAACTGCTAGAACTGATAAACGAGTTCAGTAAAGTCACAGGATACAATACCAATGTACAGAAATCTGTCACATTTCTATACAATAATGAAGCAGCAGAAAGAGGAATTAAGAAAACAATCCCATTTAATATTGCACCAAAACCAATAACATACCTAGAATAAACCTTATGAAAGAGTTGAAAGACTTGGACTCTGAAAATGATAAAACTCTATTGAAAAAAAAATTGAAGTTGACAAAAAGATATGGACAGATATCCCATGCTCATGGATTGGAAAAACAGATAATGTTAAAATGTCTATACTACCTAAAGCAATCTACACATTTAATGCAATCCCTATCAAAATACCACCAGTATTTTTCACAGAACTAGAACAAACAACCCTAAAATTTGTATGGACCCGCAAAAGACCCCAAATAGTCAAAGCAATCTTGAAAAGCAAAAGAAAAGCTGGAGGCATAACAATTCTGGACTTCAAATTATATTACAAAGCCAGAGTAACCAAAACAGTATGGTACTGGAACAAAAATAGACACATAGATCAATAGAACAGAATAGAAAGCCCAGAAATAAACCCACGAGTATATGGTCAATTAATCTTTAACAAGCTGGAAAGAATATCCAATGGAGAAAAGACAGTCTTTTCAACAAATAATATTGGGAAAACTGGACCACTTTCTTACACCATATGCAAAAATTAATTCAAAATGGATGAAACATCTAAATGTGAGATGTGAAACCGTAAAAATCCTAGAGGAGAACACAGGCAGTAACTTCTCTGACATCAACCATAACAACTTTTTTTTTTTTTTTTTTTTTTGGTAGTTCTCCTGATGCAAGGGAAACAAAAGGAAAAATAATTAATACTACATCAAAATAAAAAAGCTTCTGCACAGTGCAGGAAAACAACAAAAGTAAAAGGCAATCTATGGAATGGAAAAGATATTTGAAAATGACATCTGATAAAGGGTTAGTATCCAAGATACATAAAAACTTTTAAAACTCAACACACAGAAAACAAGTAATCCAGTTAAAAATGGCGAGAAGATATGAACAGACATTTTTCCGAAGAAGACATACAGATGGTCAATAGACATGTGGAAAGTTGCTCAACATCACTGATCATCAGGGAAATATAAATCAAAACTACCATGAAACATCACCTCACATCTGTCAGAATGGCTAAAATCAGTAACACAAGAAACAGTAGGTGTTGGCGAGGATGCGGAGAAAGGGGAACCCCCTTGCACTGTTGGTGGCAATGCAAACTGGTGTAGCCACTCTGGAAAACAGTATCGAGTTTCCTCAAAAAGTTACAAATAGAGCTACCCTATGATTCAGCAATTGCACTACTGGGTATTTACTCAAAGATACAAAAACACTAATTCAGAGCAATAAATGCATCCCTATGTTTATTGCAGCATTATCTACAATAGCCAAATTATGGAAGCCGCCCAGATGTCCACTGATTGATGAATGAATAAAGAAGATGTGGTATCTATCTATCTATCATCTATATCTATCTATATAAATATAAATATATATATATATATATATGGAATACTTTTCAGCCAAAAAAAGAATGAAATGTTGCCATTTGCAATGACATGGATGAAGCTACAGAGTGTTAAGTGCAATAAGTCAGTCAGAGAAAGACACATACCATATGATTTCACTCATATGTGGAATTTAAGAAACAAAACAAACAAGCAAAGGGGAAAGAAAAGAAAGAGAGACAAATCAAGTAACAGACTCCTAATTGTAAGAGTACAAACTGATGGATACCAGAGGGGCCGTAGGTGGGGGGTTGGTTGAAATAGGTGATGGGGATTGAGCACTGAGTAATATATGGAAGTGTTGAATCACTACATTGTACACCTGAAATTAATATAACACTGTATGTTAATTTACTGTAATTAAAATAAAAACTGAAAAAAATTATCTAGGAATATTTCATGTTTCAGTGTTGAACTAAGTTTTTCCTGGTTTCCAGGGAACTTGGCATGGAGCATAAACAGTGATTCAGTCCTGGTGCCTGGATCGGCACGTCAGCAATTTTTCCAAACTTGATTTTGGTACTTATCACTACTAAATTGAATTAGACATTTCTTAAACCATGTCTAACAAGAATGCAAGAAAGAAAGCTTAGTTTGAACGCTGCTTCTGGTGCCAACAGCATTATATAATGAGGTAAACACTGGTAATTGTGTTTAGTTCAATAACACTTTTAATTATGGTTGAGCTCTCCTTCAGAGTCTATGGATTTTACTGATGCAAAACGAACAGCTGAAAGTCAAATGAAGGCGGCCTCATGGATTTCTATTGCCTAATTAAAGTACAGACGCATTGCTGTTCCCATTGTGGCCCTAAGCAAAATAAGCTTGTTGCTCATAGTTTGTAGTCAAAATCCTTTTTGCTTAAGTATGAGACTAATAAAATTATATCTTTACTTTCTGTATATTCTGCATCCTTATCCTTGGGTCTGGAACATAATAGGTACTTGATTAATTTCTGGTGAATGAAGAAAATGATGCTAAAATTAACATGCAAAGCAGAGTTAGGATGATTTGTTGGTTTGGGCTGATTTTGAGTATTTCTAGAAACAGACAATGAAGGGTTAATGACTTCTATTTTCAGAACTAATTTCCTTCATGTCTTTCCACTTTTAACTCATTAAATTTCCCCACAACCTCCTCCATGTGCATTCTAAAATGATAAATGGAGAAGAATATTAATGCTCCTGGGCCCGCTAATCTCCTGCCTTCTGGCAACATTTATTTCCTTTAGGCAGTTTCATCCATATTTGCTAAATACATAGTGACAAAATAAATCAATGACAAAATTAATTGGAATCAATCATAGGCTTTTTTTGTTCATCCTCCTGCGGTCCCCCTGCTTCCTGTGAAAAGGGCCATTTCAAAGGAAAGACAACATTGATCATGTATGCTTATGCTCTCGCTCCAATATTTCTGAATGAAACATGACAAAGGAAATAATGTAAAACCAATGAAAAGATGATATTTACACTTTTTGTTTGTTTGTTTTTATGCTTCGGGTTTGGGTCTTAAGCATCTCTGACCAAGAGAAATAGGCTAATTTCTAGAATGCTGATTAAGGAAGTCAGTTAATGGAGTAAGGGTCTATACAAACTATATGGAAAAGAATCAAGTGCCGGCATTTTCTGAAGTATTGAGAGATGCAAAGCATTTAATCTTTGGCTGCCTATAGAATCTTCCTTGAATTCCTTCCCTTTTTGACACAAATGGACACACACGTTGCCAGAATTTCTCCTCAGAAGATAACATTTCCTGCATCTGCAGCATCGGTAAGGAGGAATTTACTCAATAGGAAATTACCATTAAAATCTATAGCAGTGTGACAAAAAAAAAAAACCAAGCAAACAAAAACCACTCAGAGATTGCCAGCAGAAACAAAGTTGGGATCAATAACACCTTTTTTTTTTTTTTTTTTTTTTTTTTTGCAAACTCAGAATCTACATGATCCCATCAGCGGCTGGGTGTCTCCCTTTTCAGCACAGCCCTTTAGGAAAACAGTCTGTTCCAGTTTAGGAAGTTCTCCCTCCTTATTTCCCCTGTTCATTCAGATGTATTTTCTCTGAATCAACCTGTAGACTGTGTGTATTCAAGCAGATGTCATTCTTTAGTGAATCAGAGCATATCCCATTTTATATTTAAAATATTTCAACATCAAAATTCGGAGTTTTGTCTACAGGAGAAGGGGATTAAGCAAAATATTGACTGTAGATTTATAAATGTAATTATATTATCCCAGTGGCTGTTAAATGTTAAGAGGTTTTCTACTTGTATAACAGATAAACATTTTCAGGATTTGTAACTGAATAACAATAAAAATTGCAAATGAATATATTGCTTTTATATTCTAATTTGAATAATTCAAGAAATGTACCATTTTGATGGTGTTTGCTTTTGCACGAAATAGGCTTTAGTTAAAAACAAATGTCGTTTTCTACTGTTTCAGTGAATTATATATACTCTTCTTTTCCTCACCAAAATGCGGTAAGGTTTCTGAGTGTTCCAGTGTAATAAATATAGTACTCAACATGTGGCTCAATGCAATCTGTTAAGCAGTCTGCGGGATGAAAAAACTGTGAAATGAAAAGAATACACACCAGAAATCTTAAAAAGGCTTAAACATTTTTTTTTTCTCTATCTCAATGCAATTATATCATAGCACAGATGATTTTGCTTTGGGCTGAGTAAATCAGCTTCCACAAAGAAGATTGACCCAGGTCCAGTCCTGTGATTTGCACATCTCCTGATTTCTACAATCTCTACATTAGCAGAAGAACAGTCAAGAATAAAATTATGTGGTTCGTTGCCTTACTGAATTAGTCTGAAAGAAGTGTTTCTATGCCAACTCGGTTTAGGGTCACAAGGTAATGAATTCCTATAAAACTATTGAGAAGAAAGGATGAGGGAAATTAAACCTTTCCCAAGCTGGGTTGTCACTACAGGTGTTCACAGGGGCAATGTGAAGGTGTCTCTCACACAACGTACATGAAATCAAAAGACCGAATATTCTGCGGGTAGCAGCTGGACTAGGAGCAAGGAATATAGGAGGAATTATATATTGATGCCTGGAAGGGGACTAACAGGTTTCCAGAGCAATCTAATCTTGACCCACCACAGCCCAAATCTCTATAAAACTTCAGGAACTCATCAAGTGTGAAGTCTTAACACTAAATCATAGTACCATCTGATAAATATGTTGACTTTCCTTCTGGGCAATGATGAAATAAGGAGTGAAATGTGAGAAATACTCAGTGGAAAGGTTAAAAGGAGAGAGACGGGTGTGTGTGTGTGTGTGTGTGTGTGTGTGTTTGTGTGTGTGTGTGTTGGTGGGGGAGAGAGAAAAAGAAGAGTAGGGAAGGGAAGGATGGCTCAGATAAATGACCAAAAAGGTAGAAGGAAAAAAAAAAAAAAAAAAAGAGTAATCTAGATGGATACCTTGAGAGATATAAAATGTTGGTGCATACAGTGTTTAAAGAGCTAGAACCCAGAATCATAGCTCATACATGTTTGAGTAGAAAAACAACAGAATATAAGAAGGGTCTATTAAAAGAGCTATCGTAATGTGTGTCAAGCATACACAAAAGCTAGAGGAAGATTTCATTCATTTTTTTCTACAAAAGCAAGAGAGAGGTGGATGATGCACTGAATAGAAAATCATTTTCTCCCAAGAAGGTATTTTAATCCAGAATGGAAGAAACATTTGAAGCAACCTAAATGTTTCTAAATATATGTACTACCTAAGAAAGCCGGGTTCACAGTTAAACTAAGGCTGTTAGTGATCTGACATCTGGCTTCAACACAGTGTACACCTCAAATAAGTCCAACTATATAAGAGTAAGAACAGTAATTTTCATCATATTTTCTTTTCCTTACTGAAACTTCTGTTAATAAGGCAGAGAGTAATTTTAAAATATATGCTGGCATTCTCAAGAGAAAAACAGCTTTCAAGACTTTTGACTTATCTTAAATGTGCCAGCAATCATCTACGATCCTTTCATAGAACTGTTTGTTTTAATATTGTAATTTACCAGGAATGCAATGGGCACTTCAGGAAGATATATCAGGTATTTACTATGGTAAATTTGGCCTAACATTGCACATACCTAGGAATATTCCAATCCAGTCTGGGACAAAAGATGCTAGTCTATATATAGTGAAATAATAAATTACCGCTCTATCATTGAAAGGATTTTGATTGGTAAACCAACATCCTAATCTGCTCTCACTTGCTAATACAAAGTTAATCAATCTATCTAGGTTTTGGTTCCTTTTCTTACTTATAATAAGGGAGGTGTTGGAAGCTTTTCTGGTTTGTACTTTGTACTTTTTCTCATCGTAGCTGCTATAGGCCCTGGCAGCTCCTTCCACATCCCACTCTCTGCTCAGACGCAACAATCAACAGGGCCTTCACAGAACAATCCAGGACCATCTCCGCAGGTCCGGGTCCTATTTTTTATCCCTATTTCACAGAGGAGCTCACCACACAGCAAGTCACGGAAAGTGAAAGGAGGCTTCATCCCAGGGAGGTAGGCTCCAGATCTCAAACACTAGCTCCACTGTGATCTGCAAGCTGTCTTAAAAAACAAAAATATCTATCCAGTAAGTGCCCATTCTCTGAGTGAAAGAATGTCCCTCAAAATCTAAAGGCCCTTCTCTTTCTCCTGCGTGTGAATGCTTGAAGCCATTTCAGCGTACGAAAGTGTGCAAGGACCCAATGGCCCTGTTTGGACAAGTTTGGATTGCTAGACTCTGAGCATGAGGACACATGCATCCAGCTCATTTCATACCACCAGCAGCCTGGTGGTGATTTCAGGCCTATATCTCCTTCTTTCTCACTTGCAGTTTTGAAAATTAATAAAAAGAAACCTCATGTGGAATAAAGTTGGGAAGCCAGCAGGGCGAGGTCCCACACTCTACCACTTGTCAATAGGAAGACACCCACCTTGCAAATCCATACTACCTTATTATCCCAGCAGGAAGAAGAAAGGCTTTCTCTTCGCCCTGGTAACAGACCAGCCAATGAGAGGCCGTCACAGCTCAGCCAATGAGAAGCCGCTATAACTCAAACTTCCGGTTTACTCCCCTGGACCTTTTGTTTACAACTGCCTTTCACAGCTCACTTTTCACCCGCTCCTTCGTTCTGTGGCCTTGCCCGTGGTTTTGCTGTCGCTCGCTCGTCCCAGATTGGACTTGTCTGGTAGTCCTGAATAAACCCATTTCGCTGATAAAAATAGCTGGCGGCTTTATTTGTTAAGGTTAACGTGGTCCACTTGGCCTGTTTTTTTTTTTTTTTTTTTAAAGATTTTATTTATTCTTTTGAGACACAGAGATAGAGAGCGAGCATGAGCAGGGAGAGAGGCAGAGGGAGAGGGAGAAGCAGGCTCCCTGCTGAGCCAGGAGCCCGATGTGGGGCTCGATCCCAGGACCCTGGGATCATGACCTGAGCCGAAGGCAGACGCTTAACTGTCTGAGCCACTCAGGTGCCCCACTTGGCCTGTTTTATAGACAGATTTCAAAATGTCTCATTTTATCAGTTAGGAGGTAGGAGAGTTTGAATTCAGGACGAAATTCAGCGATGTTAGGTTTCGGAAAAAAGTGTGGAACAAAGTAAATCATGAAACCAAGAAAAAGCTGAAAGTATGGCTTTGGAACTACGGATGTGTTTCCAGGTGTTGTGTGACCTCAGCCTGAGAGGGCAGTGATTAGAGCATTTTGTTGTCGTTGTTCTTGGCAGAACTTAGCTATTGAAAATCATGAGAAATTAATTTTTTTTTGAAACCGTAGATTTTTAATACCCTATTGTATTATTCCAGAGATTTTGCCATCCAGGGGTAAGGAGTACAAATTGGAGGATATTAAAGTAATAATCTTTTATAAATACTAATTTTTCTTTACACAAAGGGTGGAAATCTGATACCAAATATTTCAATTATATGATCTTTAAGATGCTGATAAGAAGTGTCTTTTCATCATTATTATTTTGTCAGAACTCCAATCTAAATATTATTTAATACTTGCTTTATTCAATTAAATACCTGTAAATAAAGCGGCAATGAAGAAATACAAAATGACTGCAAAAATAGGCAATTTATGTAATCTAACACTTGAAAATTTCTGTGCTGTTTTGCAGGGGATAATAGAGTAATTTCATCTTAAGAACAATAGAGGATCTGTGATAGTTACTTGAATTTCTCATTTTTTTTTCCTCCCGGGACAGTTGAACTACTTTTAAAGTGATCTTGTGGAAACAAACACACACAGAAGTTTTAAAAGCCCATTGATGGTGGAGTTAGAAATTAGAGCAATTCTAGCTCTAATTCACATCATGACCTGGGTCAAGGCAATTAGCCAGCTGGGCACGGGTGCCATCTGAGGGGATCACATCTGGTCATGCTCACTAGCACTAAACTCTGCAGATTTTCCATGCCTCTTAGATTTGACTGTGGCACAGGGCAGAGACGACAGGCATTGCCGTCCTTGCCCTCTTCCAATTTCCCTGCTCATCTTCCCTTGCAATTCGCTACCACAGATGGTATCTGGTGAATGAAACTACCCAGTTACCAGTCCCCATATCCATTAATGCTGCAATTAGTTCTCTGGGGCTAATGCTATGGAAAAACAACAAATACTGATTAATGCAGTTAGGTAACACAAAATGAGTTGAGACGTTTTTCCAGATTAAATGATGGATCCAAACTAAAGGATTTTATTTTCTTCTTTCCTAGTTTTGCTCTCTCCCTTTCATTATGTTTCTTATTAAACAGTAAGAAACATACCAGCTTACTCTGATTTGTTTGCTCATTATGTTAATGTCACCAAGAATTTCAAAACCATCCCTATATAGTACAATGAATAAGCATTTAAACTAAACTACTTCATAACTAAAATAGGACGACATAGACAAGGTAAAACTAAGAGAATGAGCAGAGATAATCACACTTGAACAAAAGCAAAAGGGTTCATTGGGAAGACATCTGCAGTATTATACAAATGTTTTTAGATATGTGTTGTACATACAGCTCATATAGGTAACTATTTCAATAGAAAAATGTGTAAATTATGAGCATGAAATTAACTCAAGGAATTAGTAAATAATTTCCATAAAACCATGTGCAATATATACTCTTAATCTTAAAAGTGCATATATAATAGTTATTTGCTTTCTCCTGTAAATTAAGTTTACCAAAAAAAAAAAAATGATGTCCTCTTACATTGTCTCCATTTATAAAAAGAAGAACTGGTGGACTGGTCTTCCAGTCTCTTCAAAGGCTTGGTGAACAATAAGCTAGGTGTCTCTTTGAGAAATCACGAAGCAAGTGTGTTTGTTTCTACTACAAAGAATCTGTATGAGAAGGTCCCTCTGTGAGATTTTCTTTCAGTACTGCAATGTAGAATAAAGCCTTACATCTAAAGAAAGAGGAGTTTAAATAGATGTGGTACCGCTCAAAATGTATTTCACTAAATTTTTATGAGATATTGAAAGAGCAAGTCTTTGTGGTTTATGTAACAAGAAGTAAGACCAGGAAAGGGTGAAGGAAGTTTTGGGGCGAAGCTGTAAGGGCTTGATGGGGCATGTAACCTCCTGCTCTGTGTGGGCAAAGTAGATATGTAAAAATAGACATCTTGGTTGAGTGGGTATTGGAAGGATCTTGAATGCACTAGAATTGTTTCTAGTTTATGGTTGTTACAGTGATGCTATTTTGATTTCTGTACCTGTTTTCTGGTGAATGTGTGTATGCATTTTCTTAGGGCTTATGTCCAGGGGTGCGATTTCTGGACTAAAGAGTATATGTGCATATTCAACATTAGTAGATGCTATACAACACTTTTTCAAGGTAGTTGTATCAATTTAAACTCCTGCCAGCAGCGAATGAAGTTTCTCTTTATCCACACAACACTGGGTTTGTAACTATAAATTTTTAGCCTTCTAAGATGGATGGATAGTCTTTGCATTTCCTTGAGGAACTAGTGCCATTGAGCATGTTTGCATGTTTATCAGATGCATGACTATCTCTTCTTTTCCTGTTAGATTATCTGCTTTTTCCTTTGTCACGTGGAAAGGTTGCTATACCTTCTGAATATGGGTTCTTTGAGAATGTTATGTATTACAAATGTCTTCAACTTTGTGCCTTGAAACTTTCACATTTAGTTCTGTGGTCCATCTTAAATTGGTTTCTTTTTTTAAAGATTTTATTTATTTATTTGAGAGTGAGAGAGCATGAGCAGAGGAATGGGCAGAGGGAGAGGGAAAAGCAGACTTCCTGCGGAGCAGGGAGCCCTCTGTGGGGCTTGATCCCAGGACCCTGGGACAATGACCTGAGCTGAAGGCAGACAATTAACCGACTAAGCCACCCTGGTGCCCCTTAAATTGATTTCATGTATGGTGAGAAGTAAGGGTCAATATGCACCTTTAATTTTCCTATGCATATAGAATTGGTCCAGCATATTTACTAAGAAGTCCACCCTTTCTCATTGTATGGCAGTGATACTCTATATATTTTTGTAGTTGTTATTTGATAGATTAGGCATAGGTGTTAGAGTAGGCAGTTAGTTAGGCTTTAACAGGATGCCTGGAGACCAGCAGAGGGGAAGTCAAGGTCTGTTACTAGGAAAGCTAGCAAACTGCCCTTGGCAGCATTTCACAGAGGAAGCCATAAGAAGCCAGATCAAACCGGACCGCCCAAGAAAAAGCCAGAGACCCTGACCAAGTAAGGAAGAAAAAGTGTGAAAGCCTGCTCCCAAAGAAATCCCCTCCCCAGTAGTAAATATTCCACCTTCAGTTAACAACTGTCAATAAAAGATAAGAGACTCAAACTCCAGGTTCAGCTGTCCCTTGAGCTTGCCTAGTCTCGCATCTCGAGAGTGTACTCTCTCTCTTTGATAAACCCTTTACCTGCACCACTCAGCCACTGTCTGGTCCATCCTCCAATTCTTTTCTAGAGATGAGACTAAGCGCCTCCAGCGATGTCCGGGCATGAGTTGGGTAGAGGCCTCTGGGCCCACAGGTCTCCCCAGTCCACCTGGCAACAAAACAAAAGTGCATGTGAAAGATTATTGCTAAAATTTATATTTTATTCCATTTTTCTACTTCTCTATTCTGTACCAATACCTCACTGTCTTCACTACTTTCAACTTCAAATAAGTGGTGTGTAATTCTGCTAAATTTCTTTTTTATGATTATTTTTATTCATATCAATTTCGTATTAGTTTTTCAATATCCACAAAATTAGATATCTTGCCTTTTAAATTTGTTTATACTTTTGAAAAATACAATTTTAATTTTTTATTTATTAAAATCTATAAATCACAGTCTTAATGTTCTCTCTCTTTTATGACATTAGGTAGAATATATACATCTTAGATAAAAAATTTAATAACTTAGGGTTTCTGTTTTCTTTATTTATAAATCCGATCCAGTTATTTATCTCCAATTTATTTTGGTTTTAAATGGAACATAAGGAAATGGCTTTATGGCTTCTCTAGTTTCTATTCAATTTTCCAAGCAACGTATCAAATAAGTCTCTATGTTACACACATTACATATTTTTAATACTATGAGGTTAAGAATTTGTTGGAGAAGAAATGAAAGAGAATTTTTTTCTATTTTTTTTTTTAAGATTTTATTTATTTATTTCAGAGAGAGCACAAGCGGAGAGAGGGGCAGAGCAGATTCCTCGCTGAGCAGGGAGCCCAGCATGAGGCTCAATCCCAGGACGCTGGGATCATGCCCCTAGCCAAAGGCTGCCGCTTATCCGACTGAGCCACCCAGGCGCCCCCAGATTTCATATTTCTAATGTAATGTGGACACAAAGGCGCTGCTGGTTTTAGAACAGTACAACACTGGTGAGATCAGTGAGCTGCATGCACTACCTGATATGAAAGTATCCGTAATTCCTCACACTATTTCTTTTTCATTGTTCTTCCTCGTCTCCAAAAATGAAAGCAAGAAAGGTAGGATACGAAAGGCAGCACATAGTTTTTTCATGAAGCACTATTTTTAAAAGAGACTAACCCAGGAAATCATGTTTTTCTATGGTAGTCCTTAATGTTTGCAGATCAGAAAATAAAATATCCCCGCATGACACAAACACCCTACTTATTAAACAATCTACATAAATAATGGAATTACTCACACTGGAGGCCTGGAGTATGCTCCATTCCCTGTTGCTCTGATGTGGGCAAGCAATGGTGTTAAGTTCTGGACCCAAACTTCCCTATATCTTAAGAATGAATGATGGATAAGTTTGTTTGAACAATCAGGATCTTTCATCACAGCTGAAGCCATTTTATGGTGTAGCAATTCCTTTTTCCTACTTCAATTAATGAAAGTCATTCTTAAGAATATGTTGTCCAGGGGCGCCTGGGTGGCTCAGTCGTTAAGCGTCTGCCTTCTGCTCAGGTCATGATCCCAGGGTCCTGGGATTGAGCCCCAGGTCGGGCTTCCGGCTCGGGGGGGAGTCTGCTTCTCCCTCTCCTGCTCCCCCTGCTTGTGTTCCTGCTCTCTCTCTCTCTGTCAAATAAATAAATAAAAAAAATATATATATATATATATAAAAGAATATGTTGTCCAACAAATAAAATGCTCTCAGGATTTATTACTTGTCTGTGATGTACACTGATTCCGCCTGTGGTGTCATCCAATACCCTAGCATGGCATTTGCTTTGCAGCCTGTACCCAGGATGCTTGTTCCAGGGTCAAGAAGTAATAAAGAAAATAAATCTTTAAACAGCCATTTTAACTCTTGATCACACATGACCTCCAGTGCATCTGTGTTACTAAGGCAATGGGCTTCCGTACACCTTTTAGCAGGATTCAGTCCTTGTCTGTGAACAAGTTCTGTTAACTTTCGCAGCACAAGTCGTTTCTGAGAACCCCGCTTTTCTCTCTCTCTGACCTGCAGCTGCATTATGTGGTCAATCCCTGGAAGGGGCAGAAAAGCGAAGAGCTTCGGGTACCGATTCATCTCGCGGCCCCGCAAAGAACTGACAGAATTCAAATGGAAACGTCTGAGGTCTGCTCGGCCAGACAGCCCCGCCCGCGTACTTCACCAGGTTCGCTCCAGTTGCAGTTCGTGGAACACCGATTCCAAGGACGTCTTTCCAGTCAACCTGCGGATGAACTCGCATCCGGATACGACGTGGCCCAGCTCATCAGTCCACCCTGCGAGACGTGACATCCAGCTCGGGCGGGAGAAGTGAAGGGCCCGGAGCCGCAGGTGCAAGCAGTAAGCCAACCGCGCCCTCGGGGCTCTTGAGCCCGTCGGGGGGCAGAGGCCGCTCAGCAGCGCGCCCGTGGGCAAGCGGCTGCCCGCTGCCGCCCGGAGTCCACCAGCTGCCGCGTCTGGTCCGGGCCGTGTCGCCCAGCACCGGGAGGCAGCCCAGGTCTGCCAGCCGTGAGGACCGGCTGCTCATTAGCCGCCCCCCGGGTTTTCAGCCCCTGATGACGCCGGGCGCGCGGCTCGCATCTCGCGCTCCTCGGTTTGCAGCCCGGGTCCCGGGAGCACCGTGGCGCCTCCCAGCGGTGCGATCGCTCCGTGGCAGGCTCGCTGCACGGGGAACAGGCCGAGCGGCGCCGGCAGATGCCCCCCGAAGTGGGATGGCCGTGGGGTGAAGCCGCTGCAGATGGCCCGAGGAGTTGCCTTCCCTGCCGCCGTGGAAGAGCTCTGTCTTCATTCCCTTCTCGGGGAGGAACTGCTTCAACTCTCGAGTTTTCCGCGCCGCCAGCAACCGTGAGCGCCCGACGGGCATCACGCAGCCCGAGGGCAGGACTTCGGATGGGCCTGGGCTGCCGAACCCCCGGGCTGCCCGGGAAAAGCGGGCACGTGGGCGCCGCCGTCTTGGTCGGAAAGAGAATTTTGAGTGGGATTATCCGGTGGAATGTTTAGATGTCTGAACAGTCATTCCTAACTCGAATATCCTGCTGTTATAAATTTAAACATATTGCATAATTAAGAAAGTAAGAAATATTTGTCTTGGTCAAGGTCAGAGAGCTTGTAAATGCCAAAGTAAAAAACAAAAACAAAAACAAAAAAAGCAAAATGCACACATGCACACAACAATGCCATGCCATTGTCACTCAGATATTGTTTGCACTGATAAGACATACTGTGATATTAAAAATCAAGTTCAGTAAAAATGGAATATTTCTCCATTACAACTACAAACTTAGTGATCCTAGAATGGGTTAAAGAAAGAGAAATTGAACTGTGTCAGTATTTACACATTTTGAAATGATTAATTTCAGGTAGTACATTTAGGTAAATGGACATTTTTCTCCCCCCAAAAATTGAATATAAGAGTTTTTGTGCCTGAATTTGAGTGATTTATTTTTTCTAGCAACCATTCACGATACTGGCATTTATTAAATAGTCACAGTATATGATATCTTTGAAATTCTTTTGTTTCTTTTAAAATTCCAAAGTCCCTGCTATAACTGAAAAGCAATGGGGGGGGGGTATTTGCTATTATAATATGATCTAATATTCTAATTCAGAGTCAGAATTTTTTAAATTTTCTTAGTGGGCTTCTACTAAATAGAGGGATAAAATGAGAACCTTATAAGGAATTACTTCAACTGGTGGGGAGATGGGAAAATGGATTTTCAGAAACAAGGATTAAACATGTTTGGGGAATGTTGAAGAAGCTTTGTGGAACCTACCATTTTGTGTGTACAGATAAAAGTTAAATTCAGTTTACTGCAAAAATGTAGCAGACAAATATCAGTGAGGCCTTTTGCTCTAAGGAGTGACTTCTGGGCTCAGCCGCCACACTAATGGATTACGACTTGCCCCTTGAGGGAAGTGTTCACTTCAGGACAACCTTTGATTAACCTGCTCAGGTCAAAAATATCAAAAGAATAAACAGCAGCAGAGAAAATCAAATGTTCCTGTGGGAAAATACGGGAGCAAAGATCAAATTGACAGGGCTTTAGATTCTCAGATTCATCAGGCTTATGAAAGTTGAGAGTTACGAACCTTTTTAAAGTTGTGTTGCTGCAAGAGGTAGGGAGCATTTTCAGAGAAAAAGTTGAGACTTCTCCCACTTTCGTTTGCCCCTCGGGTCCACGGTGAGCACATCAATTCTCCATAATCCACGACTGGGTGATATCATGTCTCTTATCAATTTGTAAAGCCCCGACATGTTTTATTAATATGTTTCTAACTCTTCAGCCAAGATATTAATAAAAAATGAGAAAATCAGTCATGGCGGTGATCTCTGCTGCACCCTGCTTGATGAACCAATACAGTGTGCTATAAATGTTCTCCTAGACCACATTTTAAAGCTTCTTCGCTAAACCTCATTTCTGGGACAACTTGGGCATTCCTTAAAATCTTAAGCCCCCGCCCCAGGGGTTATATTGAATTATGTGTGCTTTGTTCTCTTCATTTTCAAAATGTGCTCATTATAACTCAGAAATGAAAATGATGGATGAGAGCACCAGCTAGTTGACTTAATAGTGTTGACATGCTATTCTATGTTTTAGACACCCTCGGTAAACAAAGATAAAAGTAGATTTAATAAAAATCACATGCTCCCATTTTAGAAAAGTTGCATTACAAGATAAATTAAGAGTAATCGGGGAACATTACCTGTTCTTAATCCTAATGTAAGCATTTATTATGGTAATATGCATTAATTTCAAATTACTTTGATTGATCATTATGTGACAGGTTAACTATTTGATGTAAAGAAATATTTACAGCTCAAAAACATTCGTATATACTCTAGAAAAATCATCTATAAACTGGAAAATCCAGTGATATAAAAATACATTAAGGGGCTCCTGTGTGGCTTAGTCGGTTAAGCGTCTGTCCTTGGCTCAGGTCATGATCCCAGAGTCCTGGGATCAAGCCCCACATCAGGCTCCCTGCTCAGTGGGGAGCCTGCTTCTCCCTCTCCCTCTGCTGCTCCCTCTATTTGTGCTCTCTTATGCTCTCTCTGTCAACTAAATAAAAATAAAATCTTTAAAAAAAAAAACATCAATGCATTGGTTCTTTCACTAGAGAGAGATTATAAAATACAATTAATTATGATATCACAACTACCTCCATGAACACATACTATGTAAATAAGTTCACTTATATTTTTTGATATATTTCATGTATCTAGATTTGCATCTATGATGTAACACATTCCGTTTAGAGGTCATATATATTTTTTCACATTTGATGGCAAGAACATTTTAGTTAGCTCATCTTGCAATTTGATGTTTGAACATAATGCATGGTTTTAGTTACTACTAGTCTCTTAGGAGAAAACTCTAAAAGCCACCATTTAATCCTAACCAAGCCACAATTCCATCCTAACCAAATCAATTTATCAATGAATTACACTATTGTATAAATTATTTTTCCTGTATAAAATTAAAAACAATGTTTCTGAAATCATCAAACATTCCCTTCAGTCTTATAATGATAAAATCATATTTTTAAGTTATATTTATCTTGCCTATCCAATTGTTTGTTTGTTGATTTTTCTTTCTTGACAGACAAGGTTGTTTGGGCTTTTATCTATGTGCCAAGCCCCCAAGCTGTCTCTATGTCACGCCCTGACTTTATGGGTGGGTGAAGGTTTTCAGATCATAAGAGAATAAACATGCAAGCATCTCAGATTTAAGATAGTTGTCTTTTACCTGTCACCAAAGTTTTGACTTGAAAAGAAACTCTAATAAATGTATTATTTATTGTTTTCATCCATAAGCTCATTGGCTTGATCATCTTTCTAAGATTCTAGTAGTTTTTACTCCATTTATTGACTTTGCTATTATCTTGAAAGAACCAATCTACTATTTTGAAAACCTCAGGCTTATGGCTAGACCATGGTACCCGATGATGAATCTTTCAAAAACTTCCTGCCCAATCATTTCTTGTATTTTTTTTTTCACTTTTTCTTTTTCTTCCAACTGCAGAGTGACAATAGTGAAATGAGGTATAGTTCGACATAATGCTAACCTTCTTCTAACATCTTTTCCTATCCGATGCAAGGCAGTCTTGTTTATGTAATCAGAACTTTCACAGCTAGAGCTGTCAATAAAATATCAGCCATCCAACACTCAACCATATCCTTCCCTGAGTCTAATTTTCTTCAGTAGAAACTGACTTCAGACATACATTAGATGCTCCTTACCTACTTGTTCGATTCCCAAAATAAAAAAAAATAATAAATAAATAATGGTGTTATTATTTGATGTTAACCTTATGCAACTGAAAAGCAAATAATATTATCTCACAGCAAATCAGATTCCAAAAAAAAAAGCCCACATCTTATATCTGAAAAATAAAATATAATTTTTGTATAGGCATATCATGTATACACCAAAACATGTAGAAACATCACCAGCTGCCCACCTATCTTTGTTTTTTAATTTTATTTCATTATGTTATGTTAATCACCATACATTACAGCACTAGTTTTTGATGTAGTGTTCTATGATGCATTGTTTGCTTATAACACGTACCTCTGAAACAAATAATACGTTATACACCCACCTATCTTTTATGATAGTTTGTGTCAATGCCAGTAACATTAAGTCTATGCTAGTGTGTGAGATCAGAAGAGAAAAGAAGTAAAACTATATCCAGTTCAGCCAGACTTTGAAACTGAGATGATAGGCTGATATTTTTCATTTAGCGCTGTCAGTTTTAAAGACACAGTGCACTGGGAATTCATATGGGAACTATTACTTGCTGGAGTTTTTGTATGGACGCTAATGAAATCATTACAAGGCACCTGCACGAGGGGCTCAGCCTAATTAACTTTATTTCCATGCAAACCTTTCAACATTGTCATGCCAGGATTATAAGAAATTATTATTTTTTTTCCAGCTGTAGATGGTGGTGGTTGGCAAAACACAGCTGCTCAATGAAGTTTGCAAGTGCATTCCCTCTAAGAGGAAGCAAACAGATTTAAAAAACAACAACAACAACAATAAAAAGACTTGGAATATCAAAAGCTTTCATTTTCTCTTAGATCCTTTAGTTTCCTCAAGACCATTCATTCAAAAAATGCAAAAAGTTGGGGGCGCCTGGGTGGTTCAGTCAGTTAGGCATCATACTCTTGATTTTGGCTCTGGTCATGATCTCAGGGTTATGGGATTGAGCCCCATGTCGGGCTCTGTGCTGAGCATGGACCTGCTTGAGATTCTCTCTCCCTCACCCTCTGCCCCTCCTCCCCTCTAAGAAAAGAAAAGCAAAAAGTGGGGGTAACACACACAAACCTGTCACACTAGAGCTAGTTACAAAGTAAATAGTCAAAAAATGTCAGATTCCTCCCTTCCCATAACCTGGATTTCCTGATCCTCTTCTACACACCGTCCTGGCTGTGTCCGTAATCATGAAGGAACCCTTGAAGGAAGCAGGGAAGCTCCTTCCAAAGACACAGATGATGGTGTCACTTCATTCAGACCTCTTTGGTTTCCACTGAATATTCTAGTTTGCTGATAAGCCATATGGCATTGATCTAATGGGTAATTACAGACACTACATCTCCTTCAGCACTCATGACGTTTTGGATACATCTAGTTAGCAGGTATCCAATATCTTACTCAGTTCTTCCATGACTTGACCACAGCACTGTTAACCTTTCAGTCTCTAGAAAAATCTGCTTCTGGATTTAGAATATCATATGTGAGCCAAACCTAAATATTTATGTTAGTCTCAACACAATTGGATAAGGGAATACTATTATAGATTATCAAAGAAATGTCTATGGTTTCAGGCTTGAGGAGATATTTTGAAAATATAGAAATAAGTTTGTTCCACACCAGGAAGTCTTAGGAAAAGTAAATTTCCCAAAATAAATTGCAGAAGTCCAATAATGAATAATCCTAATGGAATTTTCCTTATATTCTGTACATTATGTGATTTTGTACCAATGAATCCTTAATCACAACCACCTAAAAGAAGGAACAAAGACAGAATAAAAAAGAAAAACCAAGTTATAGCTCATTTATAGAGTTAGACCCAGGAAATAAATTTAATAGATATCCCCTTAGAATATATGAAGGCAAATAAACATTGTACAAATAAATGTGCTTTAAGAGGTTGACCTCCAGTCAGGTTTTATTTTTCACTATTTTTTGAATAGTTAACATCTATGCCTTTTATTATGTGCCAACAGAAGCACTTTATATGAATTATTTTGTAAATCCTACAAAATGAGGGCAATTGCAGCCATCACATGCTTTTGACAGGATTAAATGACATGAAGAAGAGGAAACGTACATAGGAACAATCTTACTCTTTTATACATAATAAATCTAAAGCTGATAGCAAATAAATCACCAAACACCATTAGAAAATAAAAGAATCAGGAATAAAATACAAAATTCCTTAATATCAAATTCTACTGAAGTATATGACCAAGCTGTATTTTGTGGGTAATTCGTGACAGTAAACACTTTTTTTTCCTTCTACCTGCACTGTTTCACCTCATGGTGCCCCAGCTTGGGTCATGGAACACTGGGTCATTATTTATCTTGCAACAGGAAATCAAAGAATGTGCCCAGAAAACAAAGGCAACATACATACATTAACATGTATGGTAATGTTTGAAGCTTAAATCTATGGGCATATCAGGGAAATAAAATAATTTAAGAACTAGCTGTGATACCATATGATAAAAGGTAATTACTGTCTTTCAAAATTTCTAAACTAAATGAGTTTATCTGCTAGGGAAGACAGCAAGGAGAGCATGGAGAAGAAGCTGAATGTACATACAGAGGGAGATCTCTGGGCATTTGTCATGCCCAGGGAAAGACATGGCAGAGCTCACTCTGTCTTTGGGTTTGGGATTGTATGAGAACGTCTTACTTACTGAGTTGGCCCAGGAGATGGAAACTCAAGAGGAGATGTCCCTCCTGTTCACCGCATTACAAACATATCGTACGAATGGTGACATAGAGGTCTCAGCCTATGAGGCAGTTCACTTTCTCGTGGTCATGAGTTAATACAGGAAGGTACTGGAAGATTCCCTCCCTTGGCTTTCAGCCCAGGGATTAGCTGAGGCAGATCTGTTTATACGGTCTGTTGGCCTGGACAAGGGGATATTGAATCAGGAGGGATATTATGGATTATTCTAATGCCTTGAGTATCTCTCAGTAGATATTGGTGATGCATGTAAGGACCATCTAGAATGACTTCTATATGGAGAAGTAGGTAGCAGAGGATTGAAACCTCTCAAATAGGAAGGGATGAGACTTCCATACAAGTGGTGAGGTGACATGTAGCTAAACACCAGAGAGATGAAAGGTGGGGGGGGGGATAGCCTCAGATGATTAGAAGAGCTGAGCAATCTCAGAATTTGACTGAAGAGAGAAGACCAAGCACAGTTTTGATACTCAGAATGTATAGAGGCTTAGGACAACCAATCTAGTTATACGGAAGAAAAGGTACATTGTTGCCTAAAGGAGTTCTAACTATGAAATTCATACCTATCCTTCCACTCATTTCTTTTTCTTTCATTTATTTTCTTGAAACTCTGGCTAATGGGTCATAATGGGAAATATCAATAATAATAGATAAAAATCACAATATTTAAGTTTTACTTTAAAATTTCTTCTTTATCTTTAGGCAGAAAGAAGAAAGTAACTCTACAATTTGTTTTTGAATATTCTTGATATGGTAATTCACAGCTACCAGCTTGGAATATCTCACCTCTTCAAAGCTTTGAAGCATGGAGAATCTTTGAATATTTCAGTATTTTTTCTCTTGCAATGCAGAAGAGGAAAATCTGATTTCCGGAAGCCAAGGAAAAGAATCTCTTCAACTCTTAGCCAATATTTAATTTCACAGAAGCTGGAAGAAATGTATACAGCCTTTAGAAAAGTAACATTAGCATTATAAAACTGAACCTCATGATCAGCTGCTAAACAAAATGGTTTTTTAATATATGTAGTTAAGGAAAGACAACTTCGTTGATGAAAATCCTGAGATTAATTTTAAACTTAAGATAATTAAAATTTTAATAAATTAAATATTTTGAGCTACTTCTTAAGGTCAAATACTTGGGAAGTGTTCCATTTCCTATTTGTATGTTTATTATTGCTTTTATTATTAATTCTTGTGTGAAATATCACACTGACATAAATAAAAGTCTGTATTTGGTGATAAAGAGAGAAAGAAGGAAATGAAAGTTCTGTGTGGTTGAGAATGAAGCTCATTTTCAGTTTGCTCTGGATTTTCCAGAGCAGTGGTAGACAATGCATACATAATAACACTCAGTAAGTCTATTTCAAATAAATAAATAAATAAATAAATAAATAAATAAATAAATAAAGCATCTAAGTAGTGGTGCTTTGCAGGAAAGCACTCTGCTCACGTAGTTTTAAGCAGGAAATGCTAAACAAAGTTAAACAGAGGCTTTTACAGGAGAACTGCTTGGAGTTAATCAGCAGCATTTCACAAACTTTTGAAAATAGACTTTTTTTTAAGGAATATTTATTTAGTTCTTGGAACATCATTTTGGGCGACACTTGCTTACAGGAATTTGTAAAAATGGACTCTGAGAAAGCAACTTGTTACAAAGATTTCTTTTTTTTTTTCATTTTTTACAAACATTGTCTAGTCTATGGAAAAAAGAGATTATGCTTTATTCTTGGAATGTATATGTAATTGTTCATATATAAAAGCTAAACTGAACAAAAGACAGCCACTAAATGAAATTTCCACTGACAGCCCAAGCTCTCATAGTCTATCTTCCAACCTCTTAGGATAATTTTTAATATTTACAAATGAGGAAAAGCTTTACAAAAATATATTAAAAATGTGGCATATATTTGAGACACACACTAGTCACAAAAAATATTTTTAAATGAGTCTACAGTGAAAACAGCAAGAGAATAGAACACAGTTCTCATAATCAGAAAGACATTTACATTTTCATAGAACTGGCATGGTTGAATAGGTCAATATACATATTCTAGCCCAGAGTAAGTCCATTTCAAAAGAATGAGGGTAAACACATTTTACAGAGTAAATGAGCAATGGATGTGACTATAAGCAATCTAAGAAAGCTGTAGTAATAACTGATGTTGACTTATTACTATAAAGTCTAATAAGGATATTTTCTAATGCATGATTAAATTATTTTAATCAAGGAATAGAGATTTGTAACTTCCAACTGAACTCAAACCAAAAGTGTCCATGTGAGTCAGGAAGATGTTTTCTATTTTAAGTTAGAATTAAGAAGATATAATAATGTCTAGTGTCTATTTTGTATTCAGAAAAGCTCCTTAGTTATGATAAATAAGCCAAATTACATTGGAGATGATCAAAATTAAGTTTTCAGTCATAGGGCCAGACTCTTACTTTGGGGTGGGGGGTGAAAACTTCTGCTGGAAAGTGACATAGGTCATAGGAAAGTTCCCAGAGGTGTCACATGAGCACTCAGGTACGAGCAAAAGAATCAGGGAAACTTAGGATACTATTCAACTGTGAGACAAATTCTATTTGCAATAGCAAATATTTGAAAACAGCCCAAAGGCTGTCGAAGGAAGTAAAAACATGACAAATATTTCCACGCAAGACATATCATTAAATGGATTACACAAAATGTATAATGGAATAAGGGTAGACAGTATTTTAAATTTATATTAGAAAACAATGGGAAATTAGGGCACCTGGGTGGCTTAGTTGGTTAAGCAGCTGACTCTTGATTTCAGCTCAGGTCATGATATCAGGGTCCTGGGGTCAAGCCCTGCCTCAGGCTCCCTGCTCAGCAGGGAGTCTGCTTCTCTCCCTCTTCGCTGCCCCTCCCCACCACTTGCTCTCTCACTCTCTCTAAAATAAATAAATGCATATTTTTTTAAAGAAGAAAACAATGGGAAATTAAAATAGTCACATCTATTTCTTACTTTTGCCGAAAGTAATGAAGGTTTTATAAAAACTAAGGGATAGGATTACATACTTGGAGGGGGATGGAATTGAGGTAAAAGGCATATAAGCAAAACTTCTCTGAATATACCAATTAATATAGAATTATATAGATCAGTTATATAGATTTTTGCCTTTTGAAACTTATAAATTAATGACACATTCAAAAATATAAAACAGCAAATCCTAAAATAAAACAGAAGCAAATGAGTCTAATGGTATATCAAATAAGCAACATACCTACCCAGAGAAAAGAATTACCCCAAGGAAATGGAATGTCCATTCTTAGAAAATATGTTTCAAGTATAAAAAGACCTGCAAAAGAACCTTAAATTTCACTTAGAAGGTCTATTGATAAGAGTTACATTAGTATTATAAATTACATACATCAAAGGATAAAGCACATAAGTAAATGTATCACAGATGTTAGAAATCAACATATAATCAAAATATAAAATCACAAGTTTTAAAAAAAGGCTGTACTAATAAATTTGAATTTCAAATATCAATACCGAATTATGATCTCTTAAAAATATGTTTTCCTGCACTGCTAACCTAAAGGACTTACCAGATCAGACATTGTGGCATTCAACATGCCTAAAGCCTCTATTTATTAATTCTTAAATCTCATTCTCACTAAAAGGAAAGAGCCTTTGCTGTTGAATCAACTGGTGCTTTCATATTCTTTGTCAATCTGTGAAATTATTCAATGTGTTTCCTTTCATCCCCTGGTATAAGAAAGTGTAGACTTAGCATTTGAAATTGACTGTCATTTTCAAATAGTGTTAGGGAAAAATACGAGGACTGTGTTTTAATCTATGCATGAACAGAGCTTTCTGAAGCCAGGGACAACGCTGAGGAGAAATAGCAGAATTACTGACAATTTTAAATTATGTTAGAAGTAAGAAATTATGAACAAATTTAAAAGATTAGGAGAGGGTATGTTCAGTAGGAAAAAAAAAGACATGGGAAGTATTAACATCCATAATATTTTAAAAGGCCTTAGAAATTAGAGGGGCGCCTGGGTGGCTCAGTTGGTTAAGAGTCTGCCCTCAGCTCAGATCATGATTTCAGGGTCCTGGCATTGAGCCCCGCATCGGGCTCCCTGCTCAGTGGGGAGTCTGCTTCTCCCTCTTCCTCTGCTTGTGCTTTCTCTCTCTCTTTCCCATGCTCTCTCTCTCTCAAATAAATAAATGAAATCTTAAAAAAAAAGAAATTAGTAAGAAAAAAAGCAACCCAAGGGGGAAGAAAAGTGGACGAGGGATATGGTCATTCAATTCACAGGAGAAAAACCACAATGGACAATGTGAGATACATTGCTTCACCTCTCCATTGATCAAGGCAATACAATTGAAAACAAAGACAAATCAGGGGATTTTTTGCTTATTTAATCAAAACATTTTTTTTTAAAAAGATTAATTACATATAGTGCTGGAGAGGATGTGGAGAATCAGTCTTCATAAACTATTGGTAAAACCTTATATTGGAAATGTAATTTTGCAAGATAGTTTGGTAACAATTAACAAAAATATAAATGGATGTATATTTTTGAACTGCAAAACCATCTAATTAGAGTTTATTATGTTGTAATGTTCACAAAAGTAGGCAACAATGTTAATATAAATTGTGATATAATCACTTTGAAACAATCAGTTTGGCATAATTTTGTAAATCTGAAATTATACATTTCCTATTTAACATCAGGGACAATTACAAGTGTATGTCCTAAAGCACTTGTTCTCATTGTGTGGTTTTTGTACCCCTGAGTGTCCCCAAGACTTTATTTTTAATGGGGTTAATGGTTACAGAGCTATTTTCACAGCAGTACTAAGATGTTTAATACTTTTTTTTTTTTTTAACTGTGCTGACATTTACTTTGATGGTGCAAAAGCAGTGTAATTAACACAGCCGGGACCTTAGCCAAAATGAAGGCAGTGTCACCAATCTATACTAGCAGTTGTATTATTCACCACCACACTGTATTTGGAAAAAAATGTCTATATTTCACTTAGAATTTCCAAGATAAAAAGCAAAAAAAAAAAAAAAGTTAATTTTATTAAATCTCATCTTTTAACTATGTCCCTTTAATGTCTCTTGTGCAAGATGGAATTATTTGAGTTGCAAGCTGAACTAGCCACTTTTTTTAATGGAACATTACTTTTACTTGCAAGAATGACTGACAAGCAAATTAACGCCTTAGCAGATATTTCATAAAACAGTGAGCTTATTATTTCAAGGGAAGCATTTAATGGTACTTGTTGCCATCATAAAATAAGAGCTTTCAAGTGATACTTAGAATTTTTAGTTACATGTATCTCTCATGATGAGTTTAATAGGTTCCCTACATTTAAAGACTTTTGTTATGAGATCAGTGAGGGTCCTAAAAATTTGATTTTTTTAAAAAATATTTTTCAATAAATATTTTTCAATGCCACTTGGAAGATCTGCATAACTGCATAACTATTTTCCAAATGACCAAAGTATGAATTTACAAGACCAAAAATGGGTAAAAAACCCATTCAAAGTTCAAGAATAGAGCAATGGACTTTAATGTGACAAAGACTGAAATATTCACTAATCCTACACTGCAACCAGATTTTAACAAGTTACCATTTGCTGAGTTTAATATAGTACTAAAGGATAATATCCATAATTGTATGTAAAAGGTATTAAGATAGTTCTCCATTTGCCAGTTACATATCTGTGAAAAATCTGTTTTTTCTCCCTTTCAACCAAATAACATCCTACAACAAATTTAATTCAGAAGTAGGTAGCAGAATAGAGCTATCTTCCATTATGTCAAATATTAAAGAGATTTTCAAAAATGTAAAACAATTTCAATTTTTTCAATGATTTTCTTGTTCCTATGCAAAATATAATCATAGTATGCATAGTTCCTATGCATAATATAATGATGAATGCATTATTGTTATTTTAAGTGGATTTATAAATATTTTAAATTACCATTTTTAATTTCTAATATGCAAATATTGATGACACAACTTAACTAAACAGAAACTCTTCAAGGTCTTTATTAATTTTTAAACTGTAAAGAGTCCAAAGTGTTTGAGAACCACCATTCTAGATAAACTCATGCAGTATGCCACAGGACATACATTCATAGCAAAACTTGGACATACATATCTATAGCAACCATCTTTGCAATATCTGGAAATATTATACAACTCAATGTCCATCAACACTGGAGTAGAGTAAGTTGCAGTTTATTCATAAAAATAGAATAGAACAATGTCAATGAAAAATGCTATGCATTAAGTGAAAAAAGCAAGATATAAACATACTTAATATAGTTCCATAGATGATGAAATTATAAAGATAAGAAATAATATGATAATGAAAATGGCATGCAGAGTAGCCATTATTCTGAGGAAAAGGTTTGTGACTGGGTTCAGGCATATGCAAAGCTTTTTGGCTATTGGCAATATTCTATGTCTTGATCTCCGTGGTAGTTACGTGGGTAATCACTTTACAATGAATTATTCAACAAACCCTGTATGCTGTATTAATACAAAACAGTATTTGTTTAGCTACTATTAGAGAGATATTTTCTCATTGATTAGTTGGTTTCATTTCTGAATATAATCATAGCTTTGCATAATGGAAAGAAGGCAAATTTATGAGTGAATCAGAACTAGATACAAATTCTAATTTCACCACTAACTAGGACAGGAAATTTAGCCGAGTTATTTCATCTTTCAGAGCTTCATAATTTATTTTGTCTTAAACTAGGGATAAAAAAAAAAACACAACTAGCTTTATGGAATTGTTTTGAGATTTCAATCAGATGCTATAATATAGCAATCTGTGGTAACAAGTAAGAGTGTACTTCTTCTATTCCTATATTTGACATTAAAAACATCTCTGAAATCACCATAGATTGTGAAAGCCAAGAGTACTTCTTAGCAGGTATGAGGTGAGGGGTCATCTGAGCTTATTGCTTTTCCTGTGACAATAGCGGTTTTCTGCTGTTGTGAGGTTGGACAGAAGTTGCATGGAAACTTGATATCAAGGTGCAGAGGATTTCTTAAAAGAAATTACCAGGTAACTGTAAATTAAGGAACTGAGTCAGATACCCAACAAGAAATTTGTGCATAAGAAATAGCGGTTGGGAAACAGCCTCTAGCAAGCACCATTTAAAGTTCCAGATGAGCAACAGGGTCTCATTTACCTGTTTAGGAAGTAAGAAATACTTGAGATTAACCCTTTGAGATGCAGCTGTCTAGATTCTCAGTGTCCGCCAGTGTTAGAAATGGGATAATAGCCAACACATTAAAACACGTGTCAGAACGGCTAAAATAAAAAAATACAAAAAATAATAAGGGTAGGCAAAGATGTGGAGACAAGGGAACCCCCTGTTGGTGGGAACGCAAACTGGTGCAGCCACTGTGGAAAACAGTATGAAGTTTCCTCAAAAAGCTAAAAATAGAATTACCAAGTAATTCCACTACTAGGCATTTACCCAAAGAAAATGAAAACACTAATTTGAACAGATATCTGTACCCCTATGTTTTTTGAAGCATGATTTACAATATCCAAGATATTTACAATAATCCAAGTGCCCATCCATAGATAAATGAATAAAGAAGATGGGAGATATATATATATATATATATATATATATATATATATATATACACAATGGAATATTACTCAGCCATAAAAAAGAATGAGATTTTTGTCATTTGCAACAACACAGATGGACCTAGAGGGGACAATGCTAAGTGAAATATGTTGTTAGAGAAGGACGAGTACTAATATTTCACTCATATGTGGAAATTAAGAAACAAAACAAAGAAAGAAAAAAAGAGATGGACAAGAAAACAAACAAAAAACAGACTCTTAAATATGCAGAACAAACTGGTGGTTCCAGAGGGGAGATGGGGTGGAGAGATGGGTGAAATACATAAAGGGGATTAAGAATGCACTTATTTTGATGAACACTGAGCAATGTGTAGAATTGTTTAATTATCATACTGTACACCTGAAACTAATATAACTGTATGTCAATTATACTTCAATAAAAAAAGGGAAAAACAATATTGACAATTTGAATTTGAGTCATAAGGCATAGATGCCTTATTTCAGTTGTTCTTAAATATTTTGGTGTCAAGAAACCTTTGCTCTCAAAAAAGATAGATACAGCCATCAATGCTAGCCACAGTAGAAATTTAAATTGAGAGATTTCAACTGTATGCATGAAATAATTTGTTTTAAAATAATAATAAACTTGGGGCACCTGGGTGGCTCAGTCGTTAAGGCATCTGCCTTCAGCTCAGGTAATGATCCCAGGGTTCTGGAATCGAGCTCCGCATCGGGCTCCCTGCTCAGCGGGAAAGCCTGCTTCTCCCTCTCCCACTCCCCCTGCTTGTGTTCCCTCTCTCACTATCTGTCTCTCTGTCAAATAAATAAATAAAATCTTAAAAAAAAAAAAAATAATGATAAACTCATTAAAGGATAGCAAAAATAACAAACTTTATGAAAATTAACTATCTGCCCCAAGTAAAGAAAAATATATTGAGAAGAATAGCGTTGCTTTATCTTTTGCAAACCTGGCTTAATCAACAATAATTTGGTTCTCACATTTGCTTCTGCAGTGAATCTGCTTCAGTATAATTCATTATAGCCTCTGTTAAACTCCACTGCGCACTTCCAAAGGAATGAGAAAGAGAAAAAAATAAAATCTTATTATTCTGAAAAGAGTTTTGCCCTAGAAGACATCTGGAGAGTTTCCTTGAAACCTCAGATTCCCCCAAGAACTCTTGGAGCTGGTCAGGTAGAAGCATGAAGAGGGTCCACAGGTAGACTGCGGGCTCCGCTCAGAACGCTGCACTCTTGTGCTTGCAGCCTTTGCCAAACTGTAATTCCTTACAGATAGAATCCCTGTTAGATAGAGAGAAGTAAGGAAAGGAAGAATCAAAGGACATAAGAAGTAGAAATGGGATTCTAGACTGCTCAGATATTTTCCGGTGTGACATGCTGTGAGGCCGCCCACACAGCATTACGTCCATCTGGCTTATTATCTTAGCGCTGCTCAGAATGTGTCAGGGTGCCAACTCTAGATTAGGCTCAAACTTCTTTCCTGTCAGTGATCTGTCTAGATGACTAAGTAGCTTTGTTTTTGGAATGAACTTAACAACTTCCTCGGTTCCATTCCTCTGGTACATTCACCTGGCTACGGAAGGCAAGGTATGTATATTTCATAGACGATCAGCAATAGGTAGAGTGAAGTCATAGCCTAAAAAAAGCATTTTCTTTGTTGTTGTTGTTTTTAAAGATTTTATTTATTTGACAGAGAGATAGAGAGCACAAGTAGGCAGAGAGGCAGGCAGAGGGAGAGGGAGAAGCAGGCTCTCCGCCCAGCTGTGATCCAGACATGGGGCTCCATCCCGGGACCCTGGGACCATGACCTGAACTGAAGGCAGCTGCCCAACTGACTGAGCCACCCATGCGCCCCAAAAGAAGCATTTTCAACTCACTTCTTTGTCAGGACACCATAACCAGAGGGCCAGAAGACCATTTACCCCCCGTACCCCCACCTTGCCATAGTGCTGAATATATAATTTAAAATGTCACACGAATGAACGAGACGTGGTTGCTTTTGTGACCTGAGGAGGAATAAGCAGGATTTGGGTTCTGTTTGGAGAAGTAGGGAGAAGGGGCAGTAAAGCAAATGTCCCTGGGGTCACCTGCATGGAGGAGAACCAAAAAAACAGAACAAGTGTGTTCTGTGTTACCTAGCAGGATGGCTAGGTGACCAGACTGACTGAGGGTGTCACTTACTCTCTTAAGTATCTTTTTTTCCTTTTTTCTCTTTCAATATGAAAAGACATTTGAAAGCTATTTGGAGGGAAACCTGATGATTTTAGTGGATTTTCTCTCTAGATGTTTGGGTACAAAGATACTGGGAAAGTGGGTAATGTAGAATTTTCTGCAAGAATGTTACTTACCCTCCTTTTCCTGATTTTACATAGACTTCATGAAAAATAAGATGAGCGTAGAGAACACGGATAGCTCATATTGTCACATTTTATCTGACCTTAAGCAACTTGGAAATGCCAGTTTCTAAACAGAACAAGCTCCTAATGTGTATTATCATTTACAAAACAACCAAACAGAAGATCCCTCCCTTTTAGCAATTAAGTCAACAACCAGAGTTGTGTATTCTAACTTCTCTAAACTAAATTTGCTTTTCCTCAAAATAAAGTAGTATTTATTAGACAATGTGTCTCCCGCATTTTGAGGCCTACAATAGTTAAATGCACAGCTCCTTGCATGCGGTATGTATTCTTTTTTTTTTTTTTTTAGATTTTTATTTATTTATTTGAGAGAGAGAGAGAACACAAGCAGGGGGAGGGGCAGAGGGAGAGGGAGAAGCAGACTCCCCCGGTGAGCAGGGAGTCCGATGCGGGGCTCAATCCCAGGACCCTGAGATCATGACCTGAGCTGAAGACAGATGCCCAACAGACTGAGCCACCCAGAGGCCCCACGATATGTGTTCTTAAGTAGAAATTGTACTGATAGTATTAGTTCTGCAATGCTCATGAGCAATAACAGGTGCCATCACAGCTTCCAGAGCAGGCAGTCCTGGGCCGGTCCCAGCGCGTTGAAATCTGTGCTAATTCCATGGTGCACACAGGAAATGCCACTTCACAAAGAGGCACCTTGGATAGTCATCTGTCACTTCCAGGCCTAGCAATATCCTAGGACTTGAGTCCCCAGACTTCAGGTTAAGGAATTTACAGTAATTGCCAATATAATGCTTAATTTATAATTTTTCTGTCTTTAAAGAAAGGACTTAACCTTTAAATCTGAATCTCTATAGCCTCACCAAGACTAGTTGAGCTGTACCATTTCAGATGTAACTTCTACTCTAAGGTCAGTCGTTGAAGGATATAACTATTAAAAGTGATATGCAGATCCTCTATCAAGAGAAATAATCCATCCACCTTCTTCACAAGGGTTTGATTAAACCGGTGGTTCTCAAGGGGTGGTCCCTCAACACTACCTAAGCTTTAATAGAAATGCACGTTTTTCAGTCCCACCCAAGACTGAATCAGAAAATCTGGGCTCGAGGTCTAAGAATCTGTGTTTCAATAAGCCCTCTTACTGATGTGGATAGAATCTAAAGTTTGAGAAACTCAGGCCTGAACTTCATGCCCTACTGCTGTGAGACATGGAGGAAGGAAAATGGATGGCTCCGCAGGGACCCTGGGAGCTCTACACAGATGAATGGTCTATACACGTGACATACCAAGACGCGTGTCCTCAGTCAAGCCCAGTCAGTGCAGGCTAAGGATTTGTGAGACACTAGAAAAATTAGGCTTCTGAAGGGGGAATCGAGGAGTACAAATGTTCTGACTTTGGCAATAGGCTGCAGAAAAGTTATGCAGGGCAAAGTGAGGTTTGGTCACAGGACAAGACAGGAATGAAATGAAGCCATAACACTGAGATAACGCTAAGCTCATTTTAGAGGAGGCCATCGAAGGGAGGTGACCCTCAAGCTGGACCCCAACTGTGGGAAGATCCTCAGCCCTTCCCCTATCCTTAGAATATGCATCCCACTGTTTTTCCTGAGTGGATGCTGCCCCAAGGACACAGTCTTGAACTAGTGGCATGGTGCTGAGACCATCTGGATGGTACATGTGACTGAACTCCATTGAGGTCTCTATAGAAGCTTTAAGATTTAAGGGTGGGAACAGAGATCTGCTCACCTTGCAGTGTCTAAGACAATACTCTATATAATATAATATCATATGTACTATATTGCTTATTACACCTGTCACTTGCCCATCTGGAGAGGTCTGCCCCTTTCTCCTCTCTCCCTGCCCTCTGCTTAGGGGCCAGTTTCAAATCTCACCCAGGAAACTCCCAAGGTTGAGAACCAATTCTTGGTGAGTCAGTCAGGGGCCCAAAGAAATGGGCCTTGGGACGGTGGCGTCTGCAGGGAAATCCCAAGTGGGGCTGTTGACCTCTGTGTGGAGAGAGGTGGCCTGTGTGGTAGAGGTTTGGGGACCCTTGTGTGAGTATGGGGACATCCTGAAAATTCTGGGTGCTCCGATGCCCTTGTTTGAGGGACTCCCTGAGTGCACTGTGAGGAAGAAGCCCCGCGGAAGTGAGGAGAACAAAGAAGAGGGCATGTGGTGACTAACAAAGGGTGAAACAGGGGGATCCCTGAGCCCCCCGACCCTTAATACAAAGGAAAGCAAAAGCACAGTCACAGCACCCCCAGCCAGTGGGTCAGTCCCAGTTCCAGAACACTCATGATGCAGCTGCCAAGTGCCAGCCAAAGCATCCAGGTGTGGTTATTATGGTGATGGGACACAAGGGTGACAGCTTTCTCTGACCAGGTAGGAGGCAGAAAGATAAGCTGCGTCACCACCCTCCTGCCGTCCCCCAGACCTGCATGGCATTACTCCCTTATCGATTAGATTATTCTGTCCTGCAGAGAGATGTCACCTAACGAGGGGGACCTCCTTGGGCATGTTTGGGACCCTGGAAATCCATAAAGAAGGGACAACAAATTCTTAGGGAGCTGGGAAAGAGACAGACCCCTGTTTTAAAGGCCCTGATTGGAGCGACATTCATTACAAGAATGAAAGCAGAGATTCTCCGGTTCTTCCCCCGGCACCTGGCATGAGATGCTCAAGCTGCCACAGGTGCCGCACAAGACATTTATGACGACGGGCAAACCATTCCTGAGCTGGAAGAAAGGGACAAATCCCAGGAATGGGTACAGGCTGTGGGAAAGACCTGAGATATGGAGGGGGCTTGGAAAGCCAAAAGGCTACCCCAATCAGCTGTAAAGGGTCTGGTAAAAATAACCCTGAAACAAACGTGGTTTGACCTCACTGCTGCAGGGACCCACCTAAACAGAGAAGCTGACATCCACATGCTGTATGGATCTTGGTTGGCCCGTGGAAAGCCGTAAAACCTGAACAACAGTTCAGACTTGCCCCAACTGTCCCTAGCATCCCTGAAGCCTGCTAGCTCCAGCGGAGGCCTCATGGTTATGGTCCTATTCAGGGAGTGTGCCTCCCACGCCCTGGGGATAGGATGAAGGCCAAAGCTGCCTCCAGGTGAGCACCACTGGAGCTGACTAGAGGTCTCATGCTGAGCTCACAACTCACTGGTCGTCCAGAAATAAACAAAAGGTGGCGACTCAGAAGTTTTCTGGTCCCCTCAGCGCCATTGATGATTATGGGGGCAGTTATAGTCAGGAAGGTCCTATGACACTGCAAATTGGGTATTCCCCCTCCCAGAAGAATGGTAAGTGTCAAACAATATAAATTGCCTGGGGTGGGGTGGGGCATAAAGAATTAGGAGAAATCATCTGAGAACTGCATTGAGTGGGCATTGTAAGTCCTGCCCAGAGTGCTTTCAACATCCTGGCATGGCCAAAAATACTCCAGATCACTCATAGCAGGTGACTGTGGGCTACTGAGAATTGAACAAGGTGGTGTCCCACCCATGTGGCTGTGCCCAACATGACCACCATCTTAGATACTTTGGCCAGGGTCCTAGGAGGGTTCCAGGCTGGACTGGACTTAGCAAATGCCTTTTTCAGTGTACCCCTGGGCACTGAGTCACAACATCAATCGGCCTTCATGTGGGAAGGGCAACAGTGGACCTTTCAGGAGCTTCCCCAAGGTCACCTGCACACCCCACCATAGGTCAGGATGGTAGCCCGGGACCTGTCCCTGTTCTCCGTCCCCGTATCAGGAAAACAGGCCCATTACCCTGAGGATATAAATTCACATGTAAAGATGTGTCTCTGCTGCAGGACAGCTGTAGGATTTGCAGAAACATGTGTAAGGGAGAGTATGGGCCATGAACTCACAGAAAATTCAAGTCCCAAACACTGCCATAAGATTTGGGAGTCTTGGGCGCCTGGGTGGCTCAGTTGGTTAAGCGACTGCCTTCGGCTCAGGTCATGATCCTGGAGTCCCGGGATCGAGTCCCGCATCGGGCTCCCTGCTCAGCGGGGAGTCTGCTTCTCCCTCTGACCCTCCTCCCTCTCATGCTCTCTGTCTCTCATTCTCTCTCTCGCAAATAAATAAAATCTTAAAAAAAAAAAAAAAAAGATTTGGGAGTCTTTTGGTCTGGTAAGACACATGTCCCAAAAGCTGTGATTGATAAAGTGCAAGCTTATCCAACCCCTAAGAATATGAAAGAGGTGCAAGACTCTGTGGGGATTTGGGCATTCGGAGGACTTTTATTCCTCACCTGGCACAGTGCCTCCGTCCTTTATGCCACCTGATAAGAAAGGGCATGTGTAGGACTGCGGATCAGCGTAGGGAGCCACCTTTGAGGAGGCAAAGATACTAGTGAAGCAGATTGAAACTCTGGGCATCTCCCAAGCAGGGCTACCATTTGCCTTAAGATGCGTCTGTGACTCTGGAAGATATGGTCAGGCGCTGTACTATGGTACTGTCCCAGCCTTCAATACATTTGAACAATAAAACAGTAGGGTTTGCTGCCCCATATGCCAGACTGGGGCCCCTGCCAAGGCACCCAATACTGTAAAGATATGGAAGTTGTGGGAAACAGTCATTGTCGAAACTCTCACCACGGATCAACATGCTAAGAACACCAAGCCCCATTACACCTGGGTATGTTGCCATCTACTGGAATTTGTAATGGGACATCCCATGGGGTTTTGATTTACTTTGCACCCCTGAGTAAGGGGGATCTACTCAATCTCCACTGGGATTCCGTTGTCCTACTATAAGCCAGACCTATTAAAACATATTATATGTACCACTGAGAGAAGAGAGAAGGTTGGAGTCCTGGTTTGCCATATCCTGCCCCTGGTCCATCTCCTATTCTTGCCAGTGCTGTATGGTATGCACAACCAGGTCAAGTTCCAGAAACTGCTAACCTCCCTCTCCTCAAGGCAAGGGGGGCAGGTTTTGTTTTCCACTGGTGCAACCATTGAGTGCTGTCTTTATTCCCTCCGTTGCTCTGGAGGATGTTATAGCATCCTAGAAGCCCTTACGGAGTTCACCCAGGACGCCTTAAATGATATCACTGAAGCCTGTCCTCACCGAACACTGAAATGTCTTTCATGAGAAAAGCTGTCCCCCCAAAGAGGACGGCCCCAGATGTTATCACTGCCTCATAAGGAGGTACCTCTATCATTATTCAAACGGAATGTTGTGTGTTCATACCTGATGAGCCTGCTAATGTATCATCTTTATTAAATCGAACGAGGACTCAGATGAAGTACCAAAGTGATCTGACCCCCAGCCTAGAGGACTTAATAAATCAGTGGTTTGAGGTATGGGACTTTTGATAGAAAAAGTTGTCACTAGTTTTGGGAATCGTTGTCTTAATCTGTGTTTTCTCTTACATGTGTCTGTATTGTTGCTGTGACGTCTGCCTCCAGTGAAGCCAAACAGCCACCAAAAAAGCCACCACCATGCTAGTGAAACCCCTTGCTGACTGTTCAGGGACCATTGCAGAAGAGGGGTCATGTGATATTGTAAGAACAGGTCATGAGGAGTGGAGTGTTGGGGGAGTTCACAGAGAGGATGCGACCTCCCGTTGACCCTTATACTGGACTCCAGCAACTGCAGGCTCCTCGCTCCCTCCCCTGTCCTTGGAATGTGTGTTTGCTTGCTTTTCCTACTGCCAGAGGCTGCCCCAAACATACAGAGATGCTGATGTGGTGTTGAGACCATCTGGATGGTCACATGACTAAACTTCATTAGGGTCTCCAAAGAATTTTGAAGATTTGGGAGGCAGGCGGGGAGATCTCCTCATCTTGCTGCCCCCATAGACAAGCCTCATTTGTAATTTCCCTTGCTTATTACACCAGACACCTGCCCGGGTGGGGTGGCCTGCCTCTGTGTCCAGTCTCTTCCTGCCCTCTGCATTGGGGGCTGGTTTCAGATCTCACCCAGCAAGCTCCTGAGGAGCCAGCGAACCAGCACCTCAATCTCAGTTAAAAAAAAAAAAAAAAAATAGAATAAAAGAATCAGAAAGAAGGAAGAGAGAAAGAAATTAGGCACACCTTAAAATATCACAAGCCCGGGCTTAGACTGAGTCAGACAAAAGTAGCATCTAGCGCCGTGGTTATCAACCAGGAGCAACTTTGTATCTTCCCACTTAGGGACATTTGACAATATCTGGAGATGTTTTGGATTGTCACAACTTGAAGGGAGAAGATGCTATTGATCCCTACTGGGTAGAGACCAGAGGTGCTGCTACCCATCCACAAGGCACAGGACAGCCTCCTACAACAGAGAATTTTCAGGCCCAACACGTTCCCAGTACTAATTTTAAATTATCCCAAGATATTTCCATTTCACTTCACAACTTACTGTTAATTTGAGAGGTGAATTTCTATAATGTTAGTAAATATAATTAATCAGTACAGGCAATTTGAATCATTAGGTGAACACTAGTATCAGTAAAATATTGCTTACTGGTCTGAGGAATTTGGCTTGAACTCCGAGGCTTTCTATCTCTTTATTTCATTTCCTCTCAGAAGCAGAGATACCACCTCAGAAACACTCCTCACTGTCCTATTTATTAGTTTCTGCAAAATAATAGAATGGCATGGAGAAGTACAGTTTGCGTGTATCTGACTTCTATCTCTTGCTCATTTAGCTTCAGCGGTGATAGAAAAAACGTGAAAAAGGATTTACTAAAAGCACTTTGGGACTGCCTTGCTTCCTCTTTATCACAGAAATTGACTTTTAGCCAATGTTTTACTCCTGTTGGCTTCAATTACATAAGAATTAATTTTGCCTGGCAAGGGTAGTCAGCACATACTTAAGGTATAATATTCTAAGATTTTGGTAGTAATTCTTTTATATTGTGTCTATTAAATAGACTTAAAGCTATCTTGAATTTAATTGGTAGGCCAATTTTTTATACTACTGACTGGTGAATCACCATATCCTTTTTTAAATAAGTTGAAACATATCATATCGATGTTAACGACTACAGATGATGCTTTGCATGCTGACTATAAACACGGAATAACTATCACAGAAGGCCTCAAAATAGGGCTTTCTCTAAATATCTAACTGAACATAGCAATGCATTTTTAGTTAGGGCTTTCTTTAAAAACATAGTGCGAACATGAGACATTGGTGAGATATTTGTTGCATAGACCATGTATTTCCTAAGGTGTGAGTTAAATCACATGTCTACATGTCAGATGTTACTTCCCCTTTTGGAACTAAAATTCTATGAAATTCTATGACCCTCGGGCTCTTCTGAATTATGTATACACGTATGTATATATACGCATGCATGTGAATATCTGTCAAGTATGGGTACCATACTATAATATTATGCTACGGTTACCACATATAATATGCATACCATATTATACTATAATTAGTAGTGAAACTCAATTGTGAAACTTAATTCAAACATACAAATAATAAAACACAGACAAGCTTCTAAAGTGTGTAGATATTTCTTCATTTGTATACATAATTTCAAGGTCCATTACATACCCATGAATATGCACATTGTTCCATTTACTGCTGTTTCAGGTAATTCCATGATTTCATTTGGGGTGGGTGAAATAAATAGCCAGGTGTCATTCATGTGTCCCTCAACACACACACACACAAGCATATATATCTATATATTGTACAGAAGGATATTATTTCCCAGAAACCATTTTGGCCAGAACAGAAACAAGGATTCTAAACAGTAAGAAAAAGAAATTAAGAGGATAAAATCCTGTGTAGCATAAGTGTTTTTTTTTCTCTTTATTTAAACATTAATACCAAGTTTCAATGGAACCTTTCTCCTGACTATACAAAAAGTAATCATTTCCCCTTATGGTTTGATGAAAATCCTGTCCAGCCACTGTATTTTGCTCATTCTCAGTCTTTTAGCAAAGCAAGTATGTAGCGTGCCATGTATCGTTTCTGAGATTGAACAAGTAGCACTTTCAGAACTATCCTGGGAGTTATTTTAAAATAAATACATACTATATCGGATAATATTGAACTGTTTTAGGATTTTCTAGTTACCTTGGTTATTGATTTCTAGCTTAATCCCTCTCTGGTCAAATAAAATACAATGAGTTAATTCTGTTCTTTGAAGTTTGTTGAGACTCGCTTTATATAAGCCATATTTTGGGTAAATTTAATATTGTCTCCTGCACACATGATGCATCCTGCCAATGTTGGCTAAAAAATCAAAGTCAAATGCATAGATGGATAAAGACATAGACAGGTTTTATACTTTATTTATGAATAATATAATTATACCTATAAATATGCCATTCATTCTTTGGCTCCCTTTTGTGTGATGCCTTTCCCCTTGTTGAAGTAATTAAGCAAGGAGGCCATCAGACTGAGGTGGCCCTGAAGCCTTCTTGCTTCCGCAAGCCAACCAAAACCTAAGCCAGAGTAAATTCTTGTAAATGCTTGGAGGTCAGGGCTCCTGGGTGGCTCAGTCTGTTAAATGTCTGCCTTTGGGGCAGGTCATGATCTCAGGGTCCTGGGATCGAACCCCGCATTGGGCTCCCTGCTCTGTGGGGAACCTTCTTCTCTCTTTCCCTCTACCCCTCCCCCCACTCATGCTCACTCTCAAATAAATAAATAAAATCTTTAAAAAAATAAAATAAATGCCTGGAGGTTAAGAAGAAATACCGATCACAAAGTAGGCCAACTAGGTAACTGTTTAGGCTACAGCCAATCAAACCATTTCCTTGCTTTGCTTGGGTGTTTCTCTATAAACTCCTCTCCCTTAGCCCCTGCTGTTGGAGCAATCCTGGCTACTCTCTTATTGGCACTTCCCAAATTGAATCAATGCACACCCAAATAAACCTCAGAAAAATTTAACGCACCTCGTTTTATCTTTTAACACCCTCTAAAAATTATTAACCTTTAAGATTATAATTCTCACTAATCTAAGGAACAACATGTTCTTATAAAGAAAACAGATTAACAAAATACCGTCCAAAAAGATTATATAAACTCTTATAACTAGAGAACAATTTCCATGTTAACTTTTTACTCTTTTTTTGTTCCTTTTGTAAGCATTCACACATACACAATTTAGTAGAATGAAATTATACTAGACATCTCCTTTGAGACATCATTTTTTTTCTCTTTTGAGACATTATTATCACAGATATAATTCCATGAATATATTCCTACGATAAACTAGACTCACGTTATTGTTGGTAATGGGCACATGCTGTTACTTCATAAGAATTTAACAGCCTATTCTTTCTCAGGGATGTATAATAAACCAGGGACTAGGGATTATGATCCTTAAAAGTGAGGCTATTTTTTTGCATGTATGTGTGTAGGGTATGTGTCTGCATGTTTCTGTAGTGTTGACTGAGAAAAAAAAAAAACTCTAAAAATTATATAAGTTGATATGTCTGTTTCCTGATTTACCTTGAGAAAAGTTACATTCTTAAAAAAATCATGTTCAAATGGGATACTGCGTTTGTCCATTCATATTCACGTTATACCTCCTTCTATAATAAAAAAACACCATATTTTCTTCAGACACTTTCTGTAAATTACTGTAACTCCCTCTCCTTTCTTTGGGTCTAAGGTGAGGCCAGCTCATTTCAGAGTTAATACCACAGGGAAAACAGTTGTGGAGAAGATGTACAGAGAAGAGCAACAGTGGAGGAATTATTAGTTTTTGATTCCCTATAGCTGAATGGTCATTCTGCCATGCCTTTCCCTGCAGCCGCTCCTAGGCTGAGAGAAGACTCATGTGTCACTAAAAGAAATTGAGTATAACCAACTGATGGAACACGGATGACTCTTTCTTATTTGCCATGAAACAAATTTGCCTTTTTCTTTCCTCATAGTTAACGGAGAACTGAGTGCATGAATTACCAGAAGAACCCTAGAGAGTATAAAGTGTCTTGGGGAAAAATTCTCTCTTCTGCTTTATGAGAAATTATGAATGTTCTTTAAAGACAGTAAACACATTTTAAATTCTAACAAATAGATACTGATTGTTACTATCTCTTGAAATACTAGTATTTCATTTAGTCTATTTATTATAATTTTATGTAATTTTCTTCAGTGTTGAAAAACAAGCACCAAGACATTACTGAATTAAATTCAAAATACTAAGTTGGCTGTCATTGAAAAAGACTCCACTCTTGGGTAGTGGTAGGAGTGATCCAGAAAAAATATAAAAATATATGCTTAATCGATCCATGTATACATACACATATATACACACACACACATATATATATCTTACATAATTCAGAATTAGTACTACAAAAAGGTTTATATAGTTTTGAATCATGAAAGACTCATTCTGATTAGAACTTGTGGCTTAATTAAAGTTACTTCAAACTATGACTGCTCATTTAGATATGAATTAACTATCTTGAATATCACTTGTTCTACTTTTGTGAGAACTTTAATGTGGAGTAAAATTATATTTATTCCCTAGAAAATGTCAGTTAGACAATTTAGATTATGAGTAGATTATCAGACACATATTTCCACACATTAGCAGATGCATTGCTCATCTCAGTTCCATATGGATACTGAACAATATGTTCCTTATCTGAATGGGAAGTTCCTATACATTTTTATAATAAAATATCTTAAAAATACCTTACATTGTTCAATCATAGTGAATATGGATATTTAATTAAATATGAGCTAAAATCTGAAGACATTAAATTATCAATATAATTTTTAAATCGTAGGTCCCGAAGTCCATATACAATATCTAAAAATTACCTCACAAAATAGTTTTGTGCAGTCAAACTTAAAAGTAACATTCACATAAAATAATCCAGATTATAAAGACAAGTTTTCAAACCAGAAAAAATCGTACAGAGAGGCAGCTTGAGTTGGGACAAGACTGCATACAAACTCATTTCCTTCTGCACTGTGTGGTATTTACAATGGCTTGTCTTTTAAGTCACGTCTTTGTCAATCCAGATAATGACCAAGTACTATTCTTCACAATATGTTTTCTGGTGAGTACAGGTTTTATTATTCCAAAGATGATATTTCTGATGTGAAATGTTAATTCATATGGAAAAATGCATGAGATCTTTAAAAAGTTGATATAAGTGTAGGGCTGTTGGTGCAATGCCCAAACTTTTTGAATGTATGTCTTGTCAAGTAAGCCAAAGGCAAGACACATAGTATGATATGAGAAGTGATAGAAGGAAAGAAGAGAAACTGTGTGCATTGTAGGTGAAGACTCAGAGTGAAACATGGGAACCTAGATTTCAAGAAGAAGTTAACTGTCAGTCCAGGGTTGCTTGAACTCTGAACATTTCCAAGAAAGGCCTGTTTTCAGGACTGGCTCTTGGCTGGCTCCTGGTACTGAGCTCTTTGCATGTTCTGTTGGCTAAGTGTTTGAAGGCCTGACAGTTTGAGCCACACCATATGAGTGTGTCCAAATGGTTTATGATGAATATCTGTTTTTAATCTGCAAGTATGAAGACTAAGTCGGCACTCACTTTGTATGTGCTGTCATACCATGCACCTTTCCCCTTTGCTAATTTCACTCTGCATCCTTTTGCGGTAATAATCTGTGACCATTAGTGTAATAATTTCAGAGTCCTGTGAGTCCTTCTAGTGAATCATTCATCCTGATGTTGTTCTTGGGGATCCCAACACAGGGAATCTGTAGACATTCTCTACCCAACTATACTGAGGCTCACCATGACTCCAATACCAACATGTTTTTACCATTAAAATTCTTTTTTATATTGAGCTATTTTTTCTCTTTTGCCTAGATTCTTTTTTTTTTTTTTTTTTTTAAAGATTTTATTTATTTATTTGAGAGAGAGAGAGAATGAGAGAGAGCACATGAGAGGGGGGAGGGTCAGAGGGAGAAGCAGACTCCCCGCCGAGCAGGGAGCCCGATGCGGGACTCGATCCAGGGACTCCAGGATCATGACCTGAGCCGAAGGCAGTCGCTTAACCAACTGAGCCACCCAGGCGCCCTCTTTTGCCTAGATTCTTATGATCACTACAGGGTAGCCCGTGAATCAGAAAGTATTACTTAATGCCAGAGATAATACACTGAAAATAGAACTGACATAACATTTGCACAGGACTCTAAATTGTTAAAAATTTTTGGACCTATTAGTTGCCTTGAAATTGCTCATTCACTTTGAATATTTGAAAGGGCATACATACATATATGTGTTTATGTCAACACAGAAATTGTTCAATGTCATTGTGCAAACATCTGAACAAGTGTATTTCAAGCATAAATTCTTGTTTAGATAAATGTTATTTTTAATGCTATGGAAAAGTGTCCATGATATAACTTTAAAATATAGTCAATTCTTGTTTTTATCTTCTATAAAGTCATCATAAACAGTAAATTAGTGAATACGGAACCATTGCTCTTAGACAAAATACAAAGTTAGATTCCCAAAAGCCTCTAATCACAACATTTTTGTCAATAGATCTGCCATGTAGCATGCTTGTGGAGAGACAAAATGATTACTCAGAGTCCAATAATTTGGAACAAAGAGAGGCCTGAAGGGGCTGTACCTCCAGGCATGGGTAAGATGTGCAGGTGCCGAGGTGAAGCCCCCCTTCTGGGTGGTCTCTTAGTTTTATTATCGTATGGTAGAATGTAAAGTATGCAGAAGCAAGGAGGGAAAAACAACTCAAGCAAGGACCTGCTTGTGCTCTCTCTCTAAAATAAATAAATAAATCTTGAAAAAAGAAGAAGAAGAAGAAGAAGAAGAAGAAGAAGAAGAAGAAGAAGAA
>NW_022589747.1:7140383-7151364 GCF_004348235.1 Phoca vitulina | reverse complement strand
AGAAGGAGAAGGAGAAGGAGAAGGAGAAGGAGAAGGAGAAGGAGAAGGAGAAGGAGAAGGAGAAGAAGGAGAAGAAGAAGAAAGTGGCAGGGGCAAAGGATCACAAGGCTCAACCTCAGCTAGAAAGGTATGTGTCTGGAGACAAATTTTTCAACACTCAGAGTGTTTCCAAGAGTATTGATTTTGGGATTACAAATAAATATTAGCAAGTAGGCAAATTTATGAATACAAAATCCATGACTGTTGAGGACTGTATATTATATTAGAATTTTTGTTTTAAAAAAGGGTGCACCTGGGTGGCTCAGTCAGCTAAGCATCTGACTCTTGATTTCAGCTCAGGTCATGATCTCCGGGTCATGAAATCCAGCCCCACAATGGTCTCTGTGCTGGGCGTGAGCCGGACTAAGAGTGTCTCTCTCCCTCTCCTTCTGCCCCCCCCATGCTTTCCCTCTCTCTCTCTCTCCCTCTCTCTCCCTCTCCCTCTAAAAAAAAATAAGTAAAAAGTTAATTAATTAAAAGAATAAATAAAAATTTAAAATTGAGTTAAGATTGGTTATAAGTAAAATGAAATATTGATTATGATTTGTTCTAGGCAGTTGAATTGTGAGTGATTTACATTTTCTTCTGTCTTCTTATCTTAAAGTTCTTCTAGAATGAGTATGTATTTTCTTAATGTTAACACATTGTTTCCTTATTGTGAAAATTATGCATGCACATGGGAAAAACTATAAAACATCAAACATTTCAAAAGTACTTCTCACTTTTTCAAAACTATATTCTAATATTAAAGTTTAACTCTTTATTCTCCCAGTTTATCATTTATACTAAGATATAGAGTATATGTCATTTAAATTTCATACACAGAAATTGTACAACTTGTACAAATTGATTATGGTATGAGAAAGAATGAATATCATTGAATATTACCTATAATCTGGCATGCATTGTGTATTATCTTCAAAATAAAAATAAGAAACACAATACAAAAACTTTACCTATCTGATATAGGAAAAGTAATATCTCCTTACTAATATGACATGTCTTATTCATTTTGGAGGGAACTTTTTCATACATTTTGTAGAATTTAGTGCTTTTCTTTTGTCATTTGCCTACTCATATTTATGCCTTATTTCTATTCACTGTTGCTCTATTTCTTAATGACTTGGAAAGTTTCTTATATGTAGGGAAATTATAGTTTTGCTACAAATGTCAAGAATTTATTTTCTTTTACTTTTTTAAAGATTTTATTTATTTATTTGACAGAGAGATAGCAAGAGCAGGAACACAAGCAGGGGGAGTAGGAGAGGGAGAAGCAGGCTTCCAGTGGAGCAGGGAGCCCGATGCGGGGCTCGATGCCAGGATCCTGGGATCACGACCCAAGCCGAAGGCAGACACTTAACAACTGAGCCACCCAGGCGCCCCAAGAATTTATTTTCTTATTTGCATTTGCATTAATATGTAATATACTTTCAACTTAAATATTTGATATGAATTATATGTCTTATACTTTCATACTAAAAGTTTCTTTATTGACAATAGCTCAACTTTTCTGAGTCAATCACAGTTTGAACATAGCATATCAGAAATATAATTTCCTGTTAAAAACAAGGAATAAGATATTCTGATTATTTTCTTTCTTTTTATGAGCTCATGGTAAATGAATTAATTATTTTAAAGGCCGAAGTTACCAGTACTACTTAAGAAATATTTATATAATTTGAATAGTTCTATCTTTCTTAAATAACTTGAATTTGTAGTTAAATCACTTCCAACAAAGAAAATGCCGTTACTGGATATATTTATTGGAAAATTCAGTCAAGCTTAAAAAAATGAAATAATCTCAATTTTACAAAAATCTTTCAGAAGATTAAAGGAGAGGAGACATTTCTTATTTCATTTTATAGGGACAACCAACACCAAAAATGATTACAGGAAAATGAACCAGGCACAAATACCCCTCATGATTAAACACAAATGCTCCATAACAATATATTAGCAAACTACTTCCAGCAACATATAAACAGGATAATACATATGACCAACTGGAGTTTATCCTAAGAATGCAAGTACAATGAGACTTCATCATTGCAATCATCCACGAAAATAGACTAAAGAAATCCATAGTATCATCTCACTAGATACAGATAGGATATTTTACCAAATTCACCACCATGTTGTGATAAAAACTATCAGGAAACTGGAAGCAGAGGGAAATGCCCTCAAGTAGAGATTTTATTTATTTATTTATTTATTTATTTATTTATTTATTTATAGAACACACACACACACATGTGGGCGCAAGTGAGGGGAGGGGAGGGACAAGCCGTCTCCACCCTTAGCTAGGAACCTCAGCCTGGGATCCCATACAGGGCCCTGAGATCATGATCTGAGGCAAAACCGAGAGTCAGTGACTTACTTGACTGAGGCGCTCAGGTGCCCCAGGAATGTCCTGAACTAGAAAAGGGAAACTAACAAAACCTAATTACAATTAATACCTCCAATGGTTAGAGACTGAATTAACTTTAAAGGGGAAGCAAGTCAAAGATGTGCACATCTTAGCCAGTATAAAAAGCCAAGGAAGAGAGATAAGGGATGCATAGATAAGAAAGGATGAAATACAGCTTTCTCTATTCACAGATGACATGATTATGTACATAGAAAAATCCCAAAGAATCTTGCCAGATCCATACTGTATAATTCAACTTATGGGATTCTCTGGGAAAGTCAACACTTGAGATGAAAAACAGGCAAGTGGTGCCAGGAGCTGCTAATGGGGAGAGGGTTTGATTGCAAAAAGAGTGGTGGCTCTGGTCTATGTCTTAATTGCGGTGGTGGTTGCATGACAATATCTATTTGTTAAAACTCATAGAAGAGTTTTATTGTATGAAAATTATATCAATTAAAAAAATAGATTGACTTTTCTTAGTGGCATATTTGACACTGATGAATTATTTCATTGCAGACTAAATTATTATGTTTGTATCCATAATATTCCTATGATCAGTTTCTATAATAATATGCCAGTCATAAAGTATTGTTCTTATAGAAATTTTAATATATATATATTAATATATATCAATAATTGATGTTAGTATCCTATCATCTTCAAACGTTCTTGGCCAGTCTCAACCACTTAATTTTTCATATCACCTTTAGAAAAAATTATCAAGATTAAAAGTACCTACTGTCATTCTACCGAAGCATAATTAATTTTATAGATTTATTTGGAGAGCTATGACAGCACTACCATGTTAAGTCTTTGTACTTTAAAAAAAATCTGTATTTACAGTGATAACTCTGAAACCAATAAAAATATATCTGAATTTATGATTATTTAAAAGAGAGTTTGCTTAAAAGAGTCTTAAACACTTTTTTCAAAATGTTTATTTATTTATTTATTTTTTGCAAGCACTATTTTATTATGTTATGTTAATCATCATACATTACATCATTAGTTTTTGATGTAGTGTTCCATGATTCATTGTTTGTATATAACACCCAGTGCTCCATGCAGAATGTGCCCTCTTTAATAACCATCACCAGGCTAACCCATCCCCCACCCCCCTCCCCTCTAAAACCCTCATTTTTTTTTTTTTTTACCATATTATGTATTATTTGCTTCAGTGGTATAGATCTGTGATTCAACAGTCTTGCACAATTCACAGTGCTCACCATAGCACATACCCTCCCCAATGTCTATCACCCAGCCACCCCATCCCTCCCACCCCCCACCACTCCAGCAACCCTCAGTTTGTTTCCTGAGATTAAGAATTCCTTGTATCAGTGAGGTCATATGATACATGTCTTTCTCTGATTGACTTATTTCGCTCAGCATAACACCCTCCAGTTCCAGCCACGTTGTTGCAAATAGCAAGATTTCATTCCTTTTGATGGCTGCATAATATTCCATTGTATATGTATACCACATCTTCTTTATCCATTCATCTGTCGATGGACATCTTGGCTCTTTCCATAGTTTGGCTATTGTGGACATTGCTGCTATAAACATCGGGGTGCACATACCCTTTCAGATCCCTACATTGGTATCTTTGGGGTAAATACCCAGTAGTGCAATTGCTGGGTTGTAGGGTAGCTCTATTTTCAACTTTTTGAGGAACCTCCATACTGTTTTCCAGAGTGGCTGCACCAGCTTGCATTCCCACCAACAATGTAGGAAGGTTCCCCTTTCTCCGCATCCCCGCCAACATCTGTCATTTCCTGACTTGTTAATTTTAGCCATTCTGACTGGTGTGAGGTGATAACTCATTGAGGTTTTGATTCGGATTTCCCTGATGCCAAGTGATGTTGAGCACTTTTTCATGTGTCTATTGGTTGTTTGGATGATCTTCTTGTTGGATAGACCCTTTAAGTATGATATAGTGTCCTTCTTCATCTCTTATTACAGTCTTTGGTTTAAAATCTAATTTGTCTGATATAAGGATTGCCACCCCAGCTTTCTTTTGGTGTCCATTAGCATGGTAAATGGTTTTCTACCCCCTCACTTTCAATCTGGGGGTGTCTTTGGGTCTAAAATGAGTCTCTTGCAGACAGCATATGGATGGGTCTTGTTTTTAATCCAATCTGATAGCCTGTGCCTTTTGACTGGGGCATTTAGCCCATTTACATTCAGGGTAACTATTGAAAGATATGAATTTAGTGCCATTGTATTGCCTGTAAGGTGACTGTTACTGTATATTGTCTGTGTTCCTTTCTGGTCTATGTTGCTTTTAGGCTCTCTCTTTGCTTAGAGGACCCCTTTCAAGATTTCTTGTAGGGCTGGTTTCGTGTTTGCAAATTCCTTTAGTTTTTGTTTGTCCTGGAAGCTTTTTATCTCTCCTTCTATTTTCAATGACAGCCTAGCTGGATATAGTATTCCTGGCTGCATATTTTTCTTGTTTAGTGCTTGAATATATCATGCCAGTCCTTTCTGGCCTGCCAGGTCTCTGTGGATAGGTCTGTGGCCAATCTAATGTTTCTACCATTGTAGGTTACATATCTCTTCTCCCGAGCTGCTTTCAGGATTTTCTCTTTGTCTCTGAGACTCGTAAGTTTTACTATTAGATATTGGGGTGTTAACCTATTTTTATAGATTTTGAGAGGGATTCTCTGTGCCTCCTGGATTTTGATGCCTGTTTCCTTCCCCAAATTAGGGAAGTTCTCTGCTATAATTTGCTCCAATATACCTTCTGCCCCTCTCTCTCTTTCTTCTTCTTCTGGGACCCCAATTATTCTAATGTTGTTTCGTCTTATGGTATATCTTATCTCTCGAATTCTGCCCTCGTGATCCAGTAGTTGTTTATCTCTCTTTTTCTCAGCTTCTTTATTTTCCATCATTTGGTCTTCTATCTCACTGATTCTTTCTTCTGCCTCATTTATCCTAGCAGTTAGCACCCCCATTTTTGATTGCACCTCATTAATAGCCTTTTTGATTTCGACTTGGTTAGATTTTAGTTCTTTTATTTCTCCAGAAAGGGTTTCTCTAATAACTTCCATGCTTTTTTCAAGCCCAGCTAGTATCTTTAAAGTGATGATTGTGAACTCTAGATGTGACATCATACTAATGTCCGTATTGAGTAGGTCCCTGGCAGTTGGTACTACCTCTTGTTCTTTTTGTTGAGGTGATTTTTTCTGTCTTGTCATTTTGTCCAGAGGAGAATAGATAAATAAGAGAACAAAATACTAACAGGGTAACAGCGTCCCCAGAAAATATACTCTAAACAAATCAGAAAAGACCTGAAGCCGGGGGAAAAGAAAGGGAAAGAAAGAAAAAAGAAAAAGAAAAAAAAAGAAAAAGATAAAGATAAAAGCAAACAGAAACAGAACAAAAAAACCCAGAATATGATCAAATATAATCAGGGTGGTGCATAGATCAGTGCCACACGCTAGATTTTGGGTGTATTTTGGTCTGTTAGAAGAAAATGCCTCCCAAAATTTTAAAGAAAGAAAAACTTATATATGTACAAAAATAAGGGTTGATATGATGAAGGGATGGAATATGACTGTAAAGATGGAAATTATAAAATATTCTATAAAAGGAATTGATAAGAAGTTGTTTGAAAAAAGAAAGAAGATTAAAAAAAAACAAAAAAAAAGGGAGAGAATGTGATCAGGCAGGAGACTAGAACAAAGCCATACACTAGAGATTTAGGGTATATTTTGATCTGTTAGAAGAAACTGTATCTCAAAATTTTAAAGAGAGAACAACTTATATATATATGCCAAAAATAAGGGTAACTACCATGAAGGGATAGAATATGACTCTAAAAATGAAAAATAAAAATGTTTTTTTAAAAACGGGATTGATAAGATGTTGGTTGGAAAAGGGAAAAAGAAAAATTCAAAAAAAAAAGAGTTAAAAAAAAATTAACTTTGAAAGACTAAAGAATCATGGTAAAAAAGCCATGAATTCTATGTGCAGTATTCCCCTAGCGCTGGAGTTCTGCCGTTCTCACTGATCGGTAAACTTGGTCTTGGCTGGCTGTTCTCGCTGATCTTCTGGGGGAGGGGCCTGTTGCCGTGGTTCCCAAATGTCTTTGCCGGAGGCAGAATTGCCCCGCCCTTGCCCCATCCAGGCTAAGTAATCTGCTCGGGTTTGCTCTCGGGAGCTTTTGTTCCCTGCAAGCTTTCCGTACAGCTTTGGAGGCGGAGAGTGAAAATGGCGGCCCCCAGTCTCCGCCCCGGAGGAGCCGAGAACTCGGGGTCCCGCTCCTCAGTGCGCCCCCAGAGAAAAGCAGTCAGTCACTCCCGTCTCCCCGGTCTCCGGCCGCACTCCGCGCTCACCCGGCCTGTGACCGCGCCTTTCTATCTGGCACCCGACCCCGGGTGGAGTCTCCAAACCCAGCAGATCCCCGCGGTGCGCTCCCGCCGCTCCTCCCGGGGGAGGAAGGGGAGTCTCCCCGGATCTGCCGCTTGTTGGGTCCCTGCTGGAGGAGCAGTGGCCCGACTGTGCCGCGGATCACGGTCTATGACAACCCCGAGCTGAGAGCCCGCGCCTGGGCTCCGTCTCTGCAGCCGGCTTCCCTGCTCCGATCCCTGGGAGCTCTGCCGCACTCAGGCACCCCCGGTCTTTCTGTGACCCCGAGGGTCCTGAGACCACACTGTCCCGTGAGAGTTCCACCCCCCGCTTCGCCACCAGAGTGACGTCCCTCAGCGGAGCAGACTTCTAAAGGTTCCGATTTTGTGCTCCGCGGCTCTATCACTTGCCAGAAGCGGCCGACGGAGGCCCCTCCCCCGCCGTCTATCCTCCCAAATATCACCTCGGATTCACTTCTCCGCACGTCCTACCTTCCAGAAAGTGGTCGCTTTTCTGTTCAGAGAGTTGTTGCTCTTCTTTTCTTCGATCTCCTGTTGAGTTTGTAGGTGTTCAGAATGGTTTGATCCCCATCCAGCTGAATTCCTGGGACCAGACGAAATCCAGGTCTCCTACTCTCTGCCATCTTGCTCCGCCCCAGGGCACACTGGTCTTAACTTCTGTTTTCTCTATTATACAATTTTTTTCTCCTTTTCTGTTCATGGGTATTTTACTGAAAAAATAACAAAGTTCTCTCAGGGCTGATAACCCAATGACACCTTAATCCAAAAGTTTATATTTATTTTATATCTATTTAGTTTTATTATTTCTAGAAATTAAGGAAGATAGCAACAGATATCTAACATGTAGAAAAGTTAAGAAAAAAGGTTACAGAGAGAATAGACTTAGAACAACAGGAGAACAAAGGCCTAGAATTTTGGCAACTTCATTTAATTCTCAGAACACATTCTGTCTGTTCCCTTGAATTTTATTTCTCTAGACCTCACTTGAGGGGCTTAAGCACAGAGGTAATTATCTAATTTAACTGTTCCTGGCAAGTACTCAAAGCTAATGGCTTCAGATTATTCTCCTTACTCAGTTTCATCTAAAGTCTTCTTTCGGAAAGGCTCTAACTGCTCCCTCTTTCAGAACCTCCATATGACTTCTAGAACTTCAATGTTCTTTAGCAACCAGGATGTAAGAGTGGCTCTTGGCAACAGACTGTGACAGTAACAGAGAGTAAATTTTGATAACATCAGCTCATGGTAAGAGTTGATGTTATATGAAGTCTTAAAATACAAAAATTAAAAAAATAATGATAAATCTCTTTTTCAAATGTGCACATGGCAAAAAAAAAAAAAAAACAGAAAAACAAAAAACTGGAAAGAATAGCGGAATTTGTAACAATCAGCACTTATATAAAATTTACTCAATCCTTCAGATGTTTTACCTAGAATAACTTATCCTATTATCCCAACAACGTTATGAGTCAGGTCCTGTTCACATGCCTATTACACTGATGCTCAATATCAGTAACTTGCAGAGTTGAATTAGAGCCACTTCCAAGACCACAGTGTGTGCGGTAATGACCTGTGCTTTACCACCTAACTGGTCCATGGTCTACATTTAAACAGAACATCTAAACGTAAGGGCATAGATACTTTGGAAGAGACTCTTAAAACCCACATTCTTAATTCACTCAGCAAAAATTTATTGAGTACATCCTAGGTGTCACATGCTCTTCAAGACACAGATCACTACAGGGGCCCCTGCGTGGCTCAGTCAGTGAAACATCTGACTTCGGCTCAGGTCATGATCTCAGGATCCTGGGATTGAGCCCTGCATCGGGCTCCTGCTTAGAGGAGTCTATTTCTCCTTCTCCCTCTGCCCCCTTCCTGCTCATGCTCTCTCTGTCTCTTTCTCAAATAAATAAATAGAATCTTTAAAAAAAATAAGACATAGACTACTGCAGTTAAAAAAACACACGTTAGGAAGAGTTACAATCAAGGTCTTTGGAAGTGTACTTGATAAGGTGACACCTGAGCACACACTTGTGTGTCCTGTGGGACTCAGAAAAAGATTGCTCCTGAGAGAGAGAGAGCAAGTGCAAAGGTCCAGAGGGAGCCTGGCCTCATGTGTCTGAAGAAGGCTAGGAGACTGATCCATTTAGAAGATCTGGTGATGTATAGAGTAGCAAGAGATGGAGTCAGAGAGATAATGGGGCACTAGATTACCAAAGAAAGATCTTGCACTCTATTGTAGGCGAGATGCCTTGTCCGCTAAGTAAGGCAGGAGGTCATGAGATTATTTGCAGCATAGACTTGTCACGATTTGTATATATTTTGAAGGGCTCAGTCAGCTGCTGTGCCAAGAATAGACTGTGGAAAGACAGGCATGGATGTGTGGGACCAGGTGAGAGGCAAGAGAAATGACCAATCTGGGGGCTTGGGGCTTGACCGAAGTATATGGCAATGCGGTAGGTGCAAAGTGGTCTTGGTCAAGCTGTATTTTAAAAGTGAAACAAAAAAGGGGCGCCTGGATGGCTCAGTTGTTGAGTGTCTGCCTTCGGCTCAGGTCATGATCCCAGGGTCCTGGGATTGAGTCCCACGTTGGGCTCCCTGCTCAGCGGGAAGCCTGCTTCGCCTTCACCCACTCCCCCACTTGTGTTCCCTCTCTCGCTATCTCTGTCTCTCGCTCTCTGTTAAAATAAATAAATAAAATCTTAAAAAAAAAAGTGGAACCAAAAAGATGGGATGAAAAATTTCATGTGTATGAAAGAAAAATACAAGAAAAGAGACAGAAATCTCCATATTTTTTAGCAACAGCAATGGAGGGGGGAAGGGATACTTAGTTTAAATAAACAGAGGGGACACAGTAGGTGAAATAGGTTTGGGTGCTTTGCTCGGGTTAAGGATCTGACATTCCAGTGGCAATGTCAGGAAAGTATGTGGATATGGGTCTGGAGTTTCAGGAGCAGTCTGGGGTAAAATAAACATTTTAGAGTAGAGTTGATATTTCAAGCATGGAACTCCATCAGCTCACCAATGGAGTGTCTGGGAAGAAAGTAAAGGTTTGAGAACTGTTGACTGAATTCAGCCTTTTAGTTAATGGTACTTTTAAACCACTGATTTTTAATCAGGTTAAGAGTAAATTGAATTTGTGGATTTGGAGACAAAGAGACCATTAAGGTAATTCAAGATAATTCAAAAATTCGAGTTTTGCTCTAAACGGAGGTCAACAAAATGAAGTGCTGCAAAGATGCTGGAAGTGAAGTCAACTGATCTGTGTGGTTTTTTTTCTTTTTTCATGATGTGATAAATAGCAAAATGTCTGTAGAGTAAGGGGAATTAACAATAGAATGGTAAAAATTGAGTTGCCGGATAGAAAGGTGGGGTTGTTGCTGAAGAATGCCTTTTTGTAGGCAAGAAAAATTGGGACCTAGTACGTGGGTGGTGGGTATTTTGGAACGGAGCTAAGTACCATACCTGGGATGCTGGCAGGTGGGGAGGCATGGTGGTGGAAACTTGCTGCAGGTTGTGTTATAAGTATGGGGAGAGCAGGAGGTGTTGGGGCTAGAAAAAGAGTGAAGCAAGAATAAAGTTAGGGCACCTGGGTGGCTCAGATGGTTAAGCGTCTGCTTTTGGCTCAGGTCATGATCCCAGGCTCCTGGGATCGAGTCCCACATCGGGCTCCCTGCTCCTTGGGAGCCTGCTTCTCCCTCTGCTTCTCTCTCTCTCTCTCTCTGTCTCTCATGAATAAATAAATAAAATCTTAAAAAACAAAAGAATAAAGTTAGAATAGGCTGGGAGCATGAATAGATAAAGAAAACATAATATTGACAACTGTGAAACTTTATTGTCACTGTTGCTTTTTACTTTACCATCTAGAGACATTTGATATGACATTTAAAAAATTTCCATTAGACCTTACTGAATATGTCTTTTTCTTTTTCTTTCTTTCTTTCTTTCTTTCTTTCTTTCTTTCTTTCTTTCTTTCTTTCTTTCTTTTTCTTTCTTCTTTCCTTCCTTCCTTCCTTTTTCTTTCTTTCTTTCTCTTTCTTTCTTTCTTTCTTTTTCTTTCGATCTCTTTCTTTCTTTCTTCTTTCTTGTTCTTTCTTTCATCTTCCTTCCTTCCTTCTTTCTTTTTTCTTTCTTTCTTTCTTTCTTTCTTTCTTTCTTTCTTTCTTTCTTT
>NW_022589747.1:7074706-7140373 GCF_004348235.1 Phoca vitulina | reverse complement strand
TCTTTCTTTCTTTCTTTCTTTCTTTCTTTCTTTCTTTCTTTCTTTCTCTTTCTTTCTTTTTCTTCCTTCCTTCCTTCCTTCCTTCCTTCCTTCCTTCCTTCCTTCCTTCCTTTCTTCCTTTCAGTATAGTTGACAACATTACATTAGTTTGAAATATACATCATAGTGATTCAATATCTCTATACATTATCCTGTGCTCACAAGTGTAACTACCATCTGTCACCATAAAATGCTATTACAATATCGTTGACTATATTCCCTAAGTAGTGCCTTTCATCCCGGTGACTAATTTATTCATTAACTGGAAGCCTGTATCTCCCACTCTCCATCCATTTTGCCCTCTGGCAGCTACTTCCCTCTGGCAGCTATCCATTCATACTCTGTACTTACAGGTCTGATTCTGCTTTCTGTTTGTTTATTCATTGATGTGGTTCTTTAGATTCCACATATGAGTGAAATCATGTTACTTGTCTTTCTCAGTCTGACTTATTTCACTTAGCATAGTACCCTCTAGGTGCATCCATGTTGTCTCAGTGGTAAGATCTCATCCTTTTATATGGCTGCATAATATTCCATCATATATATTATTATTATTATATATTATTTATAATATAATATAACAATAATTATGTATTTTATATATACATTCTCACCAAATGTTATTTTTTGTTTTTTCTTTTCATTTTGATTTTAGCTAATTTGACAGGTGTAAGGTGATATCTCATTGTCATTTTGATTAGCATTTCCCTGATGGTTAGTGATGTTCAGTCTCATTTCATGTGTCTGTTGGCCATTTGTATAATCTTCATTCAAGAAATGTCTATTCATGTCCTCTGACCATTTTTTCATTGGATTGTTTGTATTTTTTGGCATTGTGTTATATAATTTCTTTATGTATTTTGGATATTAACCCCTTATTGGATATATCTTTTGCAAATATCTTCTCTTGCCCGGTAGGTTGCCTTTTTGTTTTGTTGATTGTTTCCTTTGCTGTGCAAAAGCTTTTTATTTTGAAGTAGTGACAATAGTTTATTTTTACTTTTGTTTCACTTGCCTTAGGAGACCTATCTGTAAAAATGTTGTTACTGCCAATGTCAGAGAAATTACTGCCTGTGTTCTCTTCTAGAATTTCTAGGTTTCAGATCTCACAGTTAGGTCTTTCATCCATTTGAGTTAATTTTTATGTATGGTGTTAGAAAGTGGTCCTGTTTCATTCTTTTGCATGTTGCTGTCCAGTTTTCCCAACACCATTTATTGGAGAGACTCTTGTCCCTCGAATACTTTTTTCTTGAAATAATCTTTCTTTACAACAAAAAATGGTAGTATTTCTAAGGTTCCTGGGTATCATTAAAAATAATATCTAGCTGTCATTATTCTTTAGGTTGCATACATATTTCATAAAAATTGTTAATAATCATTTTAAAAGTGATTTAGATATTTGCTCATCAAACCCAGTCCAATTTCTTCCATTCTGCCTTGCCTTTATTTGATGCTTTCCCATGAGAAGAAAAGTCTCTCGCAAACCTTAAGCCCAGGCATTTCATCCTCTGTGAGCACATTAAGAAGAGTAAAATGAGAAGAAACACCAATTACATCCTCTGGGAGATTTTTAAAATTAATAATAATTGTTAATGCCAGCACAAATTATTGGCAGTCAGTTGGATTTGAAATGGGGAGATCTCAAAAAGTGATGTTACTTGAACAATTCCAGATCATCAGCTATAAGAACCACAGTGGGAGCTTGTTGGTAGGAAAGCATCTATCTCTACAGAAGGCATGGAAGTTAATTAATTGCAGTGAGACAAATAAACTTCTATAAGATATTTTTCATGTAAATCAGAATTTGTTGGAAGGTATAACAGTGGGAAACATCATGATTCTTTTCAGTGTTGAAAATTGGTAATGGAATCCCTTTCACTCTGACTGTAATTATTTTCCCTTAAAATAATTTTTATGCTAAAAGGAAGTAAAAAATGATCAAAAATCATCAAATGAAATTTCTGAGTAATATATGTAAATTATATATGTATATAATAAATTTTACCTCTGCATGTTTTACCTGTTTTCTATATTGATAATATGCAGAAAAATGAACAAAATTTAAAATTGTCCATTATAAAACAACCAGATGAGTCAGTAATAACAGCTACACAAGACTTTCACATGACTGAAATTATATTATAATACAACATTGAAAGTGCTCACTGAACAATGTAAGGGTCATGAGGAAGATTCTTCTACTACCTGTGTTTTGAGAGCTGACACTAGTCCTTCCATAAGCATACCTCCCACATTATTCAAACCATTTCCATGTTATATTTTAGATTGCTTCCAATTTTTTTTAAATTTCAAATGCCATATTGACAAATACTCTTAGAGATGACTCCATAAATACACTCAAAGATGCTGAAGAGTCTGTTAAAATATTTTTTAAACGAAAAAAAATTATGGCTATTGACAATTTTTCTTTCAAATGTATGCATTTATTTTTTCCTTATTTATTTATTTATTTATTTATTTATTTATTTATTTATATTTATTTTGATGTAGTGTTCCATGATTCATTGTTTGCGTATAACATCCAGTTCCATGCAGTATGTGCCCTCCTTAATACCCATCACCAGGCTAACCCATCCACCCACCCCCTCCCCTCTAGAACCCTCAGTTTGTTTCTCAGAGCCCATAGTCTCTCATGGTTCGTCTCCCCCTCCGATTTCCCCCCTTCATTCTTCCCTTCCTACTATCTTCTTCTTCTTTCTTCTTCTTCTTTTTTTTAACATATACTGTATTATTTGTTTCAGAGGTACAGGTCTATGATTCATCAGTCTTACACAATTCACAGTGCTCACCATAGCACATACCCTCCCCAATGTCTATCACCCAGGCACCCCATCCCTCCCATCCCCCACCACTCCAGCAACCCTCAGTTTGTTTCCTGAGATTAAGAACTCCTCATATCAGTGAGATCATCTGATACGTGTCTTTCTCTGATTGACTTATTTCCCTTAGCATAATACTCTCTAGTTCCATTCACGTCATTGTAAATGGCAAGATTTTGTGTTTTTTTATGGCTGCATAATATTCCATTATATATATCTATATCTATATCTATATCTATACCTATATCTATATCTATATCTTACATCTTCTTTATCCATGCATCTGTTGATGGACATCTTGGCTCTTTCCATAGTTTGGCTATTGTGGACATTGCTGCTATAAACATTGAGGTACAGGTACCCCTTTGGATCACTACATTTGTATCTTTGGGGTAAATACCCAGTAGTGCAATTGCTGGGTCATATGGTAGCTCTATTTTCAACTTTTTGAGGAACCTCCATACTGTTTTCCAGAGTGGTTGCACCAGCTTGCATTCCCACCAACAGTGTAGGAGGGTTCCCCTTTCTCTGCATCCCCGCCAACATCTGTCGTTTCCTGACTTGTTAATTTTAGCCATTCTGACTAATGTGAGATGGTATCTCATTGAGGTTTTGATTTGGATTTCCCTGATGCCAAGCCATGTTGAGCACTTCTTCATGTGTCTGTTGGCCATTTGGATGTCTGCTTTGGAAAAATATCTGTTCAGGTCTTCTGCCCATTTCTTGATTGGATTATTTGTTCTTTGGATGTTGAGTTTGATAAGTTCTTTATAGATTTTGGATACTAGCCCTTTATCTTATATGTCATTTGCAAATATCTTCTCCCATTCTGTCGGTTGTCTTTTGGTTTTGTTGACTGTTTCCTTTGCTGTGAAAAAGCTTTTTATCCTGATGAAGTCCCAATAGTTCATTTTTGCCCTTGCTTCTCTTGCCTTTGGTGATGTGTCTAGGAAGAAGTTGCTGTGGCTGAGGTCGAAGAGGTTGCTGCCTGTGTTCTCCTTTAGGATGTTGATGGACTCCTGTCTCACATTTAATTCTTTCAACCATTTTGACTCTATTTTTGTGTGTGGTGTAAGGAAATGGTCCAGTTTCATTCTTCTGCATGCAGCTGTCCAATTTTCCCAACACCATTTGTTGAAGAGACTGTCTTTTTTCCATTGGACATTCTTTCCTGCTTTGTCAAAGATTAGTTGACCTAGAGTTGAGGGTCCATTTCTGGGCTCTCTATTCTGTTCCATTGATCTATGTGCCTGTTTTTGTGCCAGTACCATACTGTCTTGATGATGACAGCTTTGTAATAGAGCTTGAAGTCTGGAATTATGATGCCGCCAGCTTTGCTTTTCTTTTTCAACATTCCTCTGGCTATTCAGGGTCTTTTCTGGTTCCATACAAATTTTAGGATTATTTGTTTCATTTATTTGAAAAAAGTGGATGGTATTTTGATAGGGATTGCATTAAATGTGTAGATTGCCCTAAGTAGCATTGACATCTTCACAATATTTCTTCTTCCAATCCATGAGCATGGAATGTTTTTCTATTTCTTTGTGTCTTCCTCAATTTCTTTCATGAGTATTTTATAGTTTTCTGAGTACAGATCCTTTGCCTCTTTGGTTAGATTTATTCCTAGGTATCTTATGGTTTTGGGTGCAATTGTAAATGGGATCGACTCCTTAATTTCTCTTTCTTCTGTCTCGTTGTTGGTGTATAGGAATGCCCCTGATTTCTGTGCCTTGATTTTATATCCTGCCACTTTACTGAATTCCTGTATGAGTTCTAGCAGTTTTGGGGTGGAGTCTTTTGGGTTTTCCACATAAAGTATCATATCTGCAAAGAGTGAGAGTTTGACTTCTTCTTTGCCGATTCGGAAACTTTTTATTTCTTTTTGTTGTCTGATTGCTGTGGCTAGGACTTCTAATACTATGTTGAATAGCAGTGGTGATAGTGGACATCCCTGCCACGTTCCTGACCTTAGGGGGAAAGCTCTCAGTTTTTCCCCATTGAGAATGATACTCGCCATGGCTTTTTCATAGATGACTTTTATGATATTGAGGTATGTACCCTCTATCCCTAAACTCTGAAGAGTTTTAATCAAGAAAGGATGCTATAGGGGCACCTGGGTGGCTCAGTCGTTAAGTGTCTGCCTTCGGCTCAGGTCATGATCTCAGGGTCCTGGGATCAAGCCACACATCGGGCTCCCTGCTCAGTGGGAAGCCTGCTTCTCCCTCTCCCTCTGCCCCTGCTTGTGTTCCCTCTCTCGCTGTTTCTCTCTCTGTCAACTAAATAAATAAAATCTTAAAAAAAAAAAGAAAGGATGCTGTACTTTGTCAAATGCTATTTCTGTATCTATTTAGAGGATCATATGGTTCTTGTTCTTTCTTTTATGAATGTATTGTATCACATTGTTTGATTTGTGGATGTTAAACCAACCTTGTAACCCAGGAATAAATCCCACTTGGTCGTGGTGAAGAATCCTTTTAATGTACTGTTGGATCCTATTGGCTAGTATTTTGATGAGAATTTTTGCATCCATGTTCATCAGGGATATTGGTCTGTAATTATCCTTTTTGATGGGGTCTTTGTTTGATTTTGGGATCAAGGTAATGCTGGCCTCTCAAATGTACCCATCTAAGCTCCTACTATCAGCATTGAGTGTATGAGAAGGGTTATTTCCCTGAAAATTTTCATTCTTACAAATGGGACAGAAACCAAACATCATCTTCTGTATAATGTAAATGCCTTTGATTTCTAGTGTTTGAGGCCAATGTGATCTGGCTTTTATACCTGTGGAAGTGAAATTCTTACCAAGCTTTTGACTTTTTTTTTTTTTTAGAAGAAAGGAATAATGGGGAAATCTAATACTCCCACACCCTAGTCTCTAAGTTACTGGAAAACCATTTTCTTTTTTTAAGATTTTATATATTTATTTGACAGAGAGAGAGAGAGACAGCGAGAGAGGAAACACAAGCAGGGGGCGTGGGAGAGGGAGAAGCAGGCTTCCTGTAGAGCAGGGACCCCAATGCGGGGCTCGATCCCAGGACCCTGAGATCATGACCTGAGCCGAAAGCAGACGCTTAATGACTGAGCCACCCAGGCGCCCCTGGAAAACCATTTTCTTAGCAGGGTTGTCATGTATTTCTTAGTGATATTTACAAATATATATAATCACCTCATCATTCTTATCTTGTTGAGTAGAGGTCATTTCTCCCTGAATTATAGTAAGATTACAAAGTAGATGTTTTCTATAATGTAATTCTTTTGACTGAAGCAGAACTTCATATTGGAAGTTTCTCTTTCCTTTTCTCCCTGTATTATTTCACTTCCATTGTTTTGCCTGCTGCATGATGTCATTTTTTCCCTGTTTGCTAACCTTTTTATAGAGTTTTAGCTAGTGCTGGAATTTACTGTTAAATGCCATTAAATGAACCAGTTCTAAAATTCTCCTCGGTTGCTGAGAGAACTAAATCTTCTTACTTTTTAATTTGAGATTATGTCTGATGTACACAGCTTGGAGCCAAGATTTTGTTGGCTTCCTACCTTTTATTTAGTTCATATATTTTTGCATCATGGGTTGTCTGTTAATCTTGTCCCCTGACCTGATAAGTTCTTTCCTATTCCAAATACTCCAGCAGCTTATAAGGATCTGTTTTGTCTGGCCCCTGCATAACTCCCCAGCCCCATTTCTATGCAATCCCTGCTCCCCACCCCCAACTATCTAGGTAACTGCTCTTCTGGAAGCATTATCTGCTTCCAGAAAGTGCCATGATTTTGCCCATCTCTCATCTCTGCACATATGTATTTATATGACTGAAAACTCTCTACCACTTTTCCTAATTAAAGAATAAATTCACTCAACTCGCTGTCATTTTTCCCAAAATATTTTTTTTTTCTGATTCCAAACTCCCTTCCCAGACTTCGCTTTTCTGACCCTCCTATATGTACTCATAGTACCCTCTTTATTTATTTTTTTTTGTTACCTACATTTAAATTAATTGCCCTAAAAATGACTCTTATATGTATCTTCCTTCTAGTGGATTTTAGATCCATTAATATAGTCACTGCGATAGTCCATCTTTGTATCTCATACTAATACACTAATATCCCGGACACATCAATAAGTTCTTTGGGAATTACTTAATAAAGATATATTTTATTATAAGCTTAGGAATGTATTTTTGGGTAGGTCAAATGGATATTTTGTTGCAAAAAACAAAGTTAACAAATAAAAGCAGAAATTACATATATAGATCTGTATATATGTATGTATTACATATATATGCACATATCTATGTGTATGTCTATATCTATATCTGTATCTACATCTATAACTATATATGTAATATATGCTTCCATATCAGCCCTGGCTTTGTAGCGAGTCATGTTTAGAAGCTCCAAAGGCACATACAATATAAAAGCTGCCCTGCATGCAAGAACAGTGGAAAATCCACACTGGCATGTTAGTAGTATAGTCCTATTCCGTTCTTGATGGACATGCGGCGCAACGCCCAAAACATCCATCACAGCTGTCTCTAAAAGAATGATGTCGTTCCAGAGATTATTTACCAAACTGAAATTTGCTTGTACCTCTGTCTCCACCTCTGCTCTGCATGGCATTATCGACCGGGTCCACGACAGGAAGAAACTGCATGCCATGCCTGGGGTTTTACTTCAAGGAAGGAAGGCGGGCTTTGGTTTCAAAGGTAATGGGGATTAAAAAAAAAAAAAAAAAGACATTCTTTGGCTAATAAAATAAATAAATAAATAAGTAAATAAATAAATAAATAACTCTTCATCATATACTTAAAAAACTGAAAGAGTCTGTAAAGGTATCTTCTCATTATGATCATTAAATTAAGCCCCCAATCTCTAAGGAGCATCCTCTCTCTTTTCTCTTAGAGATGATCAGCGTTCAACCATGTACTTTCAAGGTAGCCCCGTTCACTTCTACACATGGGTAACCATTTCCCATCACATGGTCATCTTGCAGAGAGCTAAAAAGGAGTGATTTTTTTTTTTTTTTCCTTTTAACTAATGGAGAAAGCACGCCTTTTTGTTGTAACATTGGCACCAGAACTGTGGAAGGCAGAGGTTCTGTGTTTGTGAGTTCGGCTTTAAGCTAAGTGCAGGGCTCTGAAGCAAGATGCTTAGTTTCCAGTTTGATCACTTACGAGCCATGTGACAGTAGCGGGTTTCATAACCTCTTTACTCTTGATGAATTGAGGATAAAATGTTTCTACCTCATTGTGTTGTTAGAGGATTAAATAAAATAAGGCATGTAACACAATGCCTGGCGCATAGTTAGAATTCCATAACTGTGCGCTACTCATATTATTATTGCAGGAAGCAAATGAACACATTTTTTTTTTTTTTTTTTTACCATTTCCTACTGTGCGCTCCTACTGCATGGTCTCAGAGCCACATAAAGCTTATATCCATGGAAGCATTCCAATACCTGGCTGGATCACAGATTAATATTACTACATGCAGTGGTTTCTAAATCTCTGAATATCATCATGAATATTTCAGTGTGGATGTAAGGAAATAGTGAATAATACATTTTTACCTGCAGTTTGATTTAACTTTTCATAGCCTGAAGATTTCTCATTGATCACATTCAATCCACTCATGCTCGGGTTTACTGACTTTAAAAATTAATATTTTAGGGTATTTCTCATGAGGGAATTAGGCTTTGAATCAGAGTAATTCTTTATGTCCTGTGTTTGGGACCAGTTTTGGCCAGTGCTTTCTGATTCTCTGGCTAGACCCAGACCTTGCATGCATGAGTCCATCCGGCTGTGCAGCAACACCGTTAAAATGACCAGACTGTTATTCATTCCAATGTGAAGATTTTGTAAATACCATTCAGGGACACAATCATGAGACAATTAGAATGAAAAAAGTTCTCATTATTAACAATATCCCAACCAAGAGTTACGCATTTGTTATTGTCACAGAATGTAATTGTGATTCATAACAGCATGTGGAGCATGGAGTAGGCAAGGACAAACCTTCACTGTAAATACGGATTACTTAATCGGTGAGCACACTGAGAACAACTCCAGGACTTGTTTCTGCATCAGCCTTTCTGAACGATTTTCCCTTCTCCCTTCTCTCTTGGGCTCCTGTGCTCCAGGAATCTTTGCAAAGTACCTACTCCCAGGTTATGATCTTGACCTGGCTTTCTTACTAAGCAGGGTCAGATGCACCATGTGATCAGGGCTGATCAGTTTCTATCCAGCCCTCTTACATAACAATGTAAGTTATTGAGCAGCGATGTCCCAGTCATACACCTTTCTCAGTCAGAGTTCTTACGGTTTGGCCCTTGGATATGAATTTCCTAAACACTTGCTTGGAAATCCTGCCTATTATCCACTACTTTAGAACCACCACTCTCTGGGTAATCATGGCAAACATTCACCGATACAAAGTGAATATTTTCCCCACCGCAACGTATGTCTACACTCAGTGTCTCTGGATTTCCTGCATTAACACCTTTATGTACTCAATATATTTAAGAGAAAGATGAATTGCACGATAAAATAGTGTTTGTTGTATTCTATGTTTTGCACAGTGTTTATTAAAATTATTTCAGATTAGGCATAAAAATAATGTCCCCTATACTGATCAATAAAATAATAATAAAAGTCACTGTACTATATTTTTTTATTTTCTATATATCATGGTATTTTGACATCTTAATAATCTTTCTGGCTGCAGAGAAACTGCCTCTCCCAGGACTAGCCATTTCTTAGAGACAGCAAAGGGGGAGACCAGTAACATGCCTTCAATAAGCAAACTAACTAATCTGGAGCCATCCTACCCCTACATGGCCCCTATACCCCAGGATCCTCTGCCTCAATCATTTCAGAGCCACTTATCAGACAAACAGGGATCATTCCTTTCCCTTAGAGCCCCTTGAAATTATTCAAACTAGCAAGTCATAAGCTGTTTACCTGTCTTGCAGTCCCTAGGGAACTCCAATAAAGGTTGCACCTTTGGGGGCACCTGGATGGCTCAGTCGGTTAAGCGGCTGCTTTCGGCTCAGGTCATGATCTCAGGGTCTTGGGATCCAGCCCCGCATTGGGCTCTCTGCTCAGCGGGAAGCCTGCTTCTCCCTCTCCCTCTGCCTGCCCCTCCTTCTTCTTGTGCTCTCATATCCCTCTGTCAAATAAATAAATAAAATCTTTAATTAAAAAAAATGTGCCTTTGGCTGTCCCCTCACTTTGGCCCCTTCCGGCTCAGGACCAATGCTGGTGCTTCTCCATGGGGACCCGCATGTGTGTCGTAACTCCTGTTTCCAGGACCTGTGAATACAATAAACTTTTTTTTTTTTTTTTTTTTTTTTCCTGAGCTGGGGCTGCTTCTTGATTTCCTCTTGTGGCTGCACCTCACCGACCATCATGCCAAATAGCACGTAACCGTCACCAAATTCAGTACGGGCATATCATGGACAAATTTCTTTCTATATACTAGAGATTTGTTTTCTTCTCTCTTTATCCAGTTATTTCTCCCAGACTTATCTCCTCTTCAATTTTGAGTCAGAGCAGGCCCCCCAAAGTTTGCCCTTTCGAGGGCATTTTCAAGGCTGTACTGAATCGTGGGGCGGGACTGCACATGTAAGCCTGCAGGGCAGCTGGCCCACCTGAGCGTCACAGGTAACCTGCCGGCGTCATTCCACAAATGGCGACTCTCAGATCTGGGACCTAGTCACCCGCTCTTTAATGGGCCCTCCCTGCAGGTTAGCTTTTGGGAAAAAATATATATCGTCGGAAAAAAAAAAATAAGTTATTAGAGAAAAATCAGATGTACAGTTATTTGTACTTCAAACCTGAAATAAGGGAGAAAATAAACATTTGACTTTTTTTAAGATTTTATTTATTTATTTGACAGAGAGAGAGATAGCGAGAGCAGGAACACAAGCAGGGGGAGTGGGAGAGGGAGAAGCAGGCTTCCCGCTGAGCAGGGAGCCCGATGCGGGGCTCGATCCCAGGACCCTGGGATCATGACCTGAGCTGAAGGCAGACGCTTAACGACTGAGCCACCCAGGCGCCCCAAAATTTGACTTTCTGATTAACTTTATTCTGTATAAAAAAATATAACTGTAGCATTTATTATTTACCAAGATGTCAAATAACTAATAAACTTTACCTCTGAACTTTTCTTCCCATTTCATTGGTCTATTTTTGTTATTATAAGTGTGAAAGGAGGCAGCACCCTTGAAAATTACTTTTCTCTCTTCAAAATGATTTTCAGTCTGAAGAAAAAGCACATACAAAAGTCAAGCTGAGAAAGCATTTTACTTTGAGCATAAAACTTACTACGGTTTTGCTAAGAATCTTAAAATCTTGGACAACATCTTTTTTTTCCCAAAAAGGAGAGAGTTGTCAAATACAGTATTGTAAAGAAATGCTGTTTGTTTACAAAGAAAAATGTCAAGAGAAAACTACAAATAATCTTAAGTAAGAAATCCTATTTATTCTTTGATGATATTTCTTTGCTGAAATCCATGCATTCTTATAACTCTTCAAAAGTAAGTTTTAAATGAAGCATATGCTCCCTATTTGATTCTGTATATATTATATTTTATGTATTTATGTTTATAAATATAAATTTAATATATAAATATATATTTATTATTATATAGAAATATAATTTATTATATATATCTAATAAATATAAATATATTATGTATATATTTGTGTATATAAAAATATATATATTTAGTAGTTGCTATGTTTCATTTTATTTTGCCATCATTGTGAGTCTGTCTACACTTAAAAAGGTGAACACTAAGCCTGTTTAATCTTATTTGTAACTATGTTTTACCAGTAAGTAGAAATTTAAAAATAAAACAATTTTATAGATTATTTTTACTTTGTTTTGCTTATTTCAAATGATAATTACATTTCTCACCTTTTCTCAAATCTGCTCAGTCTGAAAGATCTTCCCCTAAAATCCATCACCAATCTTTTTTTTTTTTCCTAACACTCCATACCAAAGGCTACAATCAGCACTGGTAATAGCTGGATAATACTTCGCATTGAAAATAAATAAGATTAATGTGAGATTTGTCTACTTTGTCATTGTGATGAGAAGAATTAAAGTTTCAACTACTGTTGAAATGTGGCAGATCCTAAGGAAAGATTGGAATATCTTCATCGCTATAAATCACAGTATGCTGATTCATTAACAGCCTAAATATATTCACTCATAAGGGATGGATAGGCTCAATGCTATCTGCAGAACGGCACTTGAGTAGGAGTAGGGCTGAGGAAGAAATATTTGGGCATATTCAGAGAGATGGCACTAACAGTTTCTCTGTACTTATATGCAGATCTTTTTAATATATCTTTTTTTTTAGTATATACAAAATGAATAGCTTATAAGCACAATTAAAATTAGAATATATGACATATGGGGCATTTGATGAATTTGTGAGATTCTTGAAGAGATATTCCTCATGATAATACTCCTCATTGCTCAGAAATTAACACTCCATGCAAGCAATCAACAAATTAATGAGGGAGTTGCTATTTTACTGCATAGTTTTACCACACTTGTTCTAAAGCTGCTATTTTAGAAATTTCTTAAAATACATGTCAAGGGATTGCTTTACATTGTTTACTGTTTATAATAGATCTACATATTCAAAAATCTAGTCTAAAAATTAATGTTAACATTTATAATAGCCCAAAAAGAGACTCAAACTAGTAAGAATGTACCACAGACATTAAAACAGTGGTTTCTAATAAAATATTACGCCCAGTACCTATATCCAAAATGATTGAGGCTCCTGTCAAATGTCCTTATTACTCTTCAGATGCATGTGCTTAAAGATTCCATAAAGTTTTTGCATAAAAGTCAACTTGAGAATGTATGTTCTTCAAACTCTAGTAGATTATGCTGGAGGAAGTGATAGAATAGTTTCTGTTTCCAATTACCAGTAACACTTAATCTTGAAATTTTGGATCTATACTTAGAGTCTTAGTCTCTCATTAATTATATTATTTTTTATCCAGGAACTCAGTCATTTACAGACTGAAATTGAAAGAGCACCGCCACCTTCATGTTTATTCTGTTGCAAGTTTTATCCAGGAACAGTTCTAGAACTCTCTTAATAAGGTGCATAATACCACCATGTGTACTTATTACTAAAGAACGTTTACCTGTGTGAAACCTTGGACCAACAACAAACATTGAATTCATTGTTTATCTGTCCCTAAAGATTTCAGATATTATAATTTTGCAATCACAGTTGGAAGTTTGTGCTCATAAAAATGTTTCTTATTGCTTTTTCAGAATAGTAACGATTAAGTCGTTGGGTCTCTAATGGCCAGGGTTTAATTAATAAAAATAAACGTGAACTTCATCTTCCAATAGGACTCCCAAACACTTCCAAAATCTTTCTATTGGAAAATATTTAATATAAGATCAATTCCATGAAATATATGTTTGAATACATAGCTGAGCTTGCAAGAATATAAGACATTTACCAAAGTGGATGTATGATGAATACTAATATAAAACCAGACACCTGGGTATCTTGAGGACAGAAACCCAACAAGACTAGAGTTTTAGTTTTAATGCTCAAAATCACAGGGAAAGATCACCAGGTCAGAGGCATCCACATGAATTTGGGGCATTTGAGATGTTTATAGTCTTGAAGGCAAAGGAACAGGTAGAAATCAATCCATCAATCAATCAAACAGACACACTGTCTGTTTCTGTCAGAGTGCCATGGAAATGTCTTAATATTGTTACTAGTATTACTAGTGACAAAATTTTTAATTATTGGCTTATTCTAGCAAAAATCTGTGATTTAAGTCATATTAAATTTACAGTTATGAAAACTGCAGATCACAAAATTGTAATAAATAACAATCAAAATGCATTCAGTGGAAAGGTTAAATACAAGAGAATACATAATTTAAAAGAGATTTGCTGAGCTGGAGTGCAGATCGGAAAACATTACCAGGATGAACACAGATATAAGGAGATGATGAATTTGAAAATGAGGTTAAGTAGAAGTGAGGACTGAAGTCTAACATAAAGATCTGCTGAAAGAAGAGTAACCAAGGTAAATGTTTGAAAATATAATGGCTGAGAAATTTCTAGTATTGATGACAAGCTGAATTTACTGACACAGGAAGTACAACATGTACCAGTAGAAAAAAATAACACATCAATGTGTAACTGAAAAATTGTGACACAAAATAAGAGTGATGGAGAAAAACAGTTTTTAAAGTGGTCAGAGAGAAATTTACAATAAATAAAACTTGTATGTGTGTGTATCAGGAGGCAGGAGAGAATGGAAGAATCTTCACTGTGCTGATGGAAAATAATTCTCAATTAAGAAATGCATAGCAGGGTCGCCTGGGTGGCTCAGTCGTTAAGCGTCTGCCTTCGGCTCAGGTCATGATCCCAGGGTCCTGGGATTGAGCCTGGCATTGGGTTCCCTGCTCAGCGGGGAGCCTGCTTCTCCCTCTCCCACTCCCCCTGCTTGTGTTCCCTCTCTAGCTGTGTTTCTCTCTGTCAAATAAATAAATAAAAACCTTAAAAAAAAAAGAAATGCATAGCAAATTAATATTTAAAATATAAGGGCAAATAAAGATAATTTGAGATAAAAAGTTAACAGAAAAGTTTATGCTCAAATTAATCCTAATAAAGAACTTCCAAAAATATATTTGAAGAAGTACAAACTTCCACAGAAAATTTGAAGTGAAAAAAAGAGGTGAAAAAGAAAATAATATGTATGTGGGCAAATAAAAACAACACACAAAAATAAAAGCAATGTATTTAATGCTAACTTTGGAAGCTAAAATAAATGTAAAATTACAATATAGAGCAATAGAATACACTAACATAATGTACGCCAGAGTACTAAATTTCATACTTTTTAAATATATGAAGTTAACATTTTCAAGTTAACTACTAAAGTACCAGTAATAGAGTATACAACTGCCAAGGTGGTAGGGGAGGAGAAAAAAAATGGAATAAGATGCAAGAGACCAGTACTATAAAGGGAAAGACAGAAATAATGAAGGAGAGAGGGAACAACAAAGAAAGGAAGAAAGGAAAGAAGGTTATATGGGAAAACAAAGAAAGTGAAATGTCTTAATATATTCAAAGAGTGCCAGAAAGTAAGAAAATATCTTAAGGCAAGCACCAAATTGTAACAAATAAAATGGATAGAAAAAAATCCAGGGCGCCTGGGTGGCTCAGTCGTTAAGCGTCTGCCTTCGGCTCAGGTCATGATCCCAGGGTCCTGGGATTGAGCCCTGCATCGGGATCCCTGCTCGCCGGGAAGCCTGCTTCTCCCTCTCCCACTCCCCCTGCTTGCGTTCCCTCTCTCGTGTTCTCTCTCTCTCAAATAAATAAAATAATAAAAATTAAAAAAAAATCCAAACATATTAACAATAATGATAAATATAAATGGATTAAAATACCCAACAATGACCAAAAAAGAGAAAATGGAAATTGGATTAAAAAGTATGTTATTATAGAAAAACTTAGGGGCACCTGGATGGCTCAGTTGGTTAAGCCTCCGACTCTTGATTTCGGCTCACGTCGTGATCTCAGGGTCATTAGATCAAGCCCGTGTTGGGCTCCATGCTAGGCGTGGGGCTTGCTTAAGTTTCTCTCTCTCCCTCTGCCCCCCCCCAAAAGAAAAAATAGAAAAACTTAAAAGTAAGTGGGCACAAAATATATTAAGGTAAAATCTGAAAATATTTTAGGAAAAATTTAACCAAGAAAACCTATGCTCAGAAAACTGATTTAGAACAAATAGTTTTATACAAAAAAAAGTATATATTACAGAAAAGAAAAATATTATGTGTTTTATAGAAGGACAAATAAAATAGAAAATCCAGAAAGAGGAGACCCCCACAATTATGAAATTTTCATACTTAAGAACTGTTGAATTGCATGCCTGTTGGAGAAAAAGTAGATATTCAAGAAATGTGCAAGGTAAATTTATTAGTCATATAAAAAAGGAAATCAGATCTCTACCTGACAGAAAAAACAAAGATCATGAATGAAAACAAACAGACAAAACAACAGTTTTTAGATGTTTAGTTCTATTTGTCAACTTGGTTAGGCTACGATATAAGTGAGGTGACCAAACACTAATCCAGATGGTGCTGTTCAGGTATTTTGCAGGTGTGGTTAATGTCTACATTTGGTTGACTTCGTTAAAGTAAGGACCCTTTATCTCCTGCTGACGTTGTTTGCTGGAGAACTCTAAGTGGAAGAATGCGAAAGGACAATAATCGTATGATCATTAGGATGTATCTATTTAAACCTATATCTCATAGACAAGACACAGAAAAGTGAAACTCACAAAGGACAAGGTCAAGAATATTTCTGAAATTAAGATTTTTTTTTTATTAACAGAAGCCACATTAAAATGATAAGAGAAAACATACTAAAAGAAGATATTGGCATCAAATTTAAGCAAATAAATGTTCAATATCTAGCATATGAACAACATACAAAGCTATAAAGAAAAAGAAAAGCAAGTCAGTAGGAAACTGAGCAAAAGCTATGAATAAAACAGGATCCAGAATGGCCAATAAACATGAAAAGATGCCCAACTTCGTTGGTAGTTGGAGAAATCACAGTGATATGCTTTTTAACCCAGTAATTGGCAAAAATTAGTCACATGTAACACAGTGTTATTTCTGAGGCTTAAAACAGTGGCAAACTTGCACACACTATCTGTGTGATTAGAAATTAGTCACTTTGTGAAACAACTGGGTGTTATTCTCTGTTGAACATGCACTTGTCCTGTGATCCAGCCATCGCACTTCTAGGTAAATACTTTAGAGCCCCTGTAGGCAGAATGGAACCATAGGAGAATGTTCATAGCCACACTGGTTGAACTAGGAAAGGAGTGAGAAGTGAGGACAATATCCATCAAGAGGAAAATGGAAATCGATGAATACAATCAAACCATGAAATACTATGCAGCATTAAAAATCTAGACACATGAACATAAATATATTTCCAAAAAAGTACTTGGGGAAAAAAATTAAAAAAAAACTTTTAGTATGAGTGTATCTATTTGATTCGAAGAACCTAGAAAACTTAATATTATTTCTTAATATAGACACATGTTACAGTAAGTCGATAATAAAAAGCAAGGTGATGAATAATTTCAAAGAGTGGTCATTGTTAGGGGTGCCTGGGTGGCTCAGTCAGTTAAGCATCGACCTTGGGCTCAAGTCATGATCCCAGGATCCTGGGATCGAACCCCACATTGGGCTCCCTGCTCAGCAGGGAGTCTGCTTCTCCCTCTGCCTCTCCCCTTGCTTGTGCTCTCTCTGTCTCTCTCTCTCAAGTGAATAAATAAAATCTTAAAAAAAAATAGTTCCTGTAAATTCCACATATTAACTTATTATTTGCATGGATATTATATAATATAGTACTTTCCACACATTGACTTATTATTTGTATAGATACATTGTCTAAAGCAGTAGCTAACAATCTGGATTTGACTCTAATATTTTAAAGAATATACAAGAACATATTAATTCATAATTAATTTTAGGCAACTAATTTCCTATGGTGCTTGTTGAAGAATAGTTGACAATGGATAAAAATGGACTTAATCAGCATTATTTAAGAAACAGCTTTCTGAATATGGTTAAATTTTTCTCAAAATGACTTTTTGTGGTCCTAAAAAAAAAAGGCAAGAAAAGGATAGGCAGGTAATTGATACTAAATGCCAAGTTGAGGGCATGCATCTGATTAGGAGGCTCTGATATGTTAGTTCATTTAATTCTCATAAACAGGATAAAGGTATAGACAAAGATGTAGGTAGGTAGAGATGGAGACAGAGCTAGAGATAAATATTATACCCACTGTCCATTGGAAGGTGCTGAGACCTTGTGGCATTAAGCAACGTGCCCATAATGAAGTGTTTTCTACTTAGCTGGGTATTTCAATATACTACTGTAATATAGCCCTTACCGAAGTGTGAGCATAAAGGTTACTATTTTTTAAATCGAGATATTGACATATAACATTATATTAGTTTCAGGTGTATAATATAATGATTTGTATATATTGGGAAATCACCACAATAAGTCTAGTTAACATCCACCACCACACATAGTTATAGTTACATATTTTTTTGTGATGAGAACTTTTAAGATCTGCTCTCTTAACACTTTCAATATGTAATGCAGTGTTGTCAACTATAGTTACCATGCTGTACATTACATCCCATTACTTATGTATTTTATTACTAGCAGTTTCTGCCTTTTGACCCCTTCACCCAACTCCTCACCAACTGGCAAGCACCAATCTGTTCTTTATCTATGAGTTTGATTTTATTTTGTTTTTTAGATTCCACATATTAGTGACACTATACAGTATTTATTTTTCTCTGTCTGACTTAATGAATCAACCATAATGCCTCAAAGTCAATCCATGTTGTTGCAAAAAGCAAGATTTCCTTCTCTTTTTTTGGCTAAATAATATTTTGTCATGTTTAATTGAATTGTTTCCAAGACAAGTGTAACACATGGACCATATGCAAATAACATGTTTTCTTGATGTTAAGACTCAAAAATCCACCACTGCCCTCTCCTCTCTTATTGATTTATTACCTATTACTTTAGGAGAAATTAAAAAAAAATTGAGAATCATGTGCACACAGATTGAACAGTGTTACCATATGCTGGGGGAGGGAGGGTTCTGTGACAAAAACATGTCAGAATAGTTCAACATCCCAAGGTTTATCTACTTTTCCACTTATCCTCATCTTCATAAAGATAAAAAGGCATTCCAGAAAACTGCTCAGCTGTCATCTACTACTATATTCAGAGTTACCTTAGGCACTAGTTAAGTGCCAAGCTGTTTATCCAAATCCCTCAGAAATCACTGTTTTCAGAAGGGATAGTGAGAGCATTTAGTGGGGAACATGATCAAGCCCACCTATAAGAAGCTAAAGAAGGGAGTGGTAGGGAGATTGAGATGTACTTGGAGGTCTAAACTTGCATGGGGAAAAAATATATATACATGGAGGATAAGTGGTTTGTGGTTAAATTCTCTAACACAACACTGTCCTACTCTTAATTTCCTTTTTTGGTGGTGTATAATAAATTTTTGATTTTAGGAATTATGCCTCTTGGTGGCTATTACTATAGAAATTTTTAGAGTAATTATATTTTGGAGAGCATAAATTTATCATTTGTTCATTTCCAGCTAATGATAAGCTTTTTTTAAAGGATTTATTGATTTATTTGAGGGAGAGAGAGGGAGGGAGGGAGGGAGCATGAACAGAGGGAAGCGGCAGAGGGAGAGACAGCTAATGATAAGACTAAGGGAAAGGGGGGGAAGTTAGCCTTACTGAGACCCTATTAGGTGTCCGGCATATGTTATCTGATCTCCCAGCACCTTCAGGGTGACCCACTTTCTCATTTCCCCAATTCACTGGTATTTTCTTTTTCTTTTTTTTTTTTTTTTTAAAGATTTTATTTATTTATTTGAGAGAGAGAGAATGAGAGACAGAGAGCATGAGAGGGAGGAGGGTCAGAGGGAGAAGCAGACTCCCCGCCGAGCAGGGAGCCCGATGCGGGACTCGATCCCGGGACTCCAGGATCATGACCTGAGCCGAAGGCAGTCGCTTAACCAACTGAGCCACCCAGGCGCCCCTTCACTGGTATTTTCAATTCAAAAGCAAGACGTGACCCTGCCAAATGATAACATGTATAGGAGATCCAATGCCCAAATTTAAGATTTAAAATTAAGGCAGTAAAGATGAAAACAAAGTTGAAAAAACACAAACACACACATGTCACTTCTAATCCTCTAAAATACATTTCAATATTTGTAATTGGTTAGTAATTGTGTTATCAATAACATAAATTCTTTGAAATAATTAGTAATATCATTCTTTTGTATATAGAATATATTATTTTAGTGAGGATCATCTTATGTTGTTGCTGGTTTTAAATATTCTAATTTTTTTTTCCTGATAAAGGTGGTAGTTTCTAGGCAGCTGAAAGCTGCATGAGTGTTGCATTAGAAATCAGTTAAGGCAATTTGCAATAATTTCACACTATAGATTTTATGAGAATAATGTGCTGCTTTCTATTTAAGTAAAGTCAAGTATAAAAAATCAGGTGTAAATGGAGTATATTCAAATGAAAGTTTAAATTAGACCATGTACCTTAGCCTTGGCCTACGGTTTTCTAAGGAGAAACAGAGTCATTGAGAGGGGAGAAAACCAAAGACTTGGCTCCAACCTCACATTTTCATAATATCATATGGAAAATCATTCGTTTTCAAATGTCCAAATCCCACATGGTCTATTCAGTTTTCTGGAAAATCTGCTTTGTAAGTCTTTTTATCTTAATTAGAGACATGTTCTCATCTTGATATGATAAGCACATAGGAGCATCTCCAATTCACAAATAGGTTGTATTCCAAAAGATTATTTTATTAAAGTGAATGTTTGGAGCTTGTAGTCATTCGCCCTAGAGACAAGTTATAAAATAATGCTTGATTCCTATATCTACATAAAAAAATGCATTTTGTCCATTGTGTGACTGAACCATTACAAAAAGGAGAATGTGAAACTTGTATTTAGGATAAATTTTTTCATAATATAAATAGTTCATTTCATTCCAACAATATTTTTTATTAAGTAACTTCATTTACATTCACACTAAACTGAAAATATAAACATAAAAAGGTATACACTGTGCCTTAAAGAATTCACATTCTAACTGGTTGGTTATTATTATTATTTGAGTATTGCAAAGTATTTATGTAGACAGTTTTCCCAGGGATCAACCATGTAGTCAGCACGCAGCAATAAAGTTTGAGTCTTTAGAGAGTCACACTAAGTCTGCAAGTGTTTAGAATAATTGACTTCCTCAATCTTATCTCAATAATATTGTGTTAGTCCACAGTCTTTTCTCAGCTCATTTCTGGCTCAGTTCCTTCTACCTGGTGATTATATGGATTTAAATTTATTTTATATTAATTGTTTACTGCAAGAAACCCTAAGAATCTGCCATGATTGAGAGGCACGGAATCTACATTACAAGTGTTCAGTCATATACATCTATAATCTTTACCTTCAGTCTCTTTCCTGGAGAGAAGTAAGGGCTGTTCACAAAGGGTTAAGGTTGCCCGTAACAGAGGAGGGGGGGAGCCTTGACTGGCAGGAACAGGAGGAGCCCATTCCCAGGCTGCTAGAATTCTAAGGCTGAAGTAAATCTGGGGCTGATGATAGGGAAGGAGGGGGGTGACAAGGAGAAACTTTAAATGATTATTAAGTTGGACTTGACCTCGCCTTACCTGAGAGTGATCAGAAGGCTACTTACTGCCTGAGTATGCCTGAGAAATGTTTAGAACTTCCAGAAAATCCAATCAGAGGCAAAAAGAAGACCATCCATACACAGTTTTAAGAGAACTAGTAGGGAAGGATCAAAGTATTCTCTGAAGATGGTTTAGTCCTACTCATTTAATCAATGCAGCTTTACTCAGAATTCTTCCCTCTGAAGTTCAAGAAAAGAAAAAGGAAGAGAAAAAGGAAGATCCTCTGGATCTCCTGGAATCAGCTAGGGGAGCTTTGCCTTTATTTTAAACACTGCTCTTGACTTGCTTTTTTTTGCTGACATCCCCGTGTTACTTCCGCAGCAAACATTGTTTCTGTCTCACTAGAAGATTCATTATCTCCTGCCTAAATCATTGTAAAAGGCATTGACATGCAGCTTCTGACTCTTTACAATTTGTCTTCCCCGGTAAGGTCAAAAGTCTCTTCACATGAGTTAGCATAATTGAGCGATCTCCAAAAAAGTAATTAGCCAAAATAAAAATAATGGAAAATAAATAAGTCATGGAGATGTAAGGTACAGCATAGAGATTGTAGTCGAACAATAGCGTTGTATGGTGACAGATGGGAGCTACACTTGTGATGAGCACAGCATAACATACAGAGACATTGTATCACTGCGATGTGCACCTGCAAACAATGTAACATTGTGCATCAACTATACTTCAATAAACAAACAAACAAACAAGCAAGCAAATAAAATGAAATATAAAGCCTAATAAAAAAAATGTCCTCGATCTTATTTTCTAAATGAATAAATCCACCTTCTTATTTGGGCATAAGGCCCTCATATGCTGGCCCTAAATGACTTTTCTTTGGTAATTATTTTGATAATTCCTCTATGTTCTCGCCATGCAGCACTTCTAGGATGCCCCCAAAATATTACATAATCTTATCTCTGTTGTGAGGAAATTCAGGGAATCTAAAAAGCATGGATTCTCAGTTACTCACACAATGATAGCTCAGTCACTTTCTAGATGAGTTATTCTTGGCATCTGACTTACTGTTTTCTGTCTCTCCAAAGTGGATAATAATAACATATTGTAAATTTTATTGTATGTATTAAGTCAGATAATATAATAAGATGTTTAAACACAGCATTTGCTGATGAAAAACAGCTGCAGTAATTCCCTTATGATCCTTTTGATTCTTCTGGGAAAATACTGGGTAAACCTTCTCCCCAACTTCTTGAGCTCCAGCTCCAGTATTACTTCTTCTTCTTTTTTTTTTCCTAAGATTTTATTTATTTATTTGACAAAGAGAGAAATAGTGAGAGCAGGAACACAAGCAGGGGGAGTGGGTGAGGGAGAAGCAGGCTTCCCACCGAGTGGGGAGCCCGATTTGGACCTCGATCCCTGGACCCTGGGATCATGACCTGAGCTGAAGGCAGACGCTTAACGACTGAGCCACCCAGGTGCCCCAAATATTACCTCTTCTTTAAATTCTTCTGTCACCTTTTTATTCTCAGTGACTTAACTCACACTTGTATTATATGTTGCCCTCGTTAGAAATAAATTTATTTTTATTTCTTACGTGAGCATGAACTCTTTGAAGCCATGAATAGTCTATTTGAATTTGTCTTCTCATCATCTCTGCTACAATACAGAGGCTTTGCTGATTGAATTACCAGGACTGATGTTAATTTGATTGACTCTCGAGTAGAATAACAGATATTTTTCTCACTGGGGCTTCAGATATTCTTGTCATTTTTGAGCCAGTTCTTGCATTGCTGGTCTCTCGTTCGGACTGGCCACTGCAGTGATTTGGGTTTGACTACATCTCCATTAACAGCTTCGATGTCTAATGTCCATCTGCCTGCATCGGCCTCTAGGCTTCTTGGAGGGGACCTCCTAGTGTCTAGTAGCATGAAGAGGGCAATTGATCAATCCTATGTATACAGGTTCAGTTGAAGAGAAATGCAGGAGTGAGTCCTCAAAACATAAAAGAATAAATAATTTCCTTGCTGCTTTTATTCTGTCCCCTTTCTCTCCCTTTTCTACCTCTACGTCCTCTCCTTCCCACTCTCCTTGTTCCCTATCTTCTTCTTAATTCATTTCCTTCGAATCTCTCCTGCAGTTCTCAGATGCATCCTTAATTTTTTCACCATGAAAATATATTTCCATGTTATTCTACGAATGTTCAATTACAGTGTTTATTACCAAATTGTTAAAGTTAACAAACCACCCCATGCTATGCGTCTGTTTTAGTCACCCAGGAAGACAAGGGGGTTGTGCAAGTAAATTGTCCCAGAGGTTTTGATCTGTTTGGTTCTGCTTCATTTTATTTGTTTTGTCTTGTTTGGTCTGGACTTCAAGTGTAGAGGATTGAATTAGCCATACTCTTCAGTTGATGTAAGGATGCAAGGCTGTTCCAGTCGGCACTTGGACTAAGGTGAGGATTCTACTGTGCCCATATCTCTGGCCAGGGCTTGGCAATATTCAGCTATTTCTGTCACTATAATAAAGGTTATTTAATATAAATAATATATATTATATATAAATAACAGTATATACAAAAAATATTATTTTATCTGTATCATTTTCTCTTTTTACTGATGGATTTGAGCATCTTTTTTTTTTGTTTTTTTACTTTTTTATTTAAAGTCCAGTTAGTTAACATCCATTGTAATATTAGTTTCAGGTGTACAATACAGTGATTCAATACTTCCATACATCACCCTGTGCTGAGCATCTCTTTCACCATTAGGGTATAGGGTTTTCTCTTCTATTCGCTGCACTTCATACCCTTCACCCATTTTCCCACTGAAGTTGCTGTTCTGCCTCTTCTTGGTAGACAGGATTCCTGATTAATTTCTTTTCAGTTTTAGACTTACTCATCTGTCATCTGCCTATTAACTTTAAAGATTATGTTCTTTTTTGAAGAGAAATCAATTTGTAATTTTATGTAATCAGAATAATAAAATTTTTCTTAAGTTTTGTGCCTTAGATGTTTTCCTTACAAGTTCTTCCCTATTTAAGCTCAAAAAGATATTATTCTACATTTTTATATTAACAATATATTTCTAAATATCACAGATCCTTTTAATCAACCCAGATTCCACTTTTTTAAAAAGATTTATTTATTTATTTGAGAGAGACAGAGAGGGAGAGAAAGAACACAAGCAGGGTGAGGGGCAGAGGGAGAAGCAGACTCCCTGCTGAGCAGGGAGCCCGATGCAGGACTCAATCCCAGGATCCTGGGATCATGACCTGAGCCGAAGGCAAAAGCTTAACCGACTGAGCCACCCAGGCGCCCCAGATTCCACTTTTTAAATTTGTATTCATATAACAGGAGCAGTTTCCCGAATACCATGTAAAACAACCCATTCATTTTACGTTACTAACTTTATTATATATTTGGTTCCCATACATATATTGGTCTTTTCCTGAGCTCTCTATTCTCCTCCATTTGTTTATTTATTTATTTTAGTGATGCTATAATGTATCAATATATAAACAGTGGAGAGAATGGGTAAGGATCAAAACTATTTTCCAACTTTCAAAGCAATATGGAGATACCTAGAAATTGAACAACAGATCAGATTTTTATTCCATAATGGACAGGAATCTCAAGAATTCATGATTAAGAATATGCACCTAATCATATTGAAACCCATACCTAATGACTTGAGGGTTAAGGTCACAGATTTAAAAAAAGGGAAACAGTGACTAATTGGAATGTGTTTATGAGGCATATTCATATTTGCAAATAAGGTGTTACATAAAAAAGGGACAGTCATGGAGTCCAATACTTATGTGTTACCAACAGAATAACCACTTAATTGGATAAATAGGCTATTCTGAATGTATACATAATAACCATTTAATTGGATAAGTATACTATTTTATCCATGCTTTATCACATGGATAAAAATCAGATATCTGACATGTCAATAATATTAGCTCTGAATTATAATATTTTTATTGTTATACTCATAAAAATATACTTGTATGCAATTTCTAACTATTCCATAAAGTGTATATTAGTTTTACAAACAGAAGTAGATATTATATTTTTAATGGTAGCCGGATACAAGTTTTTTTCTGGAATGTGAATCTCCAGGATGTCAGAGGCAAGCCTGCTGGGGCACTTGCATGCATGACCTACACAGGCTCTAAGGATTCTTCAAAAGGTCAGCAAAAATTGTGATTGCCTGAAGATTGCTTTGACCTTCTGGGGCAAGTTTGCAAATAAAAATGTCTAACTTTGTGTCCTTTCAATGAATATTTTCTCTGTCCCCTTTTTCCTCTCTTCTTATTATCACTTTTTTCTTCCTGTCCTTCCCTCTATCCACAAGTCTTTTCTGCATTTGGGATTCCCATCAGTGGTTTACTTTTGTGTCCCCTATTCTTGTTCTTTTGATATCTCTTCTTCATCACTCCTCTGGTTGGCTTTGTTAGACTCAAGAAGGAAAAGAGAGGCAATATTCTATTCATGGAAGCAATAGAAGTTTTGCAACCCAACATATATGGGAATAAGAGAGGAGTACAGTTTATAATAAAATCAATTGGTACTATTACTTGAAAATGTGGCTCTATGATGAACTAAAAATAGCAGTTCAGTATTATGGAATAGGATGTGTGTGTGTGTGTGTGTGTGTGTGTGTGTGAGAGAGAGAGAGAGAGAGAGAGTGATTTTGCAGGGTTGAGACCAATTTCTTAAGGAAGGGCTCTCAAGTACAAACTTCTTTGAGTTCTTGCATGCTAAAAATGTCTTTCCATAGTTTTCAAATTTGAGGGATGTACTAGCTAAACATAAAATCCTTGGTCTATGTGTTCTTTCCCAGAGTTGAGAAGTTCTGAACTGTCATCATGTTTTAATTTTTGCTGCGTAAATATATATATATTTACATATATATATATGCACACACATATATATATATATATACCATCCTGCTTTCATTTCTTCAATACGATGCAATCTTTTTGCTAGGAGGCCCAGCTTTGATCAGATTTACATGAACATTTTCTAATTTTCTAATTTTTAAGTTTCTAATTTGAGTAGTTCTTCCATATTTGCAAATGCTTATTTACCAGTATTTATTTTTTGTTGGAGTGTTTTGTGATCATTTTCCTCTGCTTCATGGTTCGTATTTTGGAATGTATCCTCATCAGCTGGCAAATTCAGTTTTAATTTCTACCTGTTTTTGTGGCAGCTTACATGTACATCTTTGTCATTTTTAAGATGTCTGTAAATGTCATTGATTTTTATGTGACCAGAACTCACAGGTATTTCTATGGCAGCAATTAGAACTCATTGGGGGAGTTACTGGATTTCATATCTCAAAAATGCCCATTCTTTTGGTTCAAGGAGTGCTTTGGGAAGGTTTGGTATTTCCACTGATAGCAGGACACTTTTGTTTCCATGCGATTCTTAAATTCTGTCACTTTTTCTCTTCTCCCCTTTTACTCCAGACCCCCAAGGGGCCCCACCCCATTCAAGCCACTACTTTTATTCCAGAATCAGTGTTTTCTCAAGATCATACCACTGGTCCTGCAAACTTCTAAGTCCTTTGTTTTAATTCATCAATAGTGAGTGTTCTGATCTTCCATGTCTCAGGTCTTTCTCAGTATATTCCTATTCAGGGTGGGCCCTATTCTTTCTCACGTGGTTTTATCCATCCCATTATGGTTAGGAACCAGCTGCACTTTCCTATTTCTCTGTATTCTCTGCCCGACTTTCTAATCCTGTGTGTAGTGTGGAGGTAGCTCTACTTGTTTATCTGAGTATTTCCACAGTTGAGTGTGCATAAAGTTTGGAGTATCATTTGTCATGAGTTTTGAATGGTTTTATGTGTTCTAAATTTTTAGCTATATAATTTTGGAGAATATGCAAAAAGATGTGAATTTGCTTAACTCCAAGTGTCCTGTGGGAATCCTAAGTTCTCCCAAAGTTCTTTATTTTGAATATTAGAAATTCAAACCATTTTCTTATCGAATGAACATTTTGTAATATGAATGATATCTAGAGTACAAGAATGGGTTTTCCTATTACAGATGCATTTAATGAGGATAGTGAAAACACTAGAAATTTTTCTGTTTGTGTTTTCACCGTGAAAGATTTGTGGAAAACGGATTTCCAAATGTAAATTCACATATTTAAATATCACATCCCTAAAATAAGTAAATACATACATGCATACAAAAATAAAGATCACAGTCCTGTCAATTGTAAGAAAATAAACAAAAATCTTTCTTTAATGCTTGTAACCTGAAAAACAATCAGTTGCCTCTAGCCACTGGTGCAATGTTATTTATCACGTGGTATACTAGTTCTTGAATGTCATTGTGAATAAGAAGTCAAACAACTGAGAAAGTTATGAAAAATGTATATTCTCTCTCAGATCTGCAGGAGTTATTATACCACAGGTCTCGGGGTGAACCCAAGGGCCTTCATTTCTCATAAGTACCAGGGGTCATTCTAGCTGAGAAACATCATCTTACGGTTTTTGTATTATTTTGTTCCTCACATTCTTGTAGCTTACCTTCACTGCACTACTCATGATTCAAAACTACAGAATATACCACATTTTAATTAGTTGTTATCCATTCCCCTAGAATGTACATTCCATAAAGGGTCTATTTGCTCCTCATTATGTCCCTACTACACAGCATGATGATTTGCATACTGTAGGCAGCCAATAAGTATTTATTGTTTATGTGAATGACTGAAAACAACAAAAGCAACCAATGTCAAGCTCTAGATAATCACTTTTCAGGTTATTAAAATTAAGGTTGATTGAAAATTTTAATGTAATATATAGTGTTCACTTATCTATTTTAATATATATTTCTTATGCTATCAATCCAAGGCAATTAAGTTATCAAACTGCCTGTAAGTACTGGAGAAAGGAACATTAGAATGTAGACGCGATTATTTTAAGGACTCTTTCAAAGTCCTCCAAACTTTTTCACTTTATGAGTAAAAGGATAGAAACTCACACAACTGGCCCATTCCCCTCCCTTTAAATTATAATATGATTGAAATTAATATTCAGAAACCTAGCCTCCTCCTACCACTGCTTATACTTTTCCTTTCCCATCATCAGTGATGTTCTTTTAGTCCTGTATCCAGTGGGTCTTAAATATCCATCATTCATCAGCAATAATCCTTTCTTCCAACAGATAAATACGGACTAGCGCTTATGTTCAAGATTTTTAAAAAATGATGGTAATAGTTCCATCCATAGTGAATTACTGTAATTTCACAAAAGAGATTTATATTTGCCACATCCATTTCTGATCTTTTCTTCCAACAGACAAATATGGATTAGCTTTTATGTGCAAGTTTCAAAAAATAATGCTAATGATTCTATCCATTGTAAATTGCTGTAACTTAATGAGAAACAATTATATTGGCTGCATCCATTTCTGATCATCTGCTATGTTTAGGGACTTTACAAACATCAGTCCATTTATCCTTCAATACAGCTCTGCAGTGAATATATAACCATCTACAATAGACTCATGAGATCATTGAAATTCAGACAGCATTAACTTGCAATAAGATTCTACAAACTGGCATTTGTATTTTCATTAATTACAGAACTTGTAAGTTGTCCTTCTCAAAGTTATATTAAGCAAATGAGAGCATATTTGGCACAAAGGCAAGTCTTAAGCTTCGGGTAAAATAGCCAGAAATCTTTATCCTCATTATTTACTGAGAAATTTGTGGTTGGAGCTCTCCTAGGTTGAAGTCTCAAATCTTATTTACAAGAGTTTCTGGGGCATGAACTATGCACCCAGGCTTCACTGATGCACCTAAGAGTAGAGGCATTAAGATGGCAGTTCTTATCATCCTTCCTCACCTTAAATTTAATTAGAGAGCATTTTATGTCCCTCTTGTTTTGACATTAGTTTCCACGCCCCCTTTCTCAATTCTAGGTTTTTCCAAAAATTGTTCATAAACCAAGATCTCCCACACAATGTAGCTCTGATGTGTTGTGTATAAAGGAAATGCCCAACCCATAATGCACTGCAATTGTTTAACCAATATTGACTTTTTAAAAAATTTTTTTTATTGTTATGTTAATCCCCATACATTACATCATTAGTTTTAGATGTAGTGTTCCATGATTCATTGTTTGTGCATAACACCTGGTGCTCCATGCAGAACGTGCCCTCCTCAATACCCATCACCAGGCTAACCCATCCTCCCACCCCCCTCCCCTCTAGAACCCTCAGTTTGTTTTTTAGAGTCCATCGTCTCTCATGGTTCGTCTCCCCCTCCGATTTCCCCCCTTCATTCTTCCCCTCCTGCTATCTTCTTCTTTTTTTTTTTCCTTAACATCTATTGCATTATTTGTTTCAGAGGTACAGATCTGAGATTCAACAGTCTTGCACAATTCACAGCGCTTACCAGACCAATATTGACTTTTAATAAAATGCTCTCCTCTCCAATCGTATAGCACTTCAGAAATCATGAGAAACTATGTTCTCCTGGTCCCAGAAAACTAGTTAGTGGATTATCTTCTTCCCCATCCAGGAACATGAGTTTTTGATGTACTTTCTTTCTTTGTGAGCTTTTCAAAACAAAGAATAAACTTATTTCAACCCTGCCTTACCCATATCACCCAAGCACCACTTAACCTGAACTTAATTAATTGGTCTTTCTCCCCCTCTTGGCCTACTAAATCTGTTCCCCTTTCTTCTCATCCTTGATTAATGAGCACAAATAATACCAATGCATCCTCGTAGTGGCAATAAAACTCATAGGTATTTTATAAATAGCTCATGATTCATTATAGCTCAGTGTTGTGCAAACTTTGTTTAGATCCTTCTGAGTCTCTGAGGCATGGGTCTAGACCAACTGAGCATTGAGATGAAGAAAGGGCATCACACCTCTGTTTTGTCTGTAGATTATATGTTTGATACATAAAACACAGCCACTGCCCAACACCTTCTGTGGAAGCAAGTATCTCTCAGACTTCCTGGATTGAATCCCAAACTCCCATAGATGGCAATGTTTTTCTATGTCCAATGCTTTCTATCCCAAAAGGACAAGATACCTTTATTGCTCCCCTTAAAGCTTAGGGTGAGAACCACTACACTTAATTCATGTTTCGTTGAACACAGACGCCAGAGACCCAGAGCTCATTTGCACTGCAGTTTCCTCTTTCACTTTGGTGTGGGTCTTTGTCCTCTCTGACCTGAGAAATGATCATCCCCCCTTCATGTAGCAACATAATTAAATTCTATTAACACAATGTCTACAGCTTCTGCACAGAAATATCCTACCCCAACTATCCATTTTACAGATATCAGAGTTAGGGAGGTGTCCTGAAAGTTGTGAATTCTCACAAAGTGAAGCAAATAGAAACAAATCCCATGTAATCAAATTCTGGAACTGGAAAATAGCAGAGAACCTCAGTGGTTGACGTATAAGGGGGAAAAAGTGTGTGAGTTCAAGATTGTGTATGTATGCAAATAATATGAAATTGTCTTTTTTTTTCTTTGACAGTTAACTCAATTTTGCTTCATGGCTTCAGCACTTTCAACTTCTATTTAGAATATAGACATCTGGAAGGAACATTGTTTTCACCCTCCACACATACGTGCGTGCGCGCGCACACACACACACACACACATCTGGATAATCTGTAGCTTTTGTCAACCTGCTAGAGAGCTGAGGACGGGACAATCAACTAAGGAAGGGTAGCATCTCCAAGGAAACATGAAAGTAATGACATGCTTACCTGGAGCAGACACGAGACAATATGTGGGATGGCAAAAAACTCTGCTAAAGTTTATAGTGAATTACTTAAAGCTATGTGTGGGCTAGAATGAGAGTGTAGACCATTGTAGGCACTGCAAACATAGGAGACTTCACACCTGCTCACAGCCTTTTTCCCCACAGACCTCACCACATACCTCAGGAGAAAGATTGGAGGCAGAGTGATATATATAAAGGAAAACCTCCTTTGTGGTATATGTGGGAGTGAAGCACCCATGGGAAATGCCAAAGAAGCCTCGCTAAGGTCCTTCACTCCTCTCCCTCCTATGGTACAAAAACAAAAGCTTGTTGGGAGAGGGTTGTGAAACTGTTTTGTTCTTCCCATTGAAAATCTCTTGTAGCTGGGGTAAGGGAGGTGGTTAGGAAGCAGGGAGTGAAGGAGGAAGAAAGAAAGAACTCTACACTTGCTGAAGGACAGGAAAATATCCACATAATGAGAGAGCCATGTGGCCAGAATCTCTGCGAAGTCCTCCTTGCTGAGAATAGAGGCACTGCATTGAGACTGTGGCTGAACCAAAACATTTCTTGGAATACAATATCTTCTCCTCATCTCTGCTTTTCTTTTTAAGGTTTTATTTGCATTCCAGTTAGTTAGCACACAGTGTAATATTAGTTTCATGTGTACAATATAGTGATTCAACACTTCCATATAACACTCAGTGCTCATCACAAATAAGTGAACTCTTTAATCCCCATCACCTGTTTCACCCATCCCCCTAACAACCTCTCCTCTGGTACCATCAGTGTGTTCTCTATGGTTAAGTGTTGGCTTCTTGGTTTGTCTCAATTTCTCTCTCTTTTTTTTCCCCTTTGCTCATTTGTTTTGTTTCTTAAATTACATATATGAGTGAAATCATATGGTATTTGTCTTTCTCTGACTGACTTATTTCACTCAGCAGAATACTCTCTAGTTCCATCCATGTCCTTGCAAATGCAAGATTCCATTCTTTTTTGTGGCTCAGTAATATTCCCTTATATATATATATCACCTCCCTTTTATACATTCATCAATCAATGGACATTTGGGCTCTTTCTATAATTTGCCTACTGTAGATGCATCCCTTTGAATTAGTATTTTTGTATCCTTTGGGTAAATACCTATTACTACAACAGCTAGTTCATAATGTAGCTCTATTTTTGACTTTTTGAGGGACCTCCATACTCTTTTCCACAGTGGTTGCACCAATTTGCATTCCCACTAACAGTGCAAGAGAGTTCCCCTTTCTCCACATTCTCGCCAATCCCTGTTGTTTCTTGTGTTGTTGATTTTAGGCATTCTGGCAGATGTAAGGTATAAATCATTGTAGTTATGATATATATTTCCCTGATGATCAGTGATGTTGAGGATTGTTTCCTGGGTCTTTGACAGTCTGTATATCTTTGGAAAAATCTATGTTCATGTCTTCTGTTCATCTTTAAATTGGACTATTTGGTGTTAGATGTTAATTTTTATAAGTTCTTTATATATTTTGGATACCAATCCTTTATTAGATATGTCATTTGCAAATATCTTCTCCCATTCCATAGGTTGCCTTTTAGTTTTGTTAGTTAGATTTCACTGTACAGAAGATGTTTATTTTTATATAGTCCTGATAGTTTATTTTTGCTTTTGTTTCCCTTGCCTCAAGAGACCTATTTAGAGAGAAGTTGCTACGGCCAATGTCAAAGAGGTTACTGCCTTTTAAATGAATGCAAGTCAGTTGTTTGGGAATAAAGGAATAATATCTATCTTTGATTACCTGGAAAGACATTTTTGAGAGAAATGACGTTTGCTGTCAGACTTGCAGGACAGGGAGAATTGTTGGAATCTGATGAGGTTTAAACACTTCATCTAGGCCAAGTATTCAGATGTGAATACAAAGGGAGTATTAACAGGGTATGAGTAGATCAATTTGGCTAATGCATATAGAGAAGCGGGTGATGTTGAATGTAATTTGAATGCACTTTAAGTAAGGTGACAAGTCAGCTTAAGGGATGCATACAATGAGGATAATATCTGGAGCATGTGGGTTTTTTTATTTCTTAAAAGATTTTATTTATTTGAGAGAGAGAGGGAGAGCAGGGGGAGGGGCAGAAAGAGAGGGAGAGAATCCCAAGCAGACTCCATGGGCTGAGTGCAGAGCCCCATGCTGGATTTGAACTCATGACCCTGATATCATGACCTGAGTCAAAATCAAGAGTCAGACACTCAGCCAACTGAGCCACCCAGGAGTCCCTGGAGCATGCGCTTTTTAAATAACAGGAATATTTTAGTATGAACTCTGGTAGTCAGAGCAGAAAGAGACTTGCAGTATCAGGATGTTTATGATACACTTACTATAAATTCTGTAAGGGTTGATCAAGATCGAACTAGTACAATGTCACAGACATGAAAAGGAGAACATATATGTAAGAGGGATATATAAAGCATTCACACCTCAACGTAGCATCATGTAAAATGAATTGTGCCCTTTCCGCAAAAGCAGTAATATCTTTGAGAAATATTCATTAACTTTTTAAATATATGTTTTTCCTTCAGAATCATAGTTAGGAAAATGTATGTAGTCTAAATCTAGAAATCTAAAAAGTAAAATCTTGACCTGTATTTCCAGGACAAGCTATAATCAACCAAATATTTTGATCATAGTGTTTATTATAAACAAGAACATTCTACTCTCTTCATTTCATAGGGACTAAATCAGGCTGCATGCTTTTTCAAAATTCCTACTATGATATTATTGTTGATATTATTAACATAAAAAACCAACAGAATTTGGAATTGAAAATAATAGTTCTAAATATGTCTAAGGCATGCCTGAATAATGTCATATACACAGGTGCAGCAAAGAAATTAAAGATCCATGCTAAAAAAAAAAAAAAAAAAAGAGGGGATAGACAGAATTAAGCAATCTTGAAGTACATAAAGTTAGCAGCTATTCAAGTCTCTAGGAAGAGAACCCACTCTGAAAAGCAAGGAGAATTGTTAAAATACAGTGAATCAGAATCTCCCAAAGGTACCCAGCCAATGGAGTCAGGAATAGGAATATAGAAAGACCCACAGTGTGAGGCCACTGGCTGAATGATAAGGGAGCTAAATCAGATAGGGAGTTAAATCAGATGCCAGATTGTTCTGTATCTCAGGTAAGACCAATGACTCCCTTCTCTTAAGTTGATCATTTACAATATTGGACAATATGATAATGAATACTTTATTTTTTGACATTTTAAAGTAAGATTAATGCAAGGAGAGGATGCTTTATTAATTCTGTAACAGCCTTATAAATTATCTCGCCCCCCAAACTGGTAACTCCTTCTGTGAATCACATTTTACTTACTGGATGCTGACATCATCCGGGGATTCTTAATCCACATTCCAACTTTTTTAAGTGCCTTTCAAGTAGTAGGGTTTGCTCATGCTTTAACACAAATAATGACAATTAAATTAATAATTTATGTGTATCTTTAAATTGTATTTCCATTAGATTATTGTTTGTTAAATCATTCTGTATTTTCAGTACACTCTCTCCAATTAATCAATTTTTTTCAACTTTTTTTAATGCCTCCCATATTCCAGGCACTAATAGAATTGGTGGATAAAATACTTATGCTTCCTGTTATCATTGGAATTGTAATGTGCTGGGAGAGGAAAATATAAATAAAAATAACTATTGAAATAATTCAGTGCAATACATGCTTAGAAGAAAAGAGTACAGCAAGAATAAGAATTTGGGAGTTAGGAAAAAATAATGTTATGTTTAGTCTTCTGTGAGAGAATATGACATCCCATATTTATTTGGAGTTGATGTAATGGTTCTATAGTTTACTCTTGGATTGGTTGTGATATTGTGCCCATTTGTGTTCTGCAACACTAGCTTGTGTTCCAAATTTCTGTTTCTTCTTAAATCAAGTGTGAAAATTTGTCCCATTCATCTAAATAGTAAAATTATCAGTAAAATCTGTTTAAAATAATCTCTTTTTTTAAATTTAAATTCAAGTTACTTAACAGATAGTGTAGTATTGGTTTCAGGAGTAGAATTTAGTGATTCATCACTTACATATAACACCCAGTGTTCATTCCAACAAGTGGCCTCCTTAATACCCATCACTCATTTAGCCCAACCCCCACCCACCTCCCCTCCAGCAACTCCTCCAGCAATCCCCTCCAGTTCTCTTAACTACAGAGTCTCTAATGCTTAAAATAATCTTTTATATATCATTTTCAATCTACTGGATCTGTAGTGATGCCACTTCTTTCCTTCCTCATATTGGTAATTTGGGCTGTTTCTAGTGTCTCTAGTGTCTGCAAGATTTGTTTAGCATGAGGTTTAATTATTTCAACAATTTTAAAGAATCAGCTTTTGGTTTCCTACCTTTTTTTGGTTTTACTTTTTTCTATTTTTATTCTATTATTTTCTGCTCTTATCTTTATTGTTAATTCAATCATACTTACAGCTTAATTTAATCATATTTTAATTTTTGCTGCACTGAAATTCACATGATTAGTTTTCTAAGTATTTAAGTAAAAACATGTCTTCTAAGAACTGCTTGAACTGCATCTCACAAATTTTGGTGCGTGCTTTTATTTAGGTTGAAATAATTTCTAATATACTTTGACCCACACGTTTTTTAGAAGTGTGTAACTTAGTTTCCAAATATTTGTAGAGTTTCATAACAAGTATTTATATTATGAATTTATAATTTATTTTTGTTTCATTCAAAAAACATATTCTGATTTCAATTCTTTTAAATATATTGAAGAATGTTTTATGTGAATATTGCATGAACACTTAAAAAGAATGTATATTCTGCTATTGTTGCAACAATTATCTTACTGATATCATTTAACTAAAGATTCCATGCAAGACTGAGAAAGGAATTGCCCCTCCCACTGGTAGGAGGTGTCTTTGAGCTTCAGTTTACCCCTTATAGAAGCATACCAGGTGCCATTTTCAGACAATCTAATTCATGCACAGCGCACTGCAGTCCCATGTCCTAAACCTAGGGGTTATAGAACCTAAATATTTTTTATTGAATTGATTTCTGCCCCATTCCTTTTTCTTTGGGGACTGTGCTTTCTAGTTTTAATTACATGGAGTCTATTAATCTTCCTCTCCAATTCAGAGTGTTTGTCCACTATCCCATCCAAATTTTGAGACATTATCTCTGTAGGGATTCACATTCAAGCATTTATTCACCTTCTTAAATAAGAAAACAAAGGAGAGGATTACACTTCTTGCCTTTGTTCCCTTCCCCTCTACCAATCTATAGGTATCAGAATCCTACCAAGGAAGAGAGGCAGAAAACCAAGACTGCTCTCATTGGATACCCACTCACCCACTGGCATTTTGTCTTGTTGAAAACATAGGTTTGTTCCATCCTTATAAACAATCCATCAACAAGGGGCAGTTTATTAAAACCTGACATGTGGGATGTACCCAGAACATAAAGATAAACCGAGCTAATGAAACGAAACAAATTATAGTTACAAATTGTCCAATATCTAAAAACCTCATGTTGAGCCACAAGTGACAGATGGAGAACATTTTCACCTTAATATCAATGAGCAGCTGAATTTACCAACACTATAACTTTAATATAATTTTAGTTGGATATAATTTTGGTTGGAATTCAAAATATTCTGTGCAATACAGAGTGATTAATTCCATGCTTGCCTAGACTTTCCTTGTCCTGACCTTGAGAACTGCATAATCTCTTACTCCACAGAAAGTTCTATCTTCAAGGCAACTATTCTAAGATGGCCCCAAGGTCATCAGTCACTAGTGGTGTATAATCCCTTTCCCTTGAGTGTGGACAGGAACAGTAAACATAATGGGATAGGAACTCCTTTCCTTAGACGATATTACATAAAACCATTGTAATAGAATGCAGGGATATTCTCCTGCTGACTTTTAGGAAGTAACTTACCATACTGTAACTGATCCACGTGGCTAGGATTTGAGGATAGCTTCTAGGTGATGAGAGTGATCCCCAGCGAAAAGCCAAGAAGAAAACAGAAATCTCAGTTTTACAACTGCAAGAAACTGAATAATGCCAACAACCTAAATAAGCTTGGAAGAGGACTGTGAGTCTCAGATGAGATTGCAGTTTTAGCTAATGCCTGGATTTTAACCTTGTGAGAAACTAGCAGAGGACCCAGTTCACCTATTTCTGAAACCTGACCCTTGGAAACTGTGAGGCAGTAGATGGATGCTGTATTGTTTTAAGCAGCTACATTGTGGTGATTTGCTATGCAGCAATAGAAAAGCAATAGAATTTTCCTGCAACCTCTGCTGTATTACCTACCCTAATTTTTAGAGAAATATCACCAAAACCTAGAATGATGAAATGCCCATCTTGAATTAGTAATTTAAAAAAAATTCATGTGAAAATACATTCTGGAGTTTGCATACATCTCAAATACTTAGACAATAAGAATTGGGTATAATCAATTTGATAATTTGATACAAAATATTACAATCTAGTTAACATTTATTTTCTAACTTAATGTTTTGTTTATTTTATCTCCTTAACAGTTACATAAACTAGTTTCAGCTATTTTACATATGATATGTAGTTTCTACTACTTTACAATTCAACTCATAATGTCCTAATTCAAGTATAGAATAACAAAATCAGCACTACCTATTCTTTTGAAATTTCTAAGCAAATTTAGATGACAGGCGTAGAAATTGCATAACTAATTCAGAGGGTACAGGATTGAAAAACTGTGTACTAGTTGGCCCATATGATATTTCCATCTCATTTAATTCAGATAGCATAGCCCTTAGAATCACCTTTTATTAGCAAAATGTTTGAGGACTGATATAAATTTGAATAAGCGGCAAAGCAATTTGTCATAGATCAAAGTGCCGTTCCTCTTTTCCTACAGAGGCATTTAAAACCTTCTTGAATGTTTATGTTTATCAGTTTCACTCCATGGGCATACGATCACATGATAAAGCATTGGGGAAACAAAATACAGCATTTAATAAGTACTTTAAAATGCTTGCAAGTTATAAATTGAATTATTTGTCTAAATAAGTTCCTCTGATTACAAAGGGAAATAAATATCCATCATAGTGAATGTGGAAAATACAGATAAACAAAATAAAGTGATAGCAGTACTTTTAGAACTCTGTTTTAAACCTTCTTAGTAATTTAGAATATATCTGCAACACATTTGAAAATAAGTAATTTATAGGTTAAAAAATAAAGGCATTGTTGTTTGCATTTGCATTTTTTTGATTATAGTAAAATTAAAGTTTTTAAATATAACATAAACATTATTTATTTTATCCTAGAATATTTATTGGCAAATGTTAAAATGTCTTACTTCTTTCTAGTATGCTATTTATTACAAAATATGTAAGAATATTTTCTAGTTGTTTTTCTTTTTGTTCTTGTTTTAACTATGTGTGCATTTCTGTATGATTTAACATTTAGAAGTTTAAAATGTTTGTGTAGTAAAAGCAACTGACCTAGTTCTCTCTGTTTTTTGTCTTTGGTTTCATACTTAGAAAAACTTTTTCCGTCACAAAAGTATACAAAAAGTTCTAGCAATCCTACCAAAGTAATCAGTACATGGAAATCCCTTGAAAAACTCTCATTGATCTCTTAACCAGTAAATTCCATCAGTAAATATTTGCAAGGCGTTTCATTGAGGGTGGAACTTGCTGTACTGTCCCTAAGAAATGGGCTACAAATTCATTTTTCCTTCACAACCACAAGGTTTTGTGTGTGTGTGTGTATGTTTGCTTTGTTTTGTTTGTTGTTGTTGTTGTTTAAATCTTTAAGTTTTTGGTAAATCTGGAATTGAACTTGTCTATTTTTATGAAGTGATAAACTAAGAGTTCTTCCCTCATCAATATTTTTTTTATTTTGTATTTTTTGCTTATTTAAAGAAAGACTGAATTCTAAATACTCTTTCTAGTTCAAATTCACTAAGTATTACGGAAGGCCTAATAGTCTGATTTTCTATTTATTTTTAATGTATTCTTTCATAATATTTTGCTTGCTTTGCTAGCAAGTATTTGAGGGGTTCTTAAAGCAGTGCCAGAGAACAACTCTAAATCAAAGAGTTAATAAGAAGACATGCACACCCAAATTTTCCCCCATATCCTACAGACAGATCAGAGGCCCAGAGAGTTTCTTAGAATCATGTTGGGATGAGAGTCAACAAAGGACACAAGTCTTCTGAATGACTCATGGTCTCCCTGATCATTGTTTCATTTTAAAAGTTTTTTTTATTTTAATATTCTTAGTATAAAAACAAAAACTCGGGGCACCTGGGTGGCTCAGTCAGTTAAGCCTCTGCCTTTCGCTCTGCTCGTGATACCAGGGTCCTGGGATCAATCAAAGGAGCCTTGCTTCAGGCTCCCGGCTAAGCAGGGAGTCTGCTTCTCCCTCTGCCCCTCCCCCTCCTTGAGGGCATGCGCATGCCCACGCTCCCTCTTAAATAAAAATCTTAAACAAACAAACAAACAAAAAAACAAAAACCTCAAGCATATTGGATAATATATAAAACCTTGTAAAAGAGAATAAAAAGAAGACTCCATTATAAGCCTACTGCCTGAAGACCACCATGCTTAACAGTGCCCTGTCTTTGGAGAAGGCAGGTGAGGCAAATTCTCATGCAATAATTTGGGAAAGCTCTCACAATACTAGGAATTATTGCTGTTGTAATCATCATCTTTATTGTTATTACTCTTAAAATTACTTCCCATTATCTGGAACTGTAAAACAAAAAAGAAAATATTTTCTTTAGTGTTTTAGAGGCTGTTTTGTTGTTTAAATTAAATCCTAATAAAGAATACCATGTCAGGCCTTCCTTAATTAATCCTGGCCCATTTTATTTATCTCTGGTTTATTTACCTCTGGTTCTTAAGATAGTTTTTCTAAGTTATAAAATGTGCTCTGGAAATATTTTTAGAAGAAATGGTCACTTTTGGGGCACCTGGGTGGCTCAGTTGGTTAAGCATTGACTTGATTTCAGCTCAGGTCCTGACCTCAGGGTTGTGGTATCAACCCCCAAGTGGGGCTCTGTGCTTAGTGGGGAGTCTGCTGGAGATTCTCTCGTCCTCTCCCCTTCCCCCTCCCCCCGCTTACACTCTCTCTCTCTCAAATAAATAAATCTTTTTTTAAAAAAAGAAATGGTTACTTTTTAGAAGTTTATGAAAGCTTGTTAATTTCACAGAATGGCCATTTGGCAAGAGATACATTTAAAATGAAGGACTGAATTGCTATTTAGCTTGTATCTAAAACCTGGATGCACGAAGCAATCAACTTCTGAAAATATATCACAAAATTAGCATGTTTCAATAGTAGTCAAACATCTATTGAACTAAAGCACAAAAATGCCTAATCTCTTGTAGTAATATGAGAATAAGCAGAAGCTCCAATTTATCTTAAACTTGTACCTGCATTATGGAGCACAAAGGCTATTTTCATAAACTACTTGAAATTTGTTTATGGATTATAGAAAATAGGAGTTTCCAGCTCTATAAGCAGTAAACTATTCTTTGTCTTAATTAGATGTTGCTTGCAGTGAAATCCCTTTAAAAATTAAATGCCATCTATTCACTAAGTCCCTATAATACCCAGTGTAACACTAATCCCTAATTTGAAAGAAAAAAAGACTAGAACATTTATACTGTAAGTATGAAAAGTCTTCTTTATCCAATTAAAATTTGGTATTTAGGGTAACATAAGAAAACTACTTCAGCCATGTAGATATAATTATGTGAGGTTATTTGTCACGGGTTCTATAATCTTCACAGAAATTAATAGTCTCAGATTCACAAAAACTTGCATTAAATGTGAGGTGCATCATAAATCTTTAAAAAAATTAAGTTTAAAATTAATCTCCTTCCTAATAAATCAAATCTGATTTTCTTATATTCACTGGTTCTCAACCATCCTCCTTGCTTCTGCAAGAACCAGTCTCTAGAAAATAAGAAAAAGTCAGTTATTCAATTGCTATTTATGAAAAATTACAAGACCAGGGCCTGAAGAGTGCTATGAATAAGCTACATTTTGTATCTCCTGGTCCTGAGATTAGACATGGGAATCCCATCAATCATATATCCACTCAGCCTACATTTCCTGTAACTTCTTTTTCTCTCTCATTGTCTGTAGGTACCCTAAATATTTGAGCAGCAGCTATTGCTTTACTGACCTGAATTCTTAATGCAAACAAAGTTGGTTATCTGCAGTAACATGAAACTTCATCACTCACGAAGGGAAGTGTTCCAAGTGGAAAGTCACTTATTAGTTGTGTGACCTTGGTCGGTTCTTAACTTCTTCACTCGACTCTTCATTTATGTGTTTAACAAATATGCATGTGTGTATGTATCTATCTATCTATTGAGAGAGACAAAGAGAGAAAGAGAAAAAAAGAGGGAGAGAGAGACAGGGACGGGGAGGGGGGCGGAACCCAGCTATGTGTTGAGTACATCCATGGGTTCCGGAGAGAGAAAAATAAAAAGAGAACACAGAAACACCCACCCTCGTTGAACATGGCAGCTGATGAGAACAGATGTCCATGAAGAAAATAATCATGGAAAGGGTAGATTATTTGAACGGCTGTGACAGGTTGGGCATTGGAACTTGAAGACTGTCAGGGAAAGTGTGCTGAGAAGGTGATGAAGACTTGAAGAGGCCAAATGGGCCCCAGATTTTGTTGAGCTTATATAATAGATAAGACCGAGCTTGGCTTTTTTTCTTCTGTTACTTGTCTTAGGAATGTCACTCTTTTAATAGAGATATATAACCAACCAACAGATATTTTCTATCTTTACATCTATATGTCCCGAATTGCTGTCCCTTGTGGTATTTACCAGCTGTCTGCCCAAAGCGAATGACTATATGACTAGATGAGACCCTGTGTAATGTTTCATACATTTAGCCCAAACAGTAACATTTGAGGTAACAACATGTGTGATTTGGGATTTACCAAAACTAGTTTCCTTTGAACACGTAATAGAAGACACTTCTAATTCTTTTCCCAGTGATTTATCACTGTTGATATTCTTGGCACCTTGAAAGTCCTATTGTAATAACATCGGCTTCCAATCATTCTAACTAGAGAAAGCTCAAAAAAATATTTGTTGGAGATCTATGGGGTACAGAAGTGCAGAGCATATTGTGCTCTGGACATAGCGAGTCCAGGAGCATCTTGTCTTCACCTTCATTGAGTTTTTGATGTCATTCTGTCATAGAAAAGTAACCACATTGCAAGACAGACTGCAATCAGTGTGATGCCATGGGTTCAATGTGCCACAAAGAGCAGAAGGATCCCAGCAATGCAGGACACAGGAAGACAGGAAGACAGGACACAGAGAAGGTACATACATGAAATCACTGAAGAATGATTAGAAATCAGAGAGAAAATGGTCCGCTGATAAAAAGAGTCCAGCCTAAAGAAAAAATGTAAACAAAGAAAATCGTGGCCTCTCTTCACAGTAATCTTTTCTGTTGTCAGATTGCTTTTTCTCCTTCAGGCTGAAGGCTCTGGTGTCATTAACGTGATACCCTACAGATGGTGTTATGCTAATGAGTCAGACATTGATTTATTTTCCTGGCCATCCAGTTCAAGAAGCATAAACCAGAGGAGTAGTCCCTCTGATTTTCCAGGGGGTTCTTTTCTTCTGAGCTGCAAGATATCACAGTCTATAAGGATTCTGTGTTCTGTAATTCAGAAAGAAGTTCCTCCACAGGGACTTTCAATATGCTTTTTATGTTGGTTTAAAAGGAAGTATCCTCTTGCCTACTTTCTTCCTGATCTTGCAAGTTCTGGAAGTGTCTTTTATGGCACTAGTGTTTCGCATCTTGCTACCATCTGACTTTCTACTTGCAGTCACCAGATCTAGGAGGAATCCCACCTGCTTGCTTTCTGCCTACAGGAGCTTGTATCAGGAAGCAGTCTCATCTTGGGGGCCTGCTGGTGCTGCTGCTGGCCCCACAGTCTCACCTCACCCCTGCTAATTAAAAGGGTTTTACTAGAGTTTCCTCTGGTTACTACACAGATTTTTCACGGAAGAAAAAACAAATTGCAAGTCATCCTCGTACATCTCATTAAATCCATTCCATTCTGCACCATATTTCAAGGAAGTTTTCTGTGTTTGAAAGACATCATTCTTAGTTTTTCAGCACTGCACACAACTTCTACCCTTATAGTTTCTGAAACTTTTCCAAGGGATTTGAGACATGTAGAGTTAGTATATCTCGAGTATATTGTTTTTTTAACATATACCATACCCTGTTTTTAAATAGGAAAGCCGACATGCATGAAAATGCCAATATGCTCAGAATTCCAATAGCACTAGTTTGTCATCAAGCATAAAGAAAGGAAACACATGTTATCCAAACCCCTAACAAATATTTCTTGAAAATTACGTCAGTACCAGGTATTGTTTATGTGCCAAGAATGCAATAAAGAACTGCATGAGTTCCTGTCATCTATCTCATATGGTCTAGAAGAGAAGAAGAAATAATAAACATATTCTATATTATGAAAAGGTGAGTGGTTGGAAAGAAGGCATATTCCAAATGATGCATAAGAGAGATTTTTAAATTCAGTCACTGGGATTGGGAAATTCATTGACAGAATCCTCACATTGATCCCTTAGACCATCTTTCTAGAAAAGGACAGATAGAAGCTTCTGATGCCTTTATCTCCCGATAGCCAGGATATCGGTTGACTTTAGCAAAGGGTAGATGTTAGTGCCAACCTTAGGAACACAAAAGTGATGGTTCCCATCATGTGTCCACCTGATTCATAGTTTGGACCTTAAATCCACATGTATCTGGAGGGTTACTGTAGATCACCATAAACCCAGCCAAACAGTAGCCCAGCCCAGTTGTTAATTCTGTGTCAGATCTGGTAACTGTGCCAAAACCTCAGGTGTGTGGTGCATGGTCACTGATTTCACTAAAACTTTCTTTTCTAGTGCTAATAGAAATTGAGAGGAAAATAGTTCATTTTTATATTCAACAGATGAATATACATTTACAGTTTTGGTTAAGTACTATGCTAACTTTCTTCTTTTGTATCATATTATTAAGGAGACACAGACTGTCTAAACAAAGTAGAGAATATCACACTGGTCAACCATATCAATGATATTATGCTTCCCAAAATGGGTGAGGAAAAAATACCTAGTAAATTGGAGTCTTGGTAGGATATATGTACTCCACAGGTGGAGAATAAACCTGAGGAAGACTCAAGGAATTGTTAACATCGGTATAATCTTAGAGGGCCAGGAACTCCTCTCCAAAGTAAATGACATATTTTTGCGTTTTTCCTCCCTGAGAAGGAACTGCCATGTTGGCAGGCTTCTTCAGACTATGGAAGCAGTACATACTCTATTTGGGAACATTGTCCAGTCCCTATATCAAGAAATTCAATATGTTGTTATACTTTAAGTACTCTCCAGGAGGTCCAGGCTAAAGTACAAGCTGACCTGCTCCTTAGGATGTATTACTTAGGACTTCCTACATTATTGGGATGCCTGTGGTGGGAGAAGATACTACGCAGATTTGTTGGTGATCCCGGTAGAAAAATCTCACAATGTATACTTCTCGGGGTGCCTGGGTGGCTCAGTCGGTTGAGTGTCTGCCTTTGGCTTAGGTAATGATCCCGGGGTCCTGGGACTGAGCCCCTCATTGGGCTCCCTGCTTGGCAGGGAGTCTGCTTCTCCCTTTCCCTCTGCCTCTCCCACTGCTTGTGCTCTCTCTCTCTCTCTCTGTCAAATAAATAAATAAAATCTTAAAAAGAAAGAAGGAAAGAAGAAGAAAGAAAAAAGAAAGAAAGAAAAAGAAAGAAAGAAAGAAAGAAAGAAAGAAAGAAAGAAAGAAAGAAAGAAAGAAAAAGAAAGAAAGAAAAGACAGAAAGATCCCACAATATATACTTCTTAACTAAAATTACATGCTAGAAAGGCTTAGTCCTGGGTGGCTATAGTTTGCACCAGGCATTCCTATTTGAACATCTATAAGGATCCTCTTTGTCCTAGGTTTATTAAAGAGATTATCTAATTTTTTTGTTTTTTGTTTGTTTTTTTTTAATTATTTTTTTTCTTGTAATCCTAGTTCTCTGCTTTATGAGGGCATTTTAGAAATATAAAATGTTTAGTACCAAATTCAATAATGTCACCAGCATGTCTTTCTTAGCAGCTTTATTTTAAATCTTAAGCATACTCTTGAATAGATTTGAATACTTTTTTTGGAAAACTGTTCTCCCAGCTTATTTTCCTGAATAAAGTCTTTTCTTTATTTGTTTCTTTCCATCTTTCTTTCTTTCTTTCTTTCTTTCTTTCTTTCTTTCTTTCTTTCTTTCATTCTTTCAGAGGATTAGACTATGCATATTTGTTGGTTGAAAGGAGCAGGAAGATGACATATAAAACAGGAGGGGGATATAAGTTTTGGGAGAAAAAAATCAGGACTATACTTATACAAAAACACAGTTGAAGAGATTCACCTTAGTTGTGGCATGAAGAGAAAATTCGTACATGTTCAGCTAAGGTAAAAATCTGTGACAGGAAACAGGTAATTCCGACTTTACGATATTTATCTTTTTCATGATTAAAGATCCCTTTAAGGATGAGGTTAGAGGAGGATCAGTAGAAAGTTTGAAACACTTAGAAAGTTTAGGATAGCCATTGCCTTGTCTGTAATAATATGAAAAATCAGTAACTTTTCTTTTGCTAGAACCATGACATGGAGATTAAAATTATTAACATTTGCCTGCTCCAAGAATCTTTCCTCTTTTGCCACATGCAATGGCAATCTCCTTCCACTATTTGATGAATTCCATCACAGTGAGCAGTTGGTAAAGAAATGTGCTCAGGAGAATTTGAGATTATGGCCTTCATCCTCTTAGAAATGGGTTTCCATGTAATATCAAGTCCACTGATTGGCTTATAAATTTGTGGAAAACTTGTTAAGAGTAGGAATATACAACAAAGGGCTTAACCATAGGGATTGCTCCACCAGATTAAACTTGCATTGTTGTTTCTCTCTCCTCTCTCCATTATATTTTATATGAGAAGTTCCTGGAAATACAAAAGAATGGAGTGGTGTGGAAAAGGTCAATTATTTTTCTCAAAGCTTCTCCTGGAAGGAGGGTTGAGTAAGTGTGAGATGTTACAGGCTTCCTCCACTAGAAACCTAAGAGAAGAGCAAGATTTTAAAATGTCCTGAAATGTTACCTGACAGTGGGGCAAAAGAGTTGGTCACTCATGGACACTGCTCCATGCTCTGGCCTCCCGGCATGTCAGTCATCTGGAGGACTGAGTTATAGATACTGAAAGTCTGATCTCCGAGATAAAACATCCAAGCTCCAGCCAGTCAGGGCATAAAAGAATTTATATTGCTGCTGTGCTCAACATTGGGTACTAATTCTATGAACAAGCACAGCCTGACTTCAAGGAGCTTGTTAGAGTGAAGGACACAGAAAAGTAACCAGCAGTCCAACCAGAGGACAAGAGGGAGTATCTGATGGGGAAGTCAGGATGTATGTGATCTAGCTGCTTAGAGAATGTTTCCTGAAGTAAATGCCATCTCAACTAAGGAATGTGGAATTTGTAGACATTATACAGATGGGTGAGATTGAAGAGGTGAAGCATTTTCTAGAGTGGGAAATAAATGTACCACTGTGTCCTATAGCTAGTTAATTCCAGTAGCATGAGAGCACTAGGCAGAGTTGATGAATGAAGGGTTGATGAAAATTAACCAGTGCCTTGTCAGCCAATGTTTGGCCATTATCCAGGGGAAAAAAAATAGTCATTAACACATTTTAACAGAATTATGCTGTGGAGGAGACATTAGCTGCTGCTAGCTTCTCCATATCTAATTTCTTCAGGTAAGTAAACACAGCATTCATTAGCAGAAATAAACAACCACCTTTCTCCAAAGCCTTACAACCAATTCCATGTACTAGAATTTCTTTTTTTTTTTTAAAGCTCCTACTCATTTATTTGAGAGACAGAATGAGATAGAGAGAGCATGAGAGGGGGGAGGGTCAGAGGGAGAAGCAGACTCCCCGCCAAGCAGGGAGCCCAATGCGGGACTCGATCCCAGGGCTCCAGGATCATGACCTGAGCCAAAGGCAGTCGCCCAACCAACTGAGCCACCCAGGCGCCCCATGTACTAGAATTTCTTAAAAGATCTATTTCAACTCCCAGGAGAGCTTTTCCTGATCTCATGAAATAGGTATCACACCTTCTTGTAAATTCTGTAAAATGTTTTACCTTGTGTTATAATTTATATTTTTACCTACTGAGAATTTATCTTTGAACTATTCCTTATGTTTGTTTGTTTTTTTTATTAGCTTCCAAAGTAACATTGAACTAATGGATAAATAGAGAAACTATGGAAAGAAAGGGGCGGGTGGGGAAGTCAGAAAGGATGGAAGGGGGAGAACAATACATTTCTCAGACAATATACATTCTATAAGATAGAATTTCACCTCGTTACTGAAATTGATTAGTTATCATTTTAGACACAATTCATTTTATTAAACTTGTCTATGTGCTCTATGTTGCTTCATGGTTGCACCAAATCTTCCAAGTTCTACTCTTTATGTCAGACTTTTAAGAACATGAATCTCTATCTTGAGCGCAAAGGAATCATTATTTTGCTTTCATTATTCATTAGAGTTCATTCTCTATTCTCATTCTTTTGAATTATTTATTAGAATAATAACTTCCTTATTATTCTGCTTACAAATTTTGGCATGTTTCTTGTCATTTCTTTTTCTTCAGAAATCTCATTTACATATCTCTATTATAAATCATATATTATGTATAGCTAAACAAATTTTAGTTAGATTTTCTGTAATTATGATATCCTAGGGTGACCCAAGCTAGTTAAACTCTTATAAATTTTAAAAGTTTAGTTACTTTAATATATTGAAATGTAAGCATTTTATCATTTAAATTTAATAATATATGTATGACAGACTTTAAGTATAGAATCTTTGTAAAATAATTTGTATCTTATCCCAACTGTTAAGGTCATCCATTTGGTGCGACAAAGCCTACAATTACAATTCTGCCTGTTTGCAATTTTCTGTGGAATCTTGCAAAATATTGTTGTCTTAATTTCAGTAAATTATCTTTTAAAAACATTTTGTAAATATTTTATACCTAATAAACATGCCAAAGAGTTTAGAAATCCCTGTATCTTTATGAAATGAAATTTTGAAAAGTTGACTTAGATCTGCTATGGCCTTGTCACTGCTTTATTACTTAATATAATCTAGGAAGAACCATGTTATCATAAATCCTCAAATTGCGTGTTTCGTTCATTAAAATATATTTCTTGTTCACTTCATGGTCTGATTAATATAAGCAGGAGTGGATGGATTTCTGCTTCCAGCAATAGCTCAGGAACACATATATTTTCTAACTCACGCCTATCCCTATTCAGTCAGGAAATGGGGACAATAAAAAGACAATCACACATGGGGTTTTTACGGCTAGAGGGGGCACACATCACTTCTGTTTATGTTTTATCAGATACAACTTCAGCACGTGGCCTCAAACAAATAAAGGAGACTATGAGATGCCTCCTAGGTGAGACCCAAAAGGGGGAACACAGTCATTAGGGAAGAGAGCCCTCTCTGCCACAACGTTGGACATTTGTTTCTTTATCAAAATGGCAAGTGTTGCCATTTCTGAAAATATATAATACACATTTTTAACATTATAATAAAGTTTTTAGTTAGAATAGTTTTCAAATACAGAATAGTAGCAAAGATAGTAGAGTCAGTTCCCATATATCACACACCTGGTCTTCCCTATGCTTAACATCTGGCATTAATATGGCACATTTTTTACAATTAATAAACCAATATAAAAAATACTTATTAACTGAAGTCCATACTTTATTCAGATTTCTTTCATTTTTACATAATGTACTTTTTCTCTTCCAGGATCCCACCTAGGCATCAGGTTACATTTAATCACCATGTCTTCTTTGGCATCACCTAATGGGGAATGTTTCTCAGACTGTTCCTTGCTTTGGATGACCTTTGTGAAGTAGACTCATGTATTTGTAAAGTCCACCAATTTGGATTTTTCTGCTTTTCTCATGATTAGACAAAGTTACGGGTTTTGGGAAATAAGAGCACAGACGTAAGTTGTCGTTGAGGAGACATATTGTCGATATAATTTATCACTACTGATTTTAATCTTAATCCCCTTGCTGAGGTAGTATTTGCTATGTTTCTCCATTGTAAAACTGACTCATTTTCACCCTTTCATTACAGCATTCTTCAGAGGGAAAATTACTATGAGAAGTTCACACTTAAGGAATGGACAGATCTCTTGACCTCGTGGAGGGGGGAATATCTACATAAATTATTTAGAATTCTTCTGCATGGGATACTTGCCTATTCTCCCACATTTATTTAGTTATTCAATAATTTATTTCTATCTGGAGTCATGGATGTTTATTTAAGTTATTAACAATGTTATTTTGCTTTTCAAATTGTTTGAGCTTTGGTTATCGGGAGCCCTTTTAGTTTTCTCCTCTGTCCTTTGGCATATCTGCATCATTGTTTTGTTTTATTTTGTTTCATTTTTGAGCACTTCCTTTCTTTTTGGCACTACGCAGATAATCCAGTGCCATTTTGTATAATGTTGACTCAGTCCTGGAACTAGCCATTTCTCTAAGGAAACCGGATCTACTTAGTGGAGAAGGATTTTACAAATAAAAACTTGAGTGGTTGGTGTTCTCTTACCGGAGTCATATTAAACTCCTGGGTTATTTTTTTTTTTTTTTAAAGATTTTATTTATTTATTTGACAGAGAGAGACACAGCGAGAGAGGGAACACAAGCAGGGGGAGTGGGAGAGGGAGAAGCAGGCTTCCCGCGGAGCAGGACCTGAGCTGCAGACGCTTAACAACTGAGCCACCCAGGCGCCCCTAAATTCCTGGGTTATTTTAACTTACAGAGCAAGGAACTATATGTGTGTGTACTACCCCACATATCTACACATCTCTATAATCATTTATATATGCATATCCATCTGTATCTGTATTAAGTTAAACGTGAGTTCATAGTAGTGTCCCCAGCTCTGATGTCTTACTGCATGATCATTCTGTTCCCCTATGCTTGTCTGCAACCTGCCTCCCCGTTAGTGAGAAACCAGGGGCCCCTACCACCCACCACCGATTTTCTTAATCGTTCAGTTCCATCGTGCATGTATCCTGGTTTCAGAATAGATAACCTATAACCCTATGGAAAATAGTATTACCTACTAATGTGTACTTCTTTTGTTCAACTCCTTTTGTTTTTAAATTTGTTTTCAGTTCTCTAGTCACTCATCTTCAAAGTCATGTACATCCAAACCTTTGGCCTTCACCCACTTCAGTGAAGTTATTTCATCCATTTTACTTTAGTTAGATTATTATGTTACAGCGAATACTTAATTCTCAGATTCCCCTGTTCCTTAACTGGTTTCCAGAGCTCTCACAAAAGGATTTTGGTTCATATATTATTGCTTATTCAATGTTTCTATGGAAGAACAAGGACCTGGAATCTCCCAGGTCACAGTCTTACTGACGTTAAGTGCACAAAATGTCTCTTTTTTACAGTCCACTTTTTAGTGGGTATGAACAGAACCATGACATCTATGATATTCTGAAAAATCCAAGTAGCTGTTGATTATTTACAGAGGGGATTCTGTTTTCAGGAATGTACATATTTAGCTAAATTTACAAAACTTCATTATGTATATTCACTTACTTAGCTGACTTCTTAAAATTCATATTTAGCTAAATTTGCAAATTCTCAGCATGTATATTCACTTGATTTCTGAATTCATAGTTTGAGATTAAAATATTGGTGATAGGAACATATAGATTAATACGTATATCTCTCTAAGATCCACGAGCTAAAAACTATTATTATCTTCATTGACAGGTAGGAAACTGAGGGACAGGTCAGGTAAGTGACTTGCTAGCACTCCAAGAGCTGGTCATTGGCAAAGACAACATTCAAACTCAAACACTCTGGTTCCTAACCCCATGTTCTTAAACACTCTACCACCTGACATCTCAGGAGTCACCTGCAATGACCTGAAGGTCACACAGTATCAGAGGCTTATGCAAACCACAGAACTCTGAAATTCACTGATGATGGAGAACAAGACCTACTTCTCACCAAGACTAATAATTGCCTCTGCTGCATGGGAAAATGGTATTATGCATGTTGAATCTGTATCCCACAGAGACGCTCCAGGTCCTAAGTTCAAGGTATTAGAAATACAGAATTACTTGTAGAGAGAGAAAAAGCTCTAACTTAGTACTGGTGATGCTTTACCCAGGAAATGTAAAGCGGCTAAATTGTGACCAACGGCCACAATTTTGCCAGTACAAATATAATCTCTCTGTCTTATTTACAACTATTTTTAAGACAGGTTTAAGGATGGAAATGGTTACCTTCTTTTGTATCTCCTATTACTCTTAGGTATTAATGCAAAGAGTATGTGATAAACACTAATTGAATAAAAAATGAATACTGGTTGTCTGTTTATTCTCCTAATGTTAGCAAACTGATGCTCTTTCATTTTATATTCACATAAACGCAAGAGTTTCTTTCAGCTATCTTATGACTTATATTGTAAGGATCTAAACATTAAAAAAAAAAATGTTGCCACCTTCCAAATGCTTTCATGCAATACAAAGCTGCTTGCATCGATTAAAGTTGTTAATGACTTGATCAACACTCTGCTATCTTAAACAATCTCTTTGTGAGAGAACATTCCTGGAGTTACAACCTATTTTATAGGCTTTCTCAACTGCCATTAATAACTTTGAAATGTTTTTAAAACATATTTAGATAAATATTTTCTGGCTTGTGGAAAGGTACACTAAATAGCTGAGATGTATATGCATTTAAAATGTAATACTTAGGGCGCCTGGGTGGCTCAGTTGGTTAAGCGACTGCCTTCAGCTCAGGTCATGATCCTGGAGTCCCGGAATCGAGTCCCACATCGGGCTCCCTGCTCAGCAGGGAGTCTGCTTCTCCCTCTGACCCTCCTCCCTCTCATGTGCTCTCTGTCTCTCATTCTCTCTCTCGCAAATAAATAAAATCTTAAAAAAAAAAAAAAATGTAATACTTATAGTTTCAAGTTGAAAACAAATATAAATTGCTGAAAATGAACCAAATAGAGATTGCAGCACGATAGCAAAATATTTCTCCCAAATTCATTAGCATATTACTAAACTTTATTATTTAGGATTAGTATTTATAGGAAACATTCATTCCAATTGATAAAATGTTGTTGAACTTAGAACGCTAACTTGTATGGGGTTCAGGGTAGCAGGTAATTCAAAACATTTGTATTTATTAAATATTCTTATTTATCAACATGGCTTTCCTAAATTATCTTTGCCTTTGGATTTCATTTAACCATACTATATGTAGTAAGCAGAGACAAGGAACAAAATACCTGCATGTGAAATCATTTATTTTAAATAGAATAATATGAGATAGCTATAATTCTGTCTTACCTTTGTCCCATCTAAGAAAAGCTAGAACAGTGATAGCAAAAATTACCTAAAAATGTTGAGATCATCGATATAAATCTGTATATACAGTAAATAACATTATTATTTTAGTTGTTTTGGTTTATATAGAGTATTAAAAGCAAACAAAATTCCCACTACATTAAAAATATTCTGTATGATGCTGACAGAGAATAATTACATATGGAGGGTTTCAATTTGCACAGTGCTGAGCAGATAGTAGGGGTTTCAAAGCTGTAGATCCTTATCCTTTTATAAACTAAAATGGCATTTAACACACCTTTGACAGAATTAAGCCCAACGCTGAATGAGAAATTATAATAAACTATTTCCTCTGCCTAGTTCCAACTCAAACATTACAATCTTTCTTTCTTTTTCTTTTTCTTTCTTTCTTTCTTTCTTTCTTTCTTTCTTTCTTTCTTTCTTTCTTTCTTTCTTTCTTTCTTTCTTTTTTTCTTTCCCTTTGGCTAATGGTTGTTATTTCCTTAACTGGAACTTACTACCTGCTAGTAAAGGCTAAACCCAGAACAACTACCTGTGTCTCAATGAAGACAAGTAGAAACTTGTTATGTTTCAAAGGAAAAATTATTTGTTTTGTTAGAGAAAATGTGAGAGGGCCTGTATGTATGGGTAATATTGAGTGTGATTGAGAAAAGATCATATTATGAAAGTATGTAAAGAAGGTGAAGAAATTTAAATAAGATAGATAATATGAATGAAATAAAGTGACAAAACGTGATAAGTTAGTTGAGTGGTAGTGGACAAGATAGGTAGTTTCAGCTCATGATTAAACTTTTGTTCAGCTGTATTTGATATAAAATGCATATTGAAATTAGTTCCAATGTTTAAAAATTGAACTAACTAATCAAATAAGATGGGTATAAATAGCATTGTAATGAATACTTTTTTATGCTCTGCTATAGTGCCTTAAACACAGAAGAATGTAAAAAAAAAAAAGTAACAAGTCAAAAAGAAAAGAAAAATTCTATGCTGGCTCAGATAAATGGACTGCTGTGTGGTCCAAGGGTGGCCATATGACAAGATGTTGGACTGCTGGCAATACTGACTCCATCTTGGGACCTCCATTTTGTTCTCCCCTCTGGCGCACAGGTGGTCACTTTAGATAACTAGCTGAGATCCCTTCTGGCGCACGGGTGGTCACTTTAGATAACTACCCTGTGACCTCACCACCATGACCCTCTCTCTATAAAAAGCTATGGTTTGTGGTCTGGGCTTAGCAGAAACTGGGCAGAGAATAGCTGCATGGAATAGCTGTGGATGCCCTGGATCATCTCCCTGCCCGCCTAATTACCCCTGTAAGTAAGTTACCTGAATAAAATTGTGTAGACAGTCTGGAGTGACTGGCTTTGTTTCTCAGTATTAAAGTATCTTCTCAGTCTTGAGGATACATTACTGTCTTCCACCTTCTAAGTCAAAGACAACATGAGATCACTAAAATAAGACATCTTCAATGATACAAAATCCCCATCATATTTATGACTTTATCAGAAAAAAATAATTTAATTTACATTATAAATCTTTAGTTGTCCAGAGCCTAACAAAATGAAGTACACCCATTAATTATATAAGTATTTCTTTCTTTTAAAAAGAAAAAAATTGAAAAATATAACCATGAAAATTCTATCCAAACCCAACCAGGCAGTGCTTCTGGCTAATGGGGAAAAAAAAAAAGTATCAAAAATCTATGAGTTAATATGGAAAGCCATCCACAGTTGCTACCACCATCCCTCCTGAGTTAACTCCAAATAGCCATGATGTGTGCAAACTTATACTCACCCATGTTTATTTATCTCATGTCTCCTGGGAATACTTTGTATATTTCTATCCTTTGTTTTTGCTTAGCCTCTTGTCTGGTTATGTGATCTCCTTCTACTTTTCGATTCTAATGTTGTGCACCATTTGAGGTCCAGCTGATACATGAGCCATGCATGGGTTCTCCTCTGATCCTAGAAAGGATTAATTTCACCAAGGCAAGAATGCATTTTATTTTCTCCAAATTCCAGTTTGGGGCAGGGATTAAAAACTCATGACATGACCATGCAGTCAAGTCAATAAAAAGATTCTTTTTGATTGATGAAGGTTTGCTTTTCCATAACTTTTTTCCCTTCCTGTCTCCTGCAATTAAAACAAAACAAAACAAAAACTTAATCCCTTTTTTACCAAGAATCTCTCAACAATTTGGAATGTTATTACAAATGTCTTAAGTTATGATTTTCCAGACTAAACACATACATTTGTCCTTGTGACATGATTTATAGATTCTTCAATATGCGGTGAACATCGTCTTAATGCATTATAATTATGCTCATATAGTGTAATAAAAAATATGGACCTTTTTGATGATGTGATTAAATGGAGAAATATATTGAGTTCATGAATGGGAAGGGTGATACTATAAAAATGTCAAATTCAGCCATATTCATGTAAAATTTCAATAAAATTATCTCAAGATATGATTCTAAAATTGAGATGGAAGAATAAATGCCCAAGGAAAAAAAAAACATAAGATTTTTAAAGGAAGAGCAAATGTATGGAACCAAATATTATCAGAGACTCATAATTCAAATAATTTCTCAAAGCTCAGAAATAGAGTTAATTGTATATGTATGATTATTATGTATAGCATTATATAAATACTTATCTATATTGATATGACAAAAAAGGTATTCCAAATTAGTGGACTTTGTTATGGCAAGTAACTCTTTGTCACGTGCTGGATTATTGTTTTCATTATAAAAATGCATCCCATATCATATATGTTTAGTAATCTCTCTTGAGTCCTCAACTCCTCTATTACTCCTATTTCTTTCCTTCCACCTAGAGCATGTCATCTTTAAAAGCTTCCTGTATCCATCCCTGCCTCCAGTTCCTCAGCGCCCATTTTCTTTTCAACTTTTTTTTCTCTCACAGTTTTTGTTTTGTTTTGTTTTTATTTAAATTCCAGTCAGTGAACATACAGTGTTATATTAGTCTCAGGTGTACAATATGGTGATTCAACACTTCCCTAAATCACCTGGTGCTCATCACGACCGGTGCCCTTCGTCCCCAACACCTGTTTCCCCTATCCCCCACCCACCTCCCCTCTGGTGACCATCGCTGTGTTCTCTAGAGTAAAGAGTCTGTTTCTTCGTTTATCTCTCTTTCTCCCTTTGTGTTCTTGTTTTCTTTCTTAAATTCCACACACAGGTAAAATTATATAGTATTTATTAACTCTTTTTAATCAGTGTTTATCTCATTTTCTGCTCTGGAATTTCTGGATATAGGTTATTATTGCCCTATCTATTGGTCAGACTGTCCTAATTTTAACCAGTTTTTCAGCACCATTTGGAATGGCTAATGATTCTCCCCTGGATCACTCCATTCTCTACTTTTCCATGACCCACAGTCACCTAGTTTCCCCCAAATATCTCAGCTGTCTTTACCTCCTTCCTCAGAAATTTAAATTTGGCATTCCCTAAAGCTTTATTCTTAGGTCTTTTATTTTCTTTATGTCCATTCTCTTTCTAGGTGATCTCCTTTAGTCTCACGGTTTTAAATATCACATCTACACCTCAGACTTCCTACTCGAATCTTATATTTAGTTGTCTTTTAGGCATCTCTAACTTAATATTACTCTTCATTCTATTGTACAAATATATTCCTAGTGCTTCTCATCTCCATAACTGGATCCACCATCTACTTATTAAGTCAGGGCTCAAGCTCGGTAGTGACTCAGGATTCCTACTTTTCTTCTCATCTTGCATCTAAATCTAGGCCAGATAAAACAGTTCTTAAAATCAGTTCTTCTTACAAGTTCTACAGCAAAAACCTCGTCTCAATCACCAATTCTCTTCTGGAGTACTCTAAGAAGAAAAATAAAAACAGCTCTGAAAGGAGGGTTAACATCACATAGTCCATAAGTCACCTATGCTAGAGCTGGATGCCTGGACTCAATTACAGACTTTGCTGACCACTCACTGTGCTTAGCCAGGTGACTATGAGTCACATTCCACTTTGTGCCTGTGCCTCTGGCCTATGTTTCTCCAACCACAATATGGGGATTGTAACTATACCTACCTCACTGGGTAATTTGGGGTATTAAATGGGTTAGTATATATAAAGTATATAGAAGGGTATATATAGAGAGAGTACATGATTTTGTGCTAGATAGGTAAAGGAAAATTCTCTAAAAGTAAACACTTCAAAAATAATATTCCTATATTATTAAAGACCTATTAATTCCATTAATAGACAAATGAATATAAATAAAATTATAGGATATCAATAACTATTAAAAAGATATAATGTTTTAGGGGTGCTTGGGGGGCTCAGTTGGTTAAGTGTCCAACTCCTGATTTCAGCTCAGGTCACATGAGATCAAACCCCTGTGTCGGACTCCACACTCAGCTCGGAGTCTGCTTGAGATTTTCTCTCTCCGTCTCCATCTGCCCCACCCCCACTCTCTTTCTTTCTTTCCCTCAAATAAATAAATAAATAAAATGTTTTTTAAAATATGATATCTTAAAAGATGTAGCATTAGAACAAAACAGAAAAGGGACTCAGACACTGGAATATACAGAGATGACTGATTTATAAAACTGATGCCAAAAAATCCATCTGGACTTAACCTTAAGGAAACTGAGTCAGACGGGACAAAAGCCTTGAAAAGAGACCTTTGCTCTATTGTTAGAGAAGCAATGGAAATGGATGGTCTTTTTAATTATACTAGATCAGTTGGATATTTATCCTGAAAAGAGTGTCTTCATTATGAACCTATAACATATGTGAAAATCAATTCCAGATGGATTGTGTATCTAAAAAACATATAAGATTACTTTTTGAAGATAATATAGAGGAATATATTAATACCAATGAAGAAGATAAAGATTTTTCTTTTACCCTGGTTGTAAAACTGCTAGCCATAAAGGAAAATAATTATATTTATTTATTTTTTATTTTTTTAAATTTTATTTTATTATGTTATGTTAATCACCATACAGTACATCATTAGTTTTTGATGTAGTGTTCCATGATTCATTGTTTGCGTATAACACCCAGTGCTCCATGCAGAACGTGCCCTCTTTAATACCCATCACCAGGCTAACCCATCCTCCCACCCCCCTCCCCTCTAGAACCCTCGGTTTGTTTCTCAGAGTCCATAGTCTCACATGGTTCGTCTCTCCCTCCGATTTCCCCCCGTTCATTTTTCCCTTCCTACTATCTTCTTTAAAAAAAAAAAATATATAATGTATTATTTGTTTCAGAGGTACAGGTTTTATTAAGATCAAAAAATTATGCTCACCATAAAAAGCATAAAAATGAAAAGCAAGCCACAGAGTGAAATGGGAGTATTTGCATATATAAAATTGACAAAGAGCTCATATCCATAATATATAAAGAACTCAAACAGACCAGTAAAAAAGGAAGACAAACCAATAAAAATGAATGAAATACTTGGAAAGATACTTGACAAAGAGGACATCCAAATTGATAATAAATACATGATAAAGGTGCTCGACATAATTAGACATCAGAGAAATGCTATTATAACATAATGTGAAGTCTCTATAAAACCTCCAGAGTGAATAAAATGAAAGAGACAGAAAATACGGTGTTTGGTGAATGTGGCAAGATCTACTAAAACTGAATGCATTCCTCCTTATGACCCAGTAGATGCTGACCTCCTTTAGCATATATCTGTGCACTAGAATGCAGGCAAAAGAATGTCCGCAGCAGCCTTTTTGGCATTCATCAAACACTGGAAGCAAGAATAATGCCCATTTACTAACAGAATAGGAAAATGAAAGGCATGCCTCTTACAATGAACTAATTTGCAGCACTAAAAATAACTTATGTGCTTCAAAGGTCAATGTCTCAATCATAACATTGAAAAAAAAATAAGCCAAATCAAAGAATACATGTGCATATGATTCCATTTATATAGTTTACAAAAAGAAATTTTAAACGTAAGATGGTCACTTTTGGGAAAATCAGTAGTTAATAACTTCAAAGGGAATTTTTGGGTACTGGTAATGCATCATTTCTTTTGGGGGTAATTGGATACACAAGATTTCCATAGTGGAAAATCATCAGCTGTACACTTAATAGTGTATATATCCATAACAAAATCCACTTAAAAACTAAAATAAAGAGAGTAAACAGCAAACAGGTAACCAAAGACAGTATGGGTGGAAATCTTCTGAATGTTTGGGTGAGAGTAAGCAAAAGAGGGAGTGGGATCAGAGAAATGTTTTCTGTTTTATTTGGATTTATTTCATAGGCCACACAATTAGAAAATGTTGATGTGTAAATCAAATCATTCAATAAAGTAAGAGGCTAATGGTACAGAAGAAAGATGGAGTACCAGACCCAAGTCTTAGAAATGCAAGTGGGTAATGCATCCCAGATATTGTCCATTCTATCCATTGATAGAAGGGAATAATTTATATAAATTAATACAAAATGTTGCATACTAATAGAGGTTTATAATTTTAAAAGCATTTTTAACAAATAAAAAGACTTTGGTGTAATTAACTCAGTCTCGAAACTCATTTGAATGCAATTATTCTCAGAGGTTTTAAGTGTGATCTTTCTACTTGATTTCACATATAGGAGTAGGTTCTATATGCAAGAAGAGTACAAAACTGACCCATTCATGTGAATGAATTATTTATTCATATATGGCATCCCTCTTTGGCAGTACATTTCCACTTGTTTATCTTTCCTTTTTATTCATGGAGTTATCTGTAGAACAGTGGCATTTTCTTTAAATATATTCTGACCCTCACTTATTTCCAGTGTGCTCCCCTTCCCTTTCTCCATCTCAAGTTGAAACAATTATAAGTTTCTCTGACATACTTAACTTACAGGTCAGTTAATCTAATTTGATGGGTGGATTATTTTGTCATCCTCTCTTCTATGAGATACACTGATAAATTCCCTCCTGACCATTCTAGAAGTTCCTTTATTATTCTAAATCATTATCTCATCCATATTCATCACTTTTCTGCCAAATTTCATTTTTTTAACTAAAGTTTACTCTTAAAAGCCTGGGTTATCAGCCAACTGGACTTTCAGGCTGGAAGGTGTATTTAAGTTTTGCCAAGTTTGATTTTAAACATTGATGTAATACTTTCATCAAAATTTCCTCATGGAAGTTATCTAGTGACTTCTTGGTAAAGTTGGAATATTTCCTTTTATTTAATCTTTACCTGCACAGGTAAATCTATTATGTACATCTTAAAAACAAAATTTTACAAGGTTTTCATTTGTGAACATTAACCTGTGCAAGGCCTTATTCTGTAGTACTTGAGCGGTAGTTTGGAGATATCACTCCAGAAAGTTTGTTGTCAGTTTTCTGCATTCATCTCTTATAAAATTATCCCATGAATCCATGTCTTCGCATTACATAAGCCATGACTTTCTCATGCCTACCAAATAGCTCATGGGCAGTCTGTTTGTATCATTAGCTGTTGGAACTTGGCCTGTCCACTTTTAAGAATTTCAAAATCAAAGTAAGCATAATTAAGGGAAATTAAACACATGTCCTACTGCAAGAAGCACAGAGGATGTGCCTCAACTCAGAACCTATGAAGAATCTGAAACTTAGAAAAAATGCAAATATCTGAGAGAAAATGGTAGACCCAGCTGGCTGACTCCAGAGATGACAGGACAACACCTTTTGTCACAGATGAGAGATGTATCCTCAAAGTGATGAACTCACAGATTCGGCTAGTGTGGAATTAAGAACAGGAAACATGATTCCTGGCACATTTAGTGTCTCATACCCCATTTTCCTCCTTTCTTCCCTGTCTTTTTCATTCACTTTCTCAGTTTCAGGCTCTGGGTTGTGTGCGTTATTTTTGATCACATTTACACGTCTCCTCCCCTTTTTCCTGCAAGTCAACAACAGTAAAAGTCAGAAATGGAGAAGGTGGGAACAATGACACAAAGAAGAGTGCTCTGATAAACAGCCTTTTTGGTTTTCTAAATTTTCTCTGAAGTGGATGAGGCCGGGGTAAGGGGCACAAAATAAAACAAAAAGAAACAGAAAACCTTGCCTGAAGTATGACCCTCAGGTTGACGCTGATTTGGAAAAAAAAAAAAAAAAGTTCTATGGTTTGGGCCTGAAGAAGAGTTAGATTAAATAATAGAAACTGGCTTCTACAGTAAATATAGCCAGGAAAGCCATGCATTTCAAAGATTACTCCTAAATTAAGCAATAAATTAAACTTAAATCCCCATGCACAGGGCTTTGTGCTATTTCGAGTGACACTTAATATAAAAATATGTTTTGCTACCATTCTGTATGGACAAATGTAAAAGTAACCTGGCCGACTTAGTTTAAATGTGTGGATTCCTGAAAAGCCAGTGTAGCCACAACCTGTGATTCTGTAATTAAAGCATCACGGGCTTTCCAGTTCCAGGGTACTAAGGATCACGTGGCAGTGAGGACAGGGGCTGTTGGTCTGAATAAAAGCAAATTCTGATGGATGAGAGAACAAGAAATACATAATATCTTACTTTTTACTTAAAATATTTATCCTAGGGGCACCTGGGTGGCTCAGTCGTTAAGCATCTGCCTTCTGCTCAGGTCATGATCCCGGGGTCCTGGGATCGAGCCCCGCATTGGGCTCCCTGCTCTGTGGGAAGCCTGCTTCTCCCTCTCCCGCTCCCCCTGCTTGTGTTCCCTCTCTCGCTGTGTCTCTCTCTGTCAAATAAATAAACAAAATCTTTAAAAAAATATATATTTACCCTACATATTATGATCAAAATATTCTACTAAGTCCGTCACATTCAATCATATACATATTTAACTACTTTTTAATGCATATGTAAATGCATATTGCTTTTAATTACTCATTAATGCATATTTAAATGAAAACTGTGCTTTCTATGAGTACACAAAGCGGTTTGTACTTTAAAAGCTTTTATATAATTTTGGAACAGGAAAGAACTGATTGAAAAATATAGAATGAATTTTAACATTAGTGATTAAAAATATTTTACTCAATGGGAAATTGACTTGGTTAAATAAGCTAATTCAGTTTGATTGTTAAGCAAATTAAAATAAATCCAGACTTCAAAGTGCATGGACATGAAAGTATTTTTCTGGGCTTTTAATTTATAATTTAAAGGTTAAACTATTCTAATTAATACTTTATAGTACGTATGAGATTCATGGGTGAAAACGAGATTAACTGGTTTTGTTTTTCATGCACACACTCATACATACACACATTATACATATATGATGTAAGTATATATGTTACAAGCATGCACAAGCATGTAAATGTGTGAGTTGCATGCTTATATTTATATGTAAATATTATATATGTTACCACATACACATCATATGTATAAAATGTTATTTCTCCACCTGATGACTACATATGGTTATCTCTGTAAGGGTTCTAGTATATAAAAGTAAACAAAGTCGAGAAAAATTGAAAATGTACGTCCATTATTTGAATTTTAGATTAGAAATTTTTTTCAAGTGCAAAGCAGTGTGTGGCCCAGAGTGAAAAGCTGAAAATATTTTTAGCATACAAAAATTCAATCTGAAGAAGCAGGAAGGTTTTCTGATGGTGGACTTTTAAAATAATTTCTGGAAAATTTTAACCCCTCAATCTACTTTACTTCACTTTGGTTCGGTTTGGTACTTTTAGGTTAAGTCTTCTGATACACAATCTCCTTTACTTCTCATGTAACTAGTTTTCCTTATCTCAATGAACTACAACTAGCCAATCCTTACTCAGTTTATTAAACACAGATAGTCTATTCAGAGACTGACACTCACACAGTATAGGATACAAAAGAAATATAGTTATTTGTGTTTTTTTCAGATTTCATTTGGATGATTTGGGTTTGTAGGGTTAATCAAATATCATTCCTTTCATGTAACTGGAAGGGAAAATCCTTTGCTCTATTTTTATCAGGCTGGTTTGGAAAGCCTGGTGGAGGCTAAAGATGGATCTGTTATTTTCAGGGACTAACCTCTATGGCACTTCTCTTCTTGTGCACAAGCTTCAGATGCCAAGAAGCCACTGGTTTTCTGTCCTTTCCTTAAAGAGACTGAACCACACAGAAGAAAAGCCTTGACAAAAGACCTCATTCCTTCTCCAGAATCTCATTATTGTATGTCCTTAGACAAGACCATCAGCATCTCTCTACCTGAATACCTCATCCTCTAGGTACATCTCTACAGAGAGTGTTTCCTTGATCCAAGAGTGATGAGGGATAGAAGCAGAAAAATGTGCAGTCAGTCCAGAAGGCCGACCTATAGCTAGTTTTGATAAGGATCAAATACGTGCTGGTTGTTATATTCTTAAAAGGGTCTCGGCCGCCTGGGTGGCTCAGTCGGTTAAGCGTCGGCCTTTGGCTCAGGTCATGATCCCAGGGTCCTGGGATCGAGCCCCACATCGGGCTCCCTGCTCGGCGGCGAGTCTGCTTCTCCCTCTCCCTGTGCCCCTCCCCACCCTGCTCGTGCTCTTTCGCTCTCTGTCTCTCAAATAAATCAGTAAAATCTTTAAAAATAAAGGGTCTCATGACTGCCAGCATATCTCACTGATAGTTAATATCAAATTGAATGATAAGCACCAGAGAAATCTTGCAAAAGTCATTTTATGGGTAGAAATTTGAAGAAAACATTTATGATCTAATACTTCCTACACATCCCCCCACCTTTGACCACTAAGCATAGAATCACTAGCTTCATACAGCAAAAAGTGCAACTCTTTCTGCCCACAGGTCCTGTCCCTGTGCTACTTAAATAAATTTACTAAGTTGTACCATCCAACATCTCAATAATTCTTTCTTGACCATTGCCCCCCACAGCCCTGCAGGAGCAAAGACTGGGAGCAAGATGTCTTTGAGCTCCTCAGCATAGGCTCATCACAGCTCAAGGGGCAGTAAGACTCTTATCTAAGAAATTAAATGCATTTTAAGGACAGAGGAAAGGCCTCTTGCCCTGGATCTTGTAATTTCTCTGGCTTCAGTTAATCCTGCCTTTCATAATTTTCTAGTGTATTCTAGACTTCCCTCAAATATCATCAACACCCAGGTCCCCTTTCAGGGTTTTTATTTTTATTTTTATTTTTTTAATTTTTTTATTGTTATGTTAATCCCCATACATTACATCATTAGTTTTAGATATAGTGTTCCATGATTCATTGTTTGTGCATAACACCCAGTGCTCCATGCAGAACGTGCCCTCCTCAATACCCATCACCAGGCTAACCCATCCTCCCAACCCCCTCCCCTCTAGAACCCTCAGTTTGTTTTTCAGAGTCCATTGTCTCTCATGGTTCTTCTCCCCCTCCGATTTCCCCCCCTTCATTCTTCCCCTCCTGCTACATTCTTCTTCTTCTTTTTTTCTTTCTTAACATATATTGCATTATTTGTTTCAGAGGTACAGATCTGAGATTCAACAGTCTTGCACAATTCACAGCGCTTACCAGAACACATACCCTCCCCAGTGTCCATCACCCAGTCACTCCATCCCTCCAACCCCACCCCCCACTCCAGCAACCCTCAGTTTGTTTCCTGAGATTAAGAATTCCTCATATCAGTGAGGTCATATGATACATGTCTTTCTCTGTTTGACTTATTTCGCTCAGCATAATACCATCCAGTTCCATCCACGTCGTTGCAAATGGCAAGATCTTATTCCTTTTGATGGCTGCATAATATTCCATTGTATATATATACCACTTCTTCTTTATCCATTCATCTGTTGATGGACATCTTGGCTCTTTCCACAGTTTGGCTATTGTGGACATTGCTGCTATAAACATCGGGGTGCATGTAGCCTTTCGGGTCCCTACTTTTGTATCTTTGGGGTAAATACCCAGTAGTGCAATTGCTGGATCATATGGTAGCTCTATTTTCAACTTTTTGAGGAAACTCCATACTGTTTTCCAGAGTGGCTGCACCAGCTTGCATTCCCACCAACAGTGTAGGAGGGTTCCCCTTTCTCCGCATCTCTACCAACATCTGTCATTTCCTGACTTGTTAATTTTAGCCATTCTGACTGGTGTGAGGTGGTATCTCATTGAGGTTTTGATTTGGATTTCCCTGATGCCGAGCGATATTGAACACTTTTTCATGTGTCTGTTGGCCATTTGGATATCTTCTTTGGAAAAATGTCTGTTCATGTCTTCTGCCCATTTCTTGATTGGATTCTTTGTTCTTTGGGTGTTGAGTTTGATGAGTTCTTTATAGATTTTGGATACTAGCCCTTTATCTGATATGTCATTTGCAAATATCTTCTCCCATTCTGTCAGCTGTCTTTTGGTTTTGTTGACTGTTTCTTTTGCTTTGCAAAAGCTTTTTATCTTGATGAAGTCCCAATAGTTCATTTTTGCCCTTGCTTCCCTTGCCTTTGGCGATGTTTCTAGGAAGAAGTTGCTGTGGCTGAGGTCGAAGAGGTTGCTGCCTGTGTTCTCCTTTAGGATTTTGATGGACTCCTGTCTCACATTGAGGTCTTTCAACCATTTGGAGTCTATTTTTGTGTGTGGTGTAAGGAAATGGTCCAGTTTCATTCTTCTGCATGTGGCTGTCCAAGTTTCCCAACACCATTTGTTGAAGAGACTGTCTTTTTTCCATTGGACATTCTTTCCTGCTTTGTCAAAGATGAGTTGACCATAGAGTTGAGGGTCCATTTCTGGGCTCTCTATTCTGTTCCATTGATCTATGTGTCTGTTTTTGTGCCAGTACCATACTGTCTTGATGATGACAGCTTTGTAGTAGAGCTGGAAGTCTGGAATTGTGATGCCGCCAGCTTTGCTTTTCTTTTTCAACATTCCTCTGGCTATGCGGGGTCTTTTCTGGTTCCATACAAATTTTAGGATTATTTGTTCCATTTCTTTGAAGAAAGTGGATGGTATTTTGATGGGGATTGCATTGAATGTGTAGATTGCTCTAGGTAGCATTGACATCTTCACAATATTTGTTCTTCCAATCCATGAGCATGGAACGTTTTTCCATTTCTTTGTGTCTTCCTCAATTTCTTTCATGAGTGTTTTATAGTTTTCTGAGTACAGATCCTTTGCCTCTTTGGTTAGATTTATTCCTAGGTATCTTATGGTTTTGGGTGCAATTGTAAATGGGATCGACTCCTTAATTTCTCTTTCTTCTGACTTGTTGTTGGTGTATAGGAATGCCACTGACTTCTGTGCATTGATTTTATATCCTGCCACTT